>NC_090270.1:227239859-227559502 GCF_040414725.1 Anabrus simplex | reverse complement strand
GTCTAAATCCTACGTGGCATTACTTTTCCACCAATCCACAAAAATGCAGCCACATGATCATAACACTACGTAAATCTCCTCTACCGACATCATATTACCTACTCGACAAGCCTATCACCGTGGTTATGCAACAGCGTGACATAGTTGTAATATTCGATACAAAATTACAATTTAAGAACCATATAGAAACATATACAACCAAGGCTATAAAATTACTAGGCATTCTCTATCGCTTTACAGAAATTTCTGACCCCATTGCTCTTCGACACTTTTTCCTCATGATCATTCAACCTCTCTTAAACTACTGCTCTCCTATTTGGACAAAAGCCTCCCCCTCCAATACTAAGCAGTTAGACAGAACAGTGTCCTTCTTTGCTGCAATTGTAAGGAACAGAAACCCCAAGATCAGAAATCTGTCTACGCAACAGGTATTAATGGCAATTAATATGTCACCGCTGCACATCAGGCGACAGGTAGCTGACCTCAGTTTCCTTCACGGGATCTTAAATGGGCATTACCGCTCGGAACGTCTTGTTTCACTCTTCTCTCTCCGTGTTCCTTCCCGCTCCACCAGAACCAAAGACCTTTTCCACATTCCCCACACTCAGCACTCAATACTTCAACGATATTTCCTAATCCGCCTCCCAACACTTTTTAACAATATTAATAGGAGACAAGAGCTTGATATAGCATCAAATAAAAGTGTTTTCGAGAGGTGCGTAAATAGTCACTTAAAGATAAGTTGATGTGAAGGGATTATACCGCCATCTTGACCCACGACGACTTGGCTATGAACATGGACATTCTCATGGTTTTCGATTTGGACAGTTGTTATTAGTAGGCTGTGTACCTGATCTTGTTATATTTTGTTATGTTTGTTATGTTTGTTATATTTTATTATGAAAGTTTACGGTTGTTAAAACGTCTGTTGGCAGTGCAAGTATAATTTGCTCATTGTAGCTGTATCTTGTGCATCGTGAATAAATAAATAAATAAATAAATAAATAAATAAATAAATAAATAAATAAATAAAGGAAGGAAGGAATGGAAGTGTTGTTATTATAATTAAAGCGTTAACTTAGAAATTAATAATAAACAAGCTGCATATAAACTCTATTAGCGGCTACACACTGGACTGTCAACGGATTCGTAACAGCATTGATTGATTCCAATGTACGTAAGAATACATATGTGTAAAGTACTTGTATTTCATTATTGGTTTTACCTCACAACTAAATATTATTTAGTTTTGTAATGTAAAATCTTGCCTAGTAAAGGAAAATTAATTCGTCCCGGAGCGAGTTTTACTAGATATATTTCAAAAACAAACGCAGCAATACTGCACAACGATCCGGTTACCAAGAACACAAAGGAAATGGCAATATCATGCAGGTTAATGATGTGAAATCTGTCTTCGTCCAAAGTCAATGAGTAATCCTTCGGATTGCTACGGATCGCGAGATATGTACTGGCTCGCTTGTAGTGATCATCCAACAATGCGGAGATACCGGATTCCAGCCAAATTCGAGAGAACTCATTAATCCTTGTAGTAAATGGGGAACCCTTCCTAATTATGGAGGCAGAGAAGACTATCTCGACAAACTCATTCATATGGTGTACTTTTTCGTAATAATTCGGCGAAATTTTGTCGTAGTAGAAAAGGCGGGGGAGCTTAGTTAGCAGGGATATGTTTTTATACTTGGCAATGTACGTGGGAATATCAGCCATTGCTGCCTTTATATCAGTTATCTGCACTGTGTGAGTGTCTGGATAAACTGCACTTAGGCCATCCAGAGCTAATGTCAGCCCCGCCTTTCCCAGTTGCTCCATAGTGTCTATATCCTGCTCACGACCAGGCTCAAGCATAAGAGAGTACATTTTACCCAAGAAGGCGTTAACGATCACCAGGTTACTTGCTAGAAGACAGCATGCGATCAGGATTCGTTGAGAATGGGCCTTGACCTTAGCAGAGCGAGGCCAGCCGACAGCCCACAATACCTGCAACATAATTATAAAGAAGTATATGAACAATGCTGTATCTACTGACGAGTGATATTCGAGATATTAGATGGTGTTCTAACTAGGGTTACCTTATTCTAAAACCCCAAAATTAGGACACCCTCAACGAGATTGATCGACACTTTCTCAGGACTGCCAAACCCCGAATGAAACAATATTAATTCAATTTTATGTTGTCAAAGATTAAGTAAATAAGTAGATCGTGGTGAACTTAGAGCCCACGGCCCTCTCTTACACGTAACCACAACATTTAAAAAATATTTTATAGAAATGTAATTAAAAAATATAACAAATAATAACAATAATAATAATAATAATAATCGTATGGCCTCAGCTACCGCGTGCAGACATTTCAATTTGACGCCATCTGGCTGTCTGCTCCTCAATTTCGACGTTCCTTTTTACTCTAGGCCCACTAGATGGCAGACCGAGTAAACCGAAACTCTCTTGGGCGTCTATGGCTGAGATTTAATGAATTTTGTCGGGTAAACACCAAATGTGTCACCAGAGATCTTTTACATGCCGACATCGTACGACATGGAGTGTCGAATGGACTTTTTTCCGCCCTTCAAAAATCCGACTACCCCTGCCGGGTTTGAACCCGGTTATCTTGGGAGCCGGAGGCCGACACTCTACCACTAATCCACAGAGACAGCTGTAACAAATCAAATATGTAGATAGTAATAATAAAATGTACAACATGGCAAATATAAATGAAATATAATTATAATATAAAATTGGACGTTGGCATATTTGTAATTAATAGACTCAAAATTACTGGACCGATTTCGCTGAAATTTTCACAATTTGTTCTTATACATCTGAGAGGGATTATGAAGTGGATTGAACGAAATCGGATAGGTAGTTTTATTATTATGAGTAATTTTATTAAATTGCAAAGCCGCACCAAGATTGAATCGACTTGATGGACAAAGTGTTGCTAGGCTACAGCAGCTTAGGCTATATCCTGATAGTCCGTTAAGAAATGCTGTATATAGGAGGATGGGAACACGTCACCATGGTTTTATAAAATACCATCCCTTGGTAGGAGCTTCATGAATGACCGTGGCTGTTATTTGAAAATAGCAATCCAACATGCCGTGATCGAGGCGTTCTTTAAATATATAGGACCAACTTTGATAGGTCTGCCCAGTTTGAAGAATGTAGCTCTGTATTAGATGTGTAAAATATTTAAGAAACTGTGAAACGTACAGAATATCAAGAGTGGAATGACATGAGTTATCACCCACTTCTAACGAAGAGCAACTAGGGGTTCCCAATGAGCAAAGGCGAGTCTATGTAATCTATCTATAGATCTATATACATCAATCTCATTGTATGTGGATATTTATGTATTATATCTCCTAAACCACTGGAGCGATTTCAACCAAACTTGGAACACTTGTAACTTATTATCCGAAGACAAACTTCGTGGGGCAAAGACACCACAAGCACCCTTAAATGCGAGTGGGGGGGACGAGGGGCTGATTTTTTAAAATAATCGATAATAGCATCGAATCCATATTCGGGGTCGCTGCGATGAATAGTGACACTCCGGATATTTGAAAGTCCAAGTTCAGCCTCCTTTGGTGTGGGGGAGGGGAAGTGAGATATAAAATAAGTAGCGTCGAATCCATAGCTCTCGGGGTGGCCGTGATGAATAGTGACACTCCGGATTTTGTATCCCTTAGGGGTGGGGATCGAGGGGGAGATATAAAAATAATCGAAGATAGTGTTTAATCCATTGCTTTTGGGGTCGCTGAGATGAACAGTGACACTCTGGATTTTTAAAGTCCAATTTTAGCCCCGTCTGGGGCGGGGGCGAGTGAGATTTAAAAATAATCGAAAATAGTGTCGAATCCATAGTTTTCGTGGTCGCAGAGATGAATAGTGACACTGTGGATTTATTAAAGTCCTATTTCAGCCCCATTCGGGCTGGGGACGAGGGGAAGTGAGATATAAAAATAATCGAAAATAGTGTCGAATCCATTGTTCTCGGGGTCGCTGAGATGAATAGTGTCACTCCGGACTTTTTATCACTTACGGGTGGGGGTCGAAGGGGGTGATATGAAAATAATCGAAAATAGTGTTGAATCCATAGCTTTCGCGGCCGCTGAGGTGAATAGTGTAATTCCAGATTTTAAAAAATCCAAGTTCAGCCCCCTTTGAAGTGGGGGCGAGGGTGGGAGTGAGATAAATATAATCAAAAATAGTGTCGAATCCACAGTTCTCTGGGTCGCTGGGATGAATAGCGACACTTCGGATTTGTTAAAGTCCGATTTCAGTCCCGTTTAGGGTGGGGGCGAGAGGGAGTGAGATATACAAATAATTGTAAGTAGTTTTGAATCCATAGTTTTCGGGGTCGCTGAAATGAATAGTGACACTATGGATTTTTTAAAGTCCAATTTCAGCCCCCTTTGGGGTGGGAGCGAGGGGGGAGTGAGATATAAAAATAATCGGAAATCGTGTCGAATCCATAGTTCTCGGGGGCATTGAGATGAATAGTGATACTGAGGACTTTTTAACCCCTACAGGTAGGGGTCGAGGAAGGGGAGAAGTATAAAATAGTCGAAAATAGTTTTGAATCCACAGTTTTCGGGGTCACTGAGATGGATAGTTACACACCGGGTTTTCTGAAGTCCATATTCAGCACCCTCTGGGGTGGAGGGCGATGGGGAGTGACACACAAAAATAATCGATAATAGTGTCGAATCCATAGTTTCCGTGGTCGCTGAGATGAAAAGTGACACTCCGGATGTCGTATAAGTCCAAGTTAAGCTCGAATCGGCAGGGGCGAGAAAAGGGGCGAAGAAATTAAAAAATGTCCAAATGATCATATATTATGGATGTTTATATGTTTTTCCAGCATATGTCAACTAAACTTGGTAAAAATATTACCGACTATCTGGAAAAAATACTGTGGGGCAAGGCACCTCTAGAAGCCCTAAAGAAGGGGGCGAAATATAATTATAACTAAAAACGACCTATATTAATGTTGAATCCATACTTCTCTGGACTACGGGAGAGATTTCAACCAAACATGGCACATTTATGACTTATTCCAGGAGACAAACTGCGAGGAGGTATGGTAACCTAGCATCCCTAGGGGTGGGGTGGGAGGGGCTGAGATGTAAAAAATAATCGAAACAGTGTCGAATCCATAGTTTTCGTGGTCGCTAAGAATAGTGACACTCCGGACGTCGCTGAAGTCCATCTTCAGCACCCATCGGCATGGAGATGAAAAGGGATGGAAAGGAAATTGCCCAAAACGACCGAAATTTCGGATGTATAAGTGTTTTTTCCAACACAGATCTCACACAAAATTGGTACACACATTTCTTGCTATCTAAAAAAATACTGTTGTGTAAAACACCCCTAGCACTCCTAGCGGAGGTGGTGAAATAGGAAAATAAACGAAAATGACTGATATTTATGTCGAATACCATCGTTTACAAGGTCACTGAGTTGAACTGTGATACTCTGGATGGTTTAGTCTTACATATGGGTGTATGTGGTTATGTTCCAGAATAGCTCTCAATGAATCTTGATACACATATGACTTACCATCTGGAAGAATAATACTATGGAGATAAAACATACCAACCCCCGCTGGGGGTGGGAGATGGCATTTGAAAATAATAGAAAATAACCGATGTTAAAGTCTAATCCAATATTTATGTGTCGCTGAGATGAATTGTGACGCTCTGAATACTGTTTAAGTCCACGTCCAGCCTCCATCGAGACGGGAGGAAGAATGGGGTTTGATGGTAAATAGTCTAAAATGACCGAGATTAGTGTTGAATCCACTGCTTTTGGAGTCACGAGACTGATTGGTGACAGTGTCAAAGAGAGTTGAAATCGTGTAGATCATATCCATAGCGCGACTAAAACACTGACTGACAGAGCAAATGCAACACCAAGGAGGAGTGGTTCGAAAGGGATGAAAGTTGGGGAAAAAACAGAGACGGCACGGACGAATAATTGATGTTTATTTCAAACCGATATGCAGGTTACACAATGCGCACTGCATCGACTCAGTAGGATGTAGGACCACCGCGAGCGGCGATGCACGCAGAAACACGTCGAGGTACAGAGTCAATAAGAGTGCGGATGGTGTCCTGAGGGATGGTTCTCCATTCTCTGTCAACCATTTGCCACAGTTGGTCGTCCGTACGAGGCTGGGGCAGAGTTTGCAAACGGCGTCCAATGAGATCCCACACTTTGTTCGATTGGTGAGAGATCCGGAGAGTACGCTGGCCACGGAAGCATCTGTACACCTCGTAGAGCCTGTTGGGAGATGCGAGCAGTGTGTGGGCGGGCATTATCCTGCTGAAACAGAGCATTGGGCAGCCCCTGAAGGTACGGGAGTGCCACCGGCCGCAGCACATGCTGCACGTAGCGGTGGGCATTTAACGTGCCTTGAATACGCACTAGAGGTGACGTGGAATCATACGCAATAGCGCCCCAAACCATGATGCCGCGTTGTCTAGCGGTAGGGCGCTCCACAGTTACTGCCGGATTTGACCTTTCTCCACGCCGACGCCACACTCGTCTGCGGTGACTATCACTGACAGAACAGAAGCGTGACTCATCGGAGAACACGACGTTCCGCCATTCCCTCATCCAAGTCGCTCTAGCCCGGCACCATGCCAGGCGTGCACGTCTATGCTGTGGAGTCAATGGTAGTCTTCTGAGCGGACGCCGGGAGTGCAGGCCTCCTTCAACCAATCGACGGGAAATTGTTCTGGTCGATATTGGAACAGCCAGGGTGTCTTGCACATGCTGAAGAATGGCGGTTGACGTGGTGTGCGGGGCTGCCACCGCTTGGCGGCGGATGCACCGATCCTCGCGTGCTGACGTCACTCGGGCTGCGCCTGGACCCCTCGCACGTGCCACATGTCCCTGCGCCAACCATCTTCGCCACAGGCGCTGCACCGTGGACACATCCCTATGGGTATCGGCTGCGATTTGACGAAGCGACCAACCTGCCCTTCTCAGCCCGATCACCATACCCCTCGTAAAGTCGTCTGTCTGCTGGAAATGCCTCCGTTGACGGCGGCCTGGCATTCTTAGCTATACACGTGTCCTGTGGCACACGACAACACGTTCTACAATGACTGTCGGCTGAGAAATCACGGTACGAAGTGGGCCATTCGCCAACGCCGTGTCCCATTTATCGTTCGCTACGTGCGCAGCACAGCGGCGCATTTCACATCATGAGCATACCTCAGTGACGTCAGTCTACCCTGTAATTGGCATAAAGTTCTGACCACTCCTTCTTGGTGTTGCATTTGCTCTGTCAGTCAGTGTACATACATGTAGTTACCCCTCATTCGTGTTTTGAAAGGATCAAATACTTCCCAGTCAATTCGAGCTTCCACAAGGATAAAGTTTTACTTGATGATTAAATAATCGAAAACTTGAAATCAAACACATCTAAATAACTCTAAAGCTTCATAATGGATGTTAAAAACTAATATCCCAAAAAGTAATTCTATAAAAATTCACTTCGCACATAACTAACTATTAATACTAATCTTAAAAGTAAACATCCAAAAACCAATTGGGCAAGGCCGGGTATTACAGCTAGTATGATTATAATTATACAACTAACAATAGTAATAATAAAAGAAGGGAATGCATTGAAGACCCAATAACTAGCAAATACATTAATTTCTTTTTTTAATGAAAATATGCTCATTCACGCACTCCTTCACATTTCATTCATCGTACAAGTCAGTTAGAAGTATTCAGCAAGTGATTTCGGCAATCATGTTAAATCTCCTGATGTTAGCAGAGAAAATATTCGAAAGTCAAGCGGCAGTGTCTACAAAGGAGAGGTTGCAAGCACTAGAGTGACTGAGGGATATTGTTAAGGAAGATCCAGATGGTGAATCGTGGTTATGATAGGAGGAGATGTAATTAAAGTTTGAAAACAGGTAGTTCGGTTTAGAACTCCATGCAGAAGGGATAATATGTGGAGACTGCGAAGGTTGTGCAAATGAAGCCATGACAACTCCCTGTAACAAGGTGAAATGTGAGAGTCATATCGCAGCTTTAATATAAATCTGATAAAGGTGTTTAAACTCCGTTCGAGCATCTTATTACTGTCTTGAGATATGTCCGTAAGTATAGTGTGGCAGTAGACTACAACAGTAAGATAAGGGATTTTACCAGTTGTATCTTAAAATGTCTTGGAAATATAGTAGAGTAGCGTTTGAGAGGGAAAAGGGATTTCTGAACTTTATGGCATGTATTTGTCACTTGTTCTATCCAGCTACATTTACATAAGACACAAAATTAAAAATATGGCACACATTGCACATACCTACAATTTATAACCCATATTCCATGGTTATTTCTCACTTGACTAAATCTTTTCTAACAGTTCCTTTTGTTGACAGAAATATTTAAAATAGACTTTGCAACTCAATTGTTTAAAATTAAAATTTACCATTGCAGTCCCTTTTACAGTATCAACTACACTGACTTAGCAAATGTCATGGGATAGTCACCTAATAGCGTGCGGGGCCTCCTCTGGCCCTGCGAATTGCAGCGAGACGCCGTGGAAGTTAGTCGACGAGTCCCTGGTATCCATGGTACGGAGCCTGCGTTCCAGGACATCCTAGATATGCTCCATAGGGTTCATGTCGGGGCTCCTGGGTGACCATGGCAGTCGTTGGACCTCCGCTGCATGTTCATGGAACCATTCCTGGGCGACGTGGGAGCGATGTGGCGGCGCGTTATCATTTTGAAACACCGCAGGACCGTCTGGGCGCTGGAAGGCCAAAAATGGGTGCAGGTGGTCTTCGAGCAGCTCAACATACCGCGTACCATTCCAAGTCTCTTCCAGAACAACTACGAGGCCCATTTCATACCAGAAAAATGCACCCCAGACCATAACAGAGACACCAGCGTCCTGGACCACACCTTCGAGGCAGGCGGGATCCATCGCTTCATGTGGTCTGCGCCATACACGGTGCCTCCCATCGGCATGGTGCAGTTGAAATCGTGATTCGTCCGACCATATCACGTTACGCTATTGTTCCAGTGTCCATCCCTGGTGACTGGCGACAAATGCACGTCGTTGTACCCGATGACGTTGGGCTAACAGTGGCACCCGTGTGCGGCGCCGGCTCCCATACCCCACAGAACCCATGTTCCTACGGTTTGTCCACAGGGAGACGTGTCTAGCACGGCCTGTGTTGAATTGAGCCGTGATTTGTTGCAAGGTTGCCCGTCTGTCACTATTGACAATCCGTCTCAGATGTCGCCGGTCACGGTCATCGAGGGTGGCTGGACGGTCGGTCGTTCGTCTGTTGTGGACGGTGACACCCGCATTCAACCATTCACGTTACACCCTGGACACGGTTGATCGTGTGAAGCCGAATTCCTGCACCACTTCCGAAATCGCACTTCCCATCCGTCGGGCACCGACCACCATAACCCGTTCGAACGGTGTCAGCTCACGACGACGTTCCATGTTACACCTGTCACATGCACAGCCACTGTTCACAAGGTCTCCTATACAACTGCCGCTGGCACAGGGGCGTGTGGTGAGCAGACAACACACCTACGCATCAGTGCTGCTCTATCCCATGACATTTGCTCAGTCAGTGTATTTCTCTCCGTTATCCACTGTGCTTGTATTAAGGAGAACAACCTCTTACCACCAGTGTTATGGGCTGGCAATGAAAAGAACTGCGCAGTTTTAAATCATTCACTAATTTGTTCTTCTCTGTGATACGACTATCGCAGCTATCTCTTAGCCAACTAAAAAGATCGATATATTGATTTTAAGCAATGTAAATCGATATTTTCGGTTTTACTAGCATAACAGATCGATTGTAACTGGATAATAAATGGTGTAATTCAATAACAGATATAAAAATAGATAACTTGTTGACGATAAGAGATGAAAACAAAAATGAAAAGATCTTACTTTCCAAAAATTAAAAAAATATGGACATTAGCAGAAATAGTAAAAATGTAAGCGGACGCTACATTAAAAGTCTAAAATACGGACGTATGTTAACCTTAGTTTTAAGGAAATTTGGATGGGAGAAGTCACAAAAATCATAAATGTATCCATTTATTTGCCGGTTACGTGCCAGATGCGACCGTGCCGGATGCGACCCGGCCATTATCGTGCCAATAGCGACCGAGCGGATAAGCACCGTGCCGCATGCGACCCATCAATCACTTTTGATATGCATTAAGGGCTGTCACCAAGTGGCAGATTGCTTATAAGTAGCTAACTTGGTCTTCTCTAAAATAAAGGTCTGACACCGTTGTTAGCAGGTTCGAGTGCCATTGGTCGAAAGAAAAATATAATAATGTTGCTGGCTTTACGTCCCAGTAACTACTTTTATAGTTTAAGGAGACGCCGAGGTGCCGGAATTTAGTCCCGCAGGACTTGTTTTACGTGCCAGTAAATCCACCCACCCAAAGCTGACGTATTTGAGCTCGTTCAAATACCACCGGACTGAGCCAGGATCGAACCTGCCAAGTTGGAGTCGGAAGACCAGCATCTCAACCGTCTGAGTCGTCTGAGCCACTTAGCCTGGATAAAAAAAAATCACCATCAGAATGTTGGCCGGCAGGGTAGAAAAGTTGGTGGTAGACAGTTTCTAATCACTAGATTGCATGCCAAAAGTTGGGATTCAAATCCAAACCTTTTCGTAGTGTTCAAATGGAGTGAGGGGATATGATGCTGTTGATGGTGATTCGGCCGTCTGCTGGAGACGTAAAGCATTGAGCAGATTCCTTGGTATTATTCGAGAGGAGTAGGCTACATGCCGAAATCTGGTTTCATCTCTCCCTACTTCATTATCATAATCCCACATCCAGACGCGCAGGCCGCCCAAGGGTGTCAGGTAGAAAGACCTGCACCAGGTAAGCCGAACACGTCCTCGGACACTCCTGATATTAATAGGACACGATAAATAAGTCGGCCTAAGTCGTAAATAATTTCAGAGAATTAGGATCTTTTTTACTGCTAGTGGCATTACGTCACACCGACACAGACAGGTCTTAAGGCGACGGTGGGTTAGGAAAGGGCTAGGAATGGGAAGGAAGTGACCCTGGTCTTAATTAAAGTACAGCCCCAGTATTTGCCTGGTGTGAAAATGGGAAACCACGGAAAACCATCTTCAGGGCTACCGACAGTGGGATTCGAACCCACTATCTCCTGGATGCAAGCTCAGGGCCGCGCGCCTCTAACCGCATGACCAACTCGCCCGGTGGGAAAAGACGTAAACGCATCACTATGTTTCGTGTTGTAAAACTAGTTTCTTTTTTTTTTGCTAGGGGCTTTACGTCGCACCGACACAGATAGGTCTTATGGCGACGATGGGATAGGAAAGGCCTAGGAGTTGGAAGGAAGCGGCCGTGGCCTTAATTAAGGTACAGCCCCAGCATTTGCCTGGTGTGAAAATGGGAAACCACGGAAAACCATCTTCAGGGCTGCCGATAGTGGGATTCGAACCTACTATCTCCCGGATGCAAGCTCACAGCCGCGCGCCTCTACGCGCACGGCCAACTCGCCCGGTAAAACGAGTTTCTCCCAGAAGTGTTATGTAAAGTAGGGGCAGTAGCTGCTTATAGGACTTATTGAAATGGCATTGCACTTCGTTTAGCTTACCTTATCTTGGGTGATGACACAACTTATCAAATGACAATTTGCTTGTCAACGCCGGTCGCATCCGGCACGGTTACAGATTATGCGGTCGCTAGTGGCAAGGGTCGCATGCGGCACGGTCGCATCTGGCACGCCACCGTATTGGCCAGTAAAGTGTACCTTACATAGCAATTGTGTCTCCGCGGTCAGATAACAGTACATTTCTAAAAGTAACACTATTTTAATATTACGTACACATTTTTCAAGAACGATAAAACACCTGAGTAAACTACATTTTTTCAATTGCCTAAAAGCAACATGTAAGATTTCAAACAGACTCATTTAAAGCAATATTTTCGTTCAAACAGAAGGGAAGACGTTAGCCAGTAATATACCTACTGTACATTGCTGAAAGGGAGGTGGTCAAGAATACATTCCGAGGCCAAACACGAGTCTTTGTTTACAAAACAGTTAACGGGAGCCGGAATTGCAGAGTGAGATAATGTCTGATCATCTGGCCAGGAAATGGGTATTTTGGCGATAGGAATCATTTATTCCAGAGACAAACATGATTTATAATATAATTGTAAAAATTAGTATAGTTATTGCGTAAAATCGTATAAGCTTCAAGAATAGCATGTGATAAAGTGATGCGTGTGAGTAGTGAAATAAAAATGTATTCTATTGGAGTATTCTACGGTTCCTGTACCATGCTTACGGCCTCAATAATGGGCTAACTTCGACATGGATACGAGGGCCTACTGAATGCAGTAATCAGCCAATGGCCAGCCAAAGGTAAAGGAAATATTGAGTTTATATATTTTTTGTAATAAATGTTGCGGTGATCAGTGTGTTGCCCGCATATAGTGTAGAATGATAGAGTATGCACACGAGGAGGATTATATTATAAGTTATATGAAGTAAAATTTGAGTTCACGTATCTGATAATAATAATAATAATAATAATAATAATAATAATAATAATAATAATAATAATAATAATAATAATAATGCACGTGGGAGATTGGAGCAATCAAGTTTAACTCGACCGGGATTTCAGTGTTTAATCTAGCATAAGAGATGAGATTAGATAACGAGTATTCCTATCATTTTGATATTTGTTTCTAATAATCAAAAGTATCTGACACATTTCGGTGTATATATAACCGTCAATTCTGGAGAAGAGATACAAACGTATAATGATAATAACAATACTAATTTTTTAATTTCGTGTGGCTATTTCTAGCCGAGTGCAGCCCTTGTTAGGCAGACCCTCCGACGAGGGTGGGCGGCATCTGCCATGTGTAGGTAACTGCGTGTTATTGTGGTGGAGGATAGTGTTGTGTGTGGTGTGTGAGTTGCAGGGATGTTGGGGACAGCACAAATAACCAGCCCCCGAGCCACTGGAATTAACCAATGAAGGTTAAAATCCCCGACCCGGCCGGGAATCGAACCCGGCACCCTCTGTACCGAAGGCCAGTACGCTGACCATTCAGCCAACGAGTCGGACTAAACTCGTGTCCTCATCCCGAGGTGGTGCAGCTCTTTTCAGGCACACCCCCATTGGAGGTGAGCTGCGTGTACCATTTGAACCACATACCAGCCCTCCTGCCAGTCTTAAATTTCTGGCAGTACCGGGAATCGAACCCGGGCCCCCGAGGACGGCAGCTAATAACACTAACCGTTACGCTACGGAGGCGGACACAATACTAATAATAATCATAATAATAGTGATAATATTTAATAATAATAACAATAATAATGATGTCAGATGAAAGTCGTCTCTATTGAAAAATGTTGTAGCTTGCGCGTAGTAGATAAATATTGGTTACAGTGTTAATTTATGTCCATAATAGTATAAATGACCGATTATGTGGGAGAGATGATAATAATAATACATAATTTGTCATGATCGAATAAAAATTTAGCTGAAGTAGCTTATGAGTTTCTGGTAACAAATGTATAATTTGTGTGCGTAGTGAATCTATGAGAGAAGGGAGTATAATAATCAAATGTCAGAATTCATAAGGAAAGATTTGTAATTATCCGCGAGTTTGAAAGATAGAAGCAAAACCTATTGTATAGACAATCGGATTTTTGATTATAGCAAAAGTAATGCCGTGTTGGTAAAATACGGGTTCCATTGCTAACTTGGAAGACATAAAAAATGAGATGTTATATTATGAAGAGGTCGGACTGGAAGATTGAATGAGCAATCACAATTATGAAATGATATCGCAAGGGTAATTAATGTAATTAATAGATGAAAAGCGCAAGAAGAGGCCGGAAGGGTCATGTCGTGAAGAAAATTAATGAGAATCGTCTTTAAGGAACAGTAAGACAATATGATAATTCAAGATAACTAGCTCGATGAATCGGAGCACAAATCTATGTGGATAAAATGAAAAAGGTGATAAGAGGTGTTGAATACGCAGATAATTATCAGAGATAACAAGACATAAAGAAGAATGACAGATACAGTCATTATTTCAAAGACAAGGGTGCTCGTAAACTGTTATGTGGGAAAAGTGGACCAGTGAAAATATGAGATACATAAGCAAGGTAGCAATGGGATAGCAACAATGTAACGTTTATTAAATAATTAAATCATGAGACGAATGTAGTAAAATTTTAGGAAGATAACAATTTATGAATTTATTGCCAACAGTAGAACCTCAGTGAGTAATTGGAATAAAAATTGTAACTATGCGAACTTCAGCATTAAAAACTGCGATTAATTTGTGCTTTTATTGACGTGGTAAATTGTACTATTTGTCTTTGACCAGGAGTGTTATGTTACTCCTATTAACATACTAATGAAATATGGTGGAGATATGAGCTACTGGTATATTTAGTGAGATATAGAACAGAGTCACTGAAAATGCAAGTTAACAAAACAACGTTATTGTACCTGATACGGTGGTGGTAAGATTTTGTCGCTCATTTGTGTTCGAATCAGAGAAGGTAAGTGTGCGAACATCAAATATGTTGTAAATTCAGTGTAAGATATTATATTTCAGGATAATGTGCTCTTGTTTATTTTATGAACACTATGTTAACAGTGTTATGTATATTTGTACATAATTTCAGTGGGGATTTGAGCCTTTAATTTAATAGTAGTAAAGAAAGACAACCCGGTGGTCATCGTTATTAGATTGCAACATTTTTCTTTATCTAAGCGAAAAACATCACAATAAATCGAAACAACCGCTAAACTATAACTAGGAAACATGTCATGTCATTGAACTGAGCTCAATAAATGAATGAACTTAATATCAAAATAAATGCCGCAAAGTTGCGTGATCATGTATGCTGAAACGTGTCACAACATCGCATAACAGAAAGGTGGTAATTAGAATGATTGTTAAGTGTGGTCAGCACTATAATTTCTATATAAATGGAAAGGCACGTTCAATTGATCAATGGCAGAAAAATGTGAATGTAAATTCTAAAGTGCCCAATGACTGTCACAGTGAGTAATTTAATATTATATTTAATGGGTGATAAATGCGATTAATGTGTAATTTGTGTTTAAATTTAACGACGGCCATGAAAGGCAAAAACAATCCATTTGCTAACAGTGTGTGAGAAGAATAACACTAAAACTAATTATGATAAGAAATGAGAGTGTGTGTTCATGGGCAAAATGGTTTCACATAGCTAACAGCCTGCAATACAAGGTTACCTAGCTATTTCGGATTAATTGAATTGTAGCTGTAAAAGACTATGTTTCACTGAAGATGATTGGTTGTGTAGGATTAGTTTGGTTAATAATTTTGAAACTGTCGAAAATTTTATAAACATTTCTTGGAGCGTAATTAATTATTTAATTTAAGTTGATTTTTGAGTAATTTTTACGTATAGTTAGGTGATGGTTCTTTTTACTTTTGGTTCACTTTTGGATTGCTTTTTACTCCAGAATAATTTATATTATTTGCGCTCTTTTTAGCAGGAGTCAATTCACTTCAGCTTTTACAAATTTAAGTAAAATTGTATTTGATTTCAATTTTTTTATGTCAATAAATGTATTTGATTTAAACCAGTCTGGGCTACGTCATTGTAGTTTAGCTTGAATGTTGAATTACCCTCATGGTCCTTAATCGAGGAACAAGGACAAACACTACAAGAGACCATAGAGAATAGAAAACAAACGATATAGACAGCCATTCCATATGAGGTTCATGTCAGAACTGTTCGTAGGCCAGGTATCGGCTCGATCATTGCCTGCCAAGCAAACCATCGCTAACTGCCTTCTAGGTATGAACTGGGTGATTATCCTGATGGAGGCGAACACGCTGTCCTTTGGGATAAAGTATGTCCAATGCTGAAATCAACTAGACTTTCAAATGCCATCCGTAAATCTCGGCTTTAGTAGGTCCCGAAATTCACATCAACATCCCAAAATGAAATGAAATGAAGGTTAGAACAGCTACTAATGTGAGAGAGGGAACGAATTTGGTTCATACCTGGCGTTGAGCTCGCGGTATACATGGATCTGCACCACATCTTCGCAGGAAAATGTGTATTCATCGCTGAAGACCACAATTTACACGCGAAGTTCAGCATTTCCGTGGCATATGCAAGGCGATCATTTATTTGGTACTCGGTCAAATGGATCTTCCTAGTTGCGACGTATTTTCGGAGTCCCGTATCACTTCTTTGCTTACGCCCAGTCTGCACAGCACCAAGTAAGGAAGACAAAGCCCCCAGTAAAACAGCTGAGAGGAAGGTGTTCTCCCCTAGTGTGCTGCCAAGAGGACCTCATCTTGCTCTTTATTAGATTAGCGCGGGTGGCCTGCAGAACGGTTCTTTGCTTCATGAGCATGATGTCAATAGAGCTTGAGCCATCGCCTAGCAGTAGTAGTGGGAATGCCTCCTATGCCCGGCTTCTATTTCCAAAGAAATACGTTCCACCAGCGTCAACACGCCTCATCTACAGTCTACCAATGCAGGAATGAGGGCTTTACCACCTAGCAGTACAAGCGGGCATGTCTCCTATGACCAGCTTCTATTGCCAAAAAAATACGTTACACCAGCGTCAACATGCCTAACCTAGAGTCTACCACTGCAAGAATGACGGCTGTAAACACAGTATGAGAACCACGTACCGAGATACAAAGATACAGGCTGTAGGTAATAAAATGTACCTCGATATTCCCTTGGACCTTGCGAGAACAAACAAGAAATCAGTTAATGTTTTATAACTAACACAGAGGAATGGAACGACTAAGTTCCATTAACCATAAGCAATTTAACGCAATGGTATGTATCTGGTTAATGGCGAAACGTATCTTCTAAACGCACAAAAGAAAGATATGTCCTCGACGGGAATAGAACTCGCGATATTCGGATATGTGTATGTCTACCTATCCCTCAGCCCTCTTCGCCTGTCAGTAAGTTATGACAAATAATTGGACCAATCTTCATCTCCTCCTGAAAGACTGTCTGAAGAAAGAAGTACACAGCGAATTAATATAAATCATAAAATAAAATAATACCTGTAGCATATCCATGAAACTCTTGAGGAAGCTGTCCTCGTGAAAGTGGTAGTAGAATCTGCCTAGTAAGTGCCAGGCGATGCTGCTCGCTACACTCACGACGAACAATCCAACCCAAACACGCCACGTGAAACAGCGAAGGGGAACTGACAAAGGACTCCGACGTTCTGCCCTAGGGACAACTATGATTATCTTCTCAAAATTCAAGGGTTCGATGTAATCAGCCACAGCTAAATTGTCGAGTATAAGCTGATGATTTAATAAACCGACATCAACTCTACGGTTGGCAAGATCGTAAATACTTCTTTTGTATGAGCCAGATGACTTGAAGTTTTCGTAACGTTTGTTGTCTCTTACAGAAAGCAGCTCATAAGAGAGGTCCATATATTTACAGAGTGCTTGCAACCATAAAATATTTACGCCAATGACGTATCCTGTAGGTGTCTTTTTAATTGCAGTAAATTGATAGTTAGGGTGATACAAGGCTCTGAGTTTATAACCATTAAGGTTATACAGTCGTTGGTCCAAATTGTTGGAAATTAGTGGAAACTGGGAACTGTTGTAAACTTCCAGCTCACCAATGAAGTTTTTGTTCACGTGAAAGAAAGGATTGAGAGCAAAGAGGTGGTCTGGGGTTTTGTTTGGGCACACACTCAACCAATGCTCCATAATGACAACTCTAAATGTAGAAGAGACATTCCATACATAAGTCAATAGATCTCGACATTGTGTAGCTGTGTCGATTGCACAATCAGCTTCAGATCGGATCCAAATGATAAAAATATTGCTGTCAGGCATAAAAGCGATCTTTCTGAGATAAAATAGACTCTGTGGCCAGTAATATATTGCCTCAGAATATCTTAAATACTGGACAAAGTCTGCTTTTCTTTCCATCAAGAATATATGTGCTTGACCAACCTCAGTCCTCGATGATAATGGTTCGCTGGACACACGTACGGCGATGTCCTTACGTAGTTGAATGGATGTTATGAGCTGGTCAGTATACTTTGATGCCCGGTCACTGTAGTGTTCCTTACCTACAAGAACTATAGAAAGGGTATGTGAGCCGTCACACAGCCAACCCAACCACGAAGAGATCTGTGCCCCCGCCTGCATGAAGCAAAGTAGAAACACAATTCTGATATATGTGATCTTCATTTTGGCGTCTAGTGATGCATATTTCTACGTGCTTTCAAAATTTAACAAAATCTTCAAAGAGTATGAATTTCGATTGGACTGAGCTGCACCTCGAAGTGAGGAGCATACCTCACTATATCGTAATACCCAAACAGGATGAAGAACGAGCTTTGTCCATTGATTGTCGAGGTTATTATTTAACAGTACGGCTTCCTGGGAAAGGACATGTCTCTGTATTGACGGGGAAGTATTTATTGACACTTGTCTTCGTGTTTGTAACTCCAGGGCACGACACGAGAACGTAGGATACAAGCGTGGGGCAAGATTGCGTAATACGTAGCGGGAAAGCATACAGCCTGCTAGTACTGTGTTGACATATCTTCCTGCACGCTCAGATAAAGTCCTATCGCCGTCCCTGCCATAAACCCCATAAGTATAGAGCGTTCCAACCTTAAATTGCAGTACAGCGTAGATGGAGCGCGCTGTTGCGAAATCGACTCGTAAAGATCACGCTCGAGAGTGACTCAAACAGGGCGTCACAGTTCCACATTTTTCGTTAGTAATTTTGTAATTTTAAGTTCATTCATTCATAAATGAATATTTGTAGGATGGTAAAATAAATACAACATACCTTAATCAATGGCGTTGCTCTCAGACATTGGACGTACACCTTCTATCATTTCTGCAAGGCCTGATGTTCCCGCTTTGGATGAAACGGGTTCGGGAGATGAACTTGAGGATGATCCGGACGATGAAGAAAGTCGTATTAAAAACTTTTCATCGTCGACATCATCCTGTAATTCGTCTGCTTTCCACAAATCTCTTTCATTTTTCTTTACTTCGTTCACGTAATTTGCCCAATTGTCTTGTGTTTTTATGGCATAAAAATGTTAGTTCAGCATTTGGAACAAAACCATGTTCATTACCCGCTTGGGCTAAGGCAAATTACGGTCCTCGGCTTTTCGGTGGCCTAAGTCCCGAACTCACCCCTTCAATGGCGGCCTGCCGTGCACTTTTCACTGTCGTATACTTCCATTCTTTTGTCACTGTCTGCCCAATAATTACCCACGATTCATCTGTGTAAATTATAGCTTTATTTTGTGCCATCAAACGTTTTATCTCCCTGAGATATCTGTGCCTCCAGTTAATAATTTCATCGGTTTCATTGAAAGCTGCTTTATTACCCCGTCTTAAATAACGGAAGCCTATATCATGTAAGAAGCGATACAACGTAGTTTTGGAAAATCGTGGCAAAGAATCTTCTCCATTTACCCGACTCAAAATCACGCTCAATGTCGGTGGTATGTTAGCAAATAAAAGAGAGTGAGCCACCCGACGAACTCCATTTCTAACAATTTCATCATATTTAATTTTTCTCTTTCTTTCGTTTCTTTTTTTTTTTTTTTTTTTTTTTGCGAGAGTTCGCAAAGGACCATGTGTGTGCTCCTTCCTTATAGCATAGATTGTTCTCGCGGAACAACCTGTAGCTTTAGCTGTTTCACTGATTGCGCTGCTCATATTCATTGTCTTTAAAAAATAATCCACGACACTCATTAAAATATTGCGTTCTTTTCCCCTGAGTTTACCTACGGAACGTTTCTTTTTAATTTGACGATCCATTATGCACCCATCTGCACTTTTTCTTCGAACTAAGAACCACCCGCACGAGCACGAGCACGAACTGACAACTACACAGACTACACAAACACAATCCACATGTCCTCAAGAACTATACATTTATCACTGATCTTGTTCGGCTCCATGGCTAAATGGTTAACGTGCTGGACTTTGGTCCAGAGGGACCCGGGTTCGATTCCCGGCCGGGTCGGGGATTTTAAACTTAATTGGTTAATTCCAATGGCTCGGGGGTTGGGTGTGTGTGTGCCGTCTTCAGCATTAGAATTCATGACAGGTAGGGCCCCATTCTTATAGACGCGCAGGTCGCCTATGCGGCGTCAACTGGAAAGACCTGCAGTCGGCCTCTTCGGAGGCCACACGCCATTAAATATTATATCACTGATCTTTATTTAATCAGTCTTATAATACTGATTAAATGAACACCACTGCACAAGTTCAGCCAGCCGAGTCACTCGTGAAACGTAAACAAACGAGACGTTCTACCCGTTATAAATTAAGAGATAACGAGATAGGGACTAGAGGTATGATTTAAAAATAACTTACATATTCGAAGAGCGTTTGCTTTGCTTTAACCACACCATGATCCTTTCTTCGAAATTAGATCCACACGCACGAGCACGAACTCACGAACCACACAAACGTAATACACTTTCCCTCAAGAATTGTACATATGTCACTGATATGTATTTAATAACTACTAGCGAATGTACCCGTGCTTCGCTACGGTATTCTACATTGTATTCGAATATCGAAGTAAATAGTGTGCATGTAGTAAATAAGATTGTTTTAAAATTGCATGTCTCTTAGCGTTATCCGAGAAAGAGCATGGGGAGGTCCCCGTACGTTGTTTCCAATGTAAAGTGTTTGTTATGGATTTGTGATATAACGACAGGCTCACTTGCCTACTGCCATTCACAATCGAGTTGGGAAGTTTACATTATAATTGCAGGCCCCATTGCCTACTATGCGCACAGAATCGATTTGGGGAGTTTTCGTTAAAATGGCTGCCCCCCTTTCCTACTTCCAGACAGATTACAGTTTTTATTATAATGGCAGGCAATTACCCTACTATCACTCGAAACTGAGTTGTGCAGTTATCATTATAATGCCAGGCCCATTTTCCTACTTCCAGCCAGCTTACTGCCAGTCACACCAAGTTGGTGAGTTTCCATCAAAATAGCAGGCCACTATGCCTAATGCCAGTCACATTTTACATGAGGACATTTCTTTATAATGGCGGGCACCCTTGCCTACTGCCAAACACAATCGGGTAGGGGAGTTTTAAACAAAACTGCATGCTCACTTGCCTTCTGCAAGTCAAATCGAGAAGTGAACTATTCATTACAATTGTAGACCTTCCTTACTAATGACAGTTACACAGGAGTTGGAGAAGGAACCCTTTCATACTGCCAGTCAAAGTATGACACACAAAGTCGGTGTGGGGAGTACTGATTACAATAGCAGACCAACCCTTTCTCGATCACTACAAATCGACATACGAAAGTATATGCGTGTTTACAATATTGAAGACCTTCATTTACAGATTAACTGCTACTAAACGTACGTCATATCGACAAAGGATTATACCATAAGACACGCCGGATTTAGTGGCCTAAATGCCTGGTCCTATGATATGTCATCTATTCTTGGGTCAGATTGAGTTAGAAACGTGGAACAGGGTAACGTTCTTGTAAGATTATCTCACATTACATTACTTTTCGGATAATTATGTGACAGCTACATACATAGCATTTGGCTGATATATGGCTACTGGGTGGGCCAATTTTCGTGAAGAGTTTGATGATTCTGTATTTCATATAAGTAATCGAAGGTATGAATTATGCATGTGAAAATTCCAAATTGACTTAACATCCATTAATAGAGAAAAATCAAACGTAAAAGGGATACAGATACGGCAAAAAGTCATAAGACCAAGGTTGTAGATCATTCCAAATTGAACGAATATTGTGCAATCAGTTATGTGATAGGAATTTCCGAAGGTCTGCACCATCATTAAAATTGCCTGCATATTTCTATATTCTTCGCGGATAAAAAGTGAAAAATTTAATGATCTAGGATGTTTTCCGTTCGTTACAGGCTAAAACGTATAATTTTGTCAAATTTCAATTATCTTCTTTTTCTTCTGGCAGATTATGCCGCAATCTGGATTTTGGGCGAGGCGGGTAAAAATTAGGACTTTCAGGAAACTAAACCAAAAATTATGCAGATGGTCAATATTACCCCTTAAACGGAAAGCTGTACGAAACTTTCGCCAAAATAGTCAGTGTAGAGGCACACAGTCGTTACGATTTGATTTATGTAGATAAGGAATCTGCTCCATGTAAAACACCTTTTTGGCTATGTCCGCTGGACTTAACCTGCAAAACTGACCATTCATGATATCTCCCTTATTAATCCTCCTGACGAAAAAATGCACATGAAAAAAAGGTTTAGAGGTAGAATTCCATCACGTTTGGTCGATTTCCAGTCAGGTTGGTCTTGTTCTGTATATATTGTGGAAGAGTAAAATCACCATTTCGATTCCCTATAAACCGCCAGTCCATTCCGGAACATGAAATGTTATTTACGTTTAAAACCTACCTTTGGACAGGTGGATGCTAAATATGAATTTTGGTTCGAATGTCTTCAGTAGTTTTCAAGTTGTAAGGAATACGCTTTACACGCACCCGCTCGAGAGTTAAGTCCGTTGGGACTTGTACAGAAAAACGGTCCGTTAATGATATCTCCCTTATTAATCCTCATATCGAAATGATGCACATGAGAAAAAAGGTTTAGAAAAAAATTTCTACCAAGGCAGGTAGATTTAAATTAACGTTGGTTGTGTATATTTTGTGGAAGTGCAAAATCACTGTTTCGGTTTCGTATAAACCCCCAGTCAGTTCAGGGATTTAGAAACAATATTTGCCCTAAAACCTATCAAGGACAGGTGTATTCTAAATATGAGTATTGGTGGGAATACATCCAGTAGTTTGTAGCATTCGCGTACATACGGCGTAATTAAGGAAGAAAATAGTACAGTTAAGAGAGTTGAAAGTAATAGAAAATGGATTATAACTGAGGACAGCCGGAAAACGACAAATATGTAAATGCCTAGTTAATGTATTGGAAAATCAAATGACCCTCAATAAATTATGCTAGTGTGAGTTATGGATATAATAAAGCGGTAACAGAGGAGAAATTTAGGTCCAGTGATTCCTAGGTAAACAAAAAATAAGAAGATGACTAATGGTGTTATTACTTAATCTATTCGAAGGCGGTTATAACATCCAACGATATTCCGCCAATATCCCGCAGATAGGCCAATTGACGCCTCTCCTGCCTTCTACCTAAGGAACAACCACGAATTTAAAAGCATGGTGAGGAAAATGGCAAAACGTTACTTCCCTGCTGGCATGCAGTCAGAGACGTTGCCATGGTAACCTGTAGGTTCGTTGTCGGTCTGTCGGTTACTCAATGCAGAGCATGGTACCAGCAGAAAATTGTAAATTTCTCCGTCATGTAAAGAGTAAGGTAAACTATGAACATAACGAAAGTTGTTTATAATGAAGAGACGTTTCACGTACGGTAAACGAAGCTTACAGAAAATCAATAGTATAAGAGAAAATGGAGGAAAACCATTCTGGTTTCCCTATAAACCCCCCGTCTATTGAAAGATTTTAAAATGATATGCATATTGAAACCTTCCATGGGATGAATACACTCTAAATATGAAGTTTAGTTGAGATCTATCGAGCCGTTTCGACGTGATGGTGGAAAGACCATTCTGGTTTTCCTATAAACCCCCGTCTATTCAAAGATTTTAAAATGATATGCATATCGAAACCTTCCCCGGGATGAGTATACCCTAAATATGAAATTTCGTTGAGATCTATCCAGCCGTTTCGACGTGATGGTGGAAAAACCATTCTGGTTTTCCTATAAACCCCCCGTGTATTCAAAGATTTTAAAATGATATGCATATCGAAACCTTCCCCGGGATGAGTATACTCTAAATATGAAATTTGTTTGAGATCTATCGAGCCGTTTCGACGTGATGGTGGAAAAACCATTCTGGTTTTCCTATAAACCCCCGTCTATTCAAAGATTTTAAAATGATATGCATATCGAAACCTTCCCCGGGATGAGTATACTCTAAATATGAAGTTTGGTTGAGATCTATCCAGCCGTTTCGACGTGATGGTGGAAAAACCATTCTGGTTTTCCTATAAACCCCCCGTGTATTCAAAGATTTTAAAATGACATGCATATCGAAACCTTCCCCGGGATGAGTATACTGTATATATGAAATTTGGTTGAGATCTATCGAGCCGTTTCGACGTGATGGTGGAAAAACCATTCTGGTTTTCCGATAAACCCCCCGTGTATTCAAAGATTTTAAAATGATATGCATATCGAAACCTTCCCCGGGAGGAGTATACTCTAAATATGATATTTGGTTGAGATCTATCCAGCCGTTTCGACGTGATGGTGGAAAAACCATTTTGGTTTTCCTATAACCCCAACGTGTTTTCAAGGAGTTTAAAATGATATGCACATCAAAACCTTCCCCGGGAGGAGTATACTCTAAATATGAAGTTTGGTTGAGATCTATCCAGCCGTTTCGACGTGATGGTGGAAAAACCATTGTGGTTTTCCTATAAACCCCCGTCTATTCAAAGATTTTAAAATGATATGCATATCGAAACTTTCCCCGGGATGAGTATACTCTAAATATGAAATTTGGTTGAGATCTATCCAGCCGTTTCGACGTGATGGTGGAAAAATCATTCTGGTTTTCCTATAAACCCCCCGTGTATTCAAAGATTTTAAAATGATATGCATATCGAAACCTTCCCCGGGAGGAGTATACTCTAAATACGAAGTTTGGTTGAGATCTATCCAGCCGTTTCGACGTGATGGTGGAAAAACCATTGTGGTTTTCCTATAAACCCCCCGTGTATTCAAAGATTTTAAAATGATATGCATATCGAAACCTTCCCCGGGAGGAGTATACTCTAAATATGAAGTTTGGTTGAGATCTATCCAGCCGTTTCGACGTGATGGTGGAAAAACCATTCAGGTTTTCCTATAAACCCCCCGTGTATTCAAAGATTTTAAAATGATATGCATATCGAAACCTTCCCCGGGATGAGTATACTCTAAATATGAAGTTTGGTTGAGATCTATCCAGCCGTTTCGACGTGATGGTGGAACAGACAAACAGACAAACAGAAACAATTTTATTTATATAGATTTTTACACTCGTTCTTCACCCCCTTTCCATCCCCGCCCAAAGGAGTCCTATGAGTGCCTTACACAACAGTATATTTTTTCCCAGATATTAAGTCTTATTTGTACCTATTTTGGTTGACAGCTATGCCCAAACGTACATGCATAATCTCACTGCTCTAGAATCCTGGAGCTGACGTTGCCATGGTTACGGCAGTTCATTTCTTTATCCGATTCCTAGAGCAGGGGTAGTGTGGTGCCAATATCTCCGTAACGGTTGGTTTTAGGGCCTTAAAACATGGTTTTCGGGCCCGTAGGGCTTACCGAGTTTTGTTCTTTGCGTCAAGAGGATTAAATTGAGCTTTGTCTCGTCCTTATACGACAAATTCGATATTTTGCCTATAATAGTATAAGAGAAAATGGAGGAAAACCGTTTTTCCTATAAAACCCCCGTCTTTTCAAAGATTTTAAAATGATATGCATATCGAAACCTTCCCCGGGGTCAGTATACTCTAAATATGAAGTTTGGTTGAGATCTATCCAGCCGTTTCGACGTGATGGTGGAACAGACAAACAGACAGACAAACAGACAAACAGAAACAATTTTATTTATATAGACTAGCGAATGTACCCGTGCTTCGCTACGGTATTCTACATTGTATTCGAATATCGAAGTAAATAGTGTGCATGTAGTAAATAAGATTGTTTTAAAATTGCATGTCTCTTTGCGTTATCCGAGAAAGAGCATGGGGAGGTCCCCGTACGTTGTTTCCAATGTAAAGTGTTTGTTATGGATTTGTGATATAACGACAGGCTCACTTGCCTACTGCCATTCACAATCGAGTTGGGAAGTTTACATTATAATTGCAGGCCCCATTGCCTACTATGCGCACAGAATCGATTTGGGGAGTTTTCGTTAAAATGGCTGCCCCCCTTTCCTACTTCCAGACAGATTACAGTTTTTATTATAATGGCAGGCAATTACCCTACTATCACTCGAAACTGAGTTGTGCAGTTATCATTATAATGCCAGGCCCATTTTCCTACTTCCAGCCAGCTTACTGCCAGTCACACCAAGTTGGTGAGTTTCCATCAAAATAGCAGGCCACTATGCCTAATGCCAGTCACATTTTACATGAGGACATTTCTTTATAATGGCGGGCACCCTTGCCTACTGCCAAACACAATCGGGTAGGGGAGTTTTAAACAAAACTGCATGCTCACTTGCCTTCTGCAAGTCAAATCGAGAAGTGAACTATTCATTACAATTGTAGACCTTCCTTACTAATGACAGTTACACAGGAGTTGGAGAAGGAACCCTTTCATACTGCCAGTCAAAGTATGACACACAAAGTCGGTGTGGGGAGTACTGATTACAATAGCAGACCAACCCTTTCTCGATCACTACAAATCGACATACGAAAGTATATGCGTGTTTACAATATTGAAGACCTTCATTTACAGATTAACTGCTACTAAACGTACGTCATATCGACAAAGGATTATACCATAAGACACGCCGGATTTAGTGGCCTAAATGCCTGGTCCTATGATATGTCATCTATTCTTGGGTCAGATTGAGTTAGAAACGTGGAACAGGGTAACGTTCTTGTAAGATTATCTCACATTACATTACTTTTCGGATAATTATGTGACAGCTACATACATAGCATTTGGCTGATATATGGCTACTGGGTGGGCCAATTTTCGTGAAGAGTTTGATGATTCTGTATTTCATATAAGTAATCGAAGGTATGAATTATGCATGTGAAAATTCCAAATTGACTTAACATCCATTAATAGAGAAAAATCAAACGTAAAAGGGATACAGATACGGCAAAAAGTCATAAGACCAAGGTTGTAGATCATTCCAAATTGAACGAATATTGTGCAATCAGTTATGTGATAGGAATTTCCGAAGGTCTGCACCATCATTAAAATTGCCTGCATATTTCTATATTCTTCGCGGATAAAAAGTGAAAAATTTAATGATCTAGGATGTTTTCCGTTCGTTACAGGCTAAAACGTATAATTTTGTCAAATTTCAATTATCTTCTTTTTCTTCTGGCAGATTATGCCGCAATCTGGATTTTGGGCGAGGCGGGTAAAAATTAGGACTTTCAGGAAACTAAACCAAAAATTATGCAGATGGTCAATATTACCCCTTAAACGGAAAGCTGTACGAAACTTTCGCCAAAATAGTCAGTGTAGAGGCACACAGTCGTTACGATTTGATTTATGTAGATAAGGAATCTGCTCCATGTAAAACACCTTTTTGGCTATGTCCGCTGGACTTAACCTGCAAAACTGACCATTCATGATATCTCCCTTATTAATCCTCCTGACGAAAAAATGCACATGAAAAAAAGGTTTAGAGGTAGAATTCCATCACGTTTGGTCGATTTCCAGTCAGGTTGGTCTTGTTCTGTATATATTGTGGAAGAGTAAAATCACCATTTCGATTCCCTATAAACCGCCAGTCCATTCCGGAACATGAAATGTTATTTACGTTTAAAACCTACCTTTGGACAGGTGGATGCTAAATATGAATTTTGGTTCGAATGTCTTCAGTAGTTTTCAAGTTGTAAGGAATACGCTTTACACGCACCCGCTCGAGAGTTAAGTCCGTTGGGACTTGTACAGAAAAACGGTCCGTTAATGATATCTCCCTTATTAATCCTCATATCGAAATGATGCACATGAGAAAAAAGGTTTAGAAAAAAATTTCTACCAAGGCAGGTAGATTTAAATTAACGTTGGTTGTGTATATTTTGTGGAAGTGCAAAATCACTGTTTCGGTTTCGTATAAACCCCCAGTCAGTTCAGGGATTTAGAAACAATATTTGCCCTAAAACCTATCAAGGACAGGTGTATTCTAAATATGAGTATTGGTGGGAATACATCCAGTAGTTTGTAGCATTCGCGTACATACGGCGTAATTAAGGAAGAAAATAGTACAGTTAAGAGAGTTGAAAGTAATAGAAAATGGATTATAACTGAGGACAGCCGGAAAACGACAAATATGTAAATGCCTAGTTAATGTATTGGAAAATCAAATGACCCTCAATAAATTATGCTAGTGTGAGTTATGGATATAATAAAGCGGTAACAGAGGAGAAATTTAGGTCCAGTGATTCCTAGGTAAACAAAAAATAAGAAGATGACTAATGGTGTTATTACTTAATCTATTCGAAGGCGGTTATAACATCCAACGATATTCCGCCAATATCCCGCAGATAGGCCAATTGACGCCTCTCCTGCCTTCTACCTAAGGAACAACCACGAATTTAAAAGCATGGTGAGGAAAATGGCAAAACGTTACTTCCCTGCTGGCATGCAGTCAGAGACGTTGCCATGGTAACCTGTAGGTTCGTTGTCGGTCTGTCGGTTACTCAATGCAGAGCATGGTACCAGCAGAAAATTGTAAATTTCTCCGTCATGTAAAGAGTAAGGTAAACTATGAACATAACGAAAGTTGTTTATAATGAAGAGACGTTTCACGTACGGTAAACGAAGGTTACAGAAAATCAATAGTATAAGAGAAAATGGAGGAAAACCATTCTGGTTTCCCTATAAACCCCCCGTCTATTGAAAGATTTTAAAATGATATGCATATTGAAACCTTCCATGGGATGAATACACTCTAAATATGAAGTTTAGTTGAGATCTATCGAGCCGTTTCGACGTGATGGTGGAAAGACCATTCTGGTTTTCCTATAAACCCCCGTCTATTCAAAGATTTTAAAATGATATGCATATCGAAACCTTCCCCGGGATGAGTATACCCTAAATATGAAATTTCGTTGAGATCTATCCAGCCGTTTCGACGTGATGGTGGAAAAACCATTCTGGTTTTCCTATAAACCCCCCGTGTATTCAAAGATTTTAAAATGATATGCATATCGAAACCTTCCCCGGGAGGAGTATACTCTAAATATGAAATTTGTTTGAGATCTATCGAGCCGTTTCGACGTGATGGTGGAAAAACCATTCTGGTTTTCCTATAAACCCCCGTCTATTCAAAGATTTTAAAATGATATGCATATCGAAACCTTCCCCGGGATGAGTATACTCTAAATATGAAGTTTGGTTGAGATCTATCCAGCCGTTTCGACGTGATGGTGGAAAAACCATTCTGGTTTTCCTATAAACCCCCCGTGTATTCAAAGATTTTAAAATGACATGCATATCGAAACCTTCCCCGGGATGAGTATACTGTATATATGAAATTTGGTTGAGATCTATCGAGCCGTTTCGACGTGATGGTGGAAAAACCATTCTGGTTTTCCGATAAACCCCCCGTGTATTCAAAGATTTTAAAATGATATGCATATCGAAACCTTCCCCGGGAGGAGTATACTCTAAATATGATATTTGGTTGAGATCTATCCAGCCGTTTCGACGTGATGGTGGAAAAACCATTTTGGTTTTCCTATAACCCCAACGTGTTTTCAAGGAGTTTAAAATGATATGCATATCGAAACCTTCCCCGGGATGAGTATACTCTAAATATGAAATTTGGTTGAGACTATCCAGCCGTTTCGACGTGATGGTGGAAAAACCATTCTGGTTTTCCTATAAACCCCCCGTGTATTCAAAGATTTTAAAATGATATGCATATCGAAACCTTCCCCGGGATGAGTATACTCTAAATATGAAATTTGGTTGAGATCTATCCAGCCGTTTCGACGTGACGGTGGAAAAACCATTCTGGTTTTCTTATAAACCCCCCGTGTATTCAAAGATTTTAAAATGATATGCATATCGAAACCTTCCCCGGGATGAGTATACTCTAAATATGAAGTTTGGTTGAGATCTATCCAGCCGTTTCGACGTGATGGTGGAAAAACCATTCTGGTTTTTCTATAAACCCCCCGTGTATTCAAAGATTTTAAAATGACATGCATATCGAAACCTTCCCCGGGATGAGTATACTGTATATATGAAATTTGGTTGAGATCTATCGAGCCGTTTCGACGTGATGGTGGAAAAACCATTCTGGTTTTCCGATAAACCCCCCGTGTATTCAAAGATTTTAAAATGATATGCATATCGAAACCTTCCCCGGGAGGAGTATACTCTAAATATGATATTTGGTTGAGATCTATCCAGCCGTTTCGACGTGATGGTGGAAAAACCATTTTGGTTTTCCTATAACCCCAACGTGTTTTCAAGGAGTTTAAAATGATATGCACATCAAAACCTTCCCCGGGAGGAGTATACTCTAAATATGAAGTTTGGTTGAGATCTATCCAGCCGTTTCGACGTGATGGTGGAAAAACCATTGTGGTTTTCCTATAAACCCCCGTCTATTCAAAGATTTTAAAATGATATGCATATCGAAACTTTCCCCGGGATGAGTATACTCTAAATATGACATTTGGTTGAGATCTATCCAGCCGTTTCGACGTGATGGTGGAAAAATCATTCTGGTTTTCCTATAAACCCCCCGTGTATTCAAAGATTTTAAAATGATATGCATATCGAAACCTTCCCCGGGAGGAGTATACTCTAAATACGAAGTTTGGTTGAGATCTATCCAGCCGTTTCGACGTGATGGTGGAAAAACCATTCAGGTTTTCCTATAAACCCCCCGTGTATTCAAAGATTTTAAAATGATATGCATATCGAAACCTTCCCCGGGATGAGTATACTCTAAATATGAAGTTTGGTTGAGATCTATCCAGCCGTTTCGACGTGATGGTGGAACAGACAAACAGACAGACAAACAGAAACAATTTTATTTATATAGATTTTTACACTCGTTCTTCACCCCCTTTCCATCCCCGCCCAAAGGAGTCCTATGAGTGCCTTACACAACAGTATATTTTTTCCCAGATATTAAGTCTTATTTGTACCTATTTTGGTTGACAGCTATGCCCAAACGTACATGCATAATCTCACTGCTCTAGAATCCTGGAGCTGACGTTGCCATGGTTACGGCAGTTCATTTCTTTATCCGATTCCTAGAGCAGGGGTAGTGTGGTGCCAATATCTCCGTAACGGTTGGTTTTAGGGCCTTAAAACATGGTTTTCGGGCCCGTAGGGCTTACCGAGTTTTGTTCTTTGCGTCAAGAGGATTAAATTGAGCTTTGTCTCGTCCTTATACGACAAATTCGATATTTTGCCTATAATAGTATAAGAGAAAATGGAGGAAAACCGTTTTTCCTATAAAACCCCCGTCTTTTCAAAGATTTTAAAATGATATGCATATCGAAACCTTCCCCGGGGTCAGTATACTCTAAATATGAAGTTTGGTTGAGATCTATCCAGCCGTTTCGACGTGATGGTGGAACAGACAAACAGACAGACAAACAGACAAACAGAAACAATTTTATTTATATAGATTATACATACTACTGACGAAATGAGCACTGCACTGCATGCGACTGTCTGGAAATGTTAAAAGCGCATGTTTGTGAGATCACTACCGGTACTTCAGGCAGGCAGCCAGACAGACAGCCGAGTCACGCGTGAAACCAAAATTCAAGAAGATAATATTTCAGTCACAAATTAATAACTAAGCAAGATAAGAACTTCGGGATTGTTGTAAAAATAACTTCCATATCTGAACACCATTTGTCTCGCTTTGACCCCCCATGCAAATTCAATAGGAAAGACTCTGGCCAGCGAGTGACTTTTTCGTGCCTACATATAAAATTCCCTGAACATGACTGAAAATAAACGCATATACTGCATTTTGTTATGATTTAAATTTAAAAATAAACTTATCTACATTGAGCTGAAATGTTTATTTACCAGCAGTGAAAAAATTAGGAAAATAATGAATATACAATAGGAGTTATGGCATTATAAGTTCTATGCAATGAAGATATTGCATTTGGCGAAACTTTCCATTATATTATCATTTTCACACTAAATTATTTTTTTACACTTTTTTTTGTTAACGGCATCAAATGCGCCTTGAAATTCTGTACATAACACGATATTCACCCATTTTGACCGATAACATTCTGATTCACGGATATTTGGCAAACCTGCTGCATTAGAGTAGGACAGCGCTACCCGCAAAACATGGGAGAAGGAAAGAGACGGAATTATCCCATTACTGCTGTACTGCAATTTAAGGTTGGAACGCTCTTTAGATGACAGCTAATGCTAAGGCGTCAAGTCTATATGGTCTGACACCGTGGTTAGAAGTGTCCAGTCCCGTTGTTGGAAAAAGTTCACAATCAGAATGTTAGCCGGCAGGATGGGAGATGTGGTGGTATTCGATTTCCAGTCACTAAATAGCGTGCTAGACAGTCCATTATTCGATTCCCAATCTCTCCGCAGTGTTCATATGGAGTGAGGAAATATGACGCTACTGACGTTGATTCGTCCGTAGGATGGTGACGTAAAGTCTTGAGCAGTCTCGCTGATGCTATTCGACAGGTGTAGGCTATGTGGTGATACCGCGCTTCACCCTCCCTCTTCCTCATTCACATTGCAATCATCCTCCCTCATCCAGACCCGGACATTGACCTACACCAACTTGTCCTTCTACACTCCCGGCACAAAATGCTTTATCAAACATTACCGACTCGTTCAGGAGAACACAAAGTTTCCAGAATGAAACCATAACTTAATTTCATCGATTTAAACATTTTAAAACATCCAAGCTGTTTTCAATCGTGAAATTACAAGCGTTTCTCCCCTGTGTGGCAGTGGGCTCATCAGTTGGATTGTTGCACATTTCCACGACGCTTGCTGCTAGTGGGCCGATGAAACACCACCGCAAAAAACCTATGTAGGATAATGCAGTGACGGTGCAATAGGGCTTCCGCGGTTTTCCATTCTCCTGCACTAAGGCGAGTGCAGGGAGAGTTTCCAGTTTAGCCGAAAATCTCCCTCCCCGTATCAAATATCCCTGGCCTGAGAGACTGCGTTACCGTCTAGGAAACCAGCAGTTTGTTTCGTAGTAGCAGTTTCTCAACGGCGCACTACCCGCAGGCGTGTTTGAAAGTTGTGGTAACCCAGTTGATAAGGCCACAGCAACACTGGTCGAAACGCTAGAAATCTCATGATTAAAATATGACTTCAAGAGTTGAATTTTTCAGTACAATGTTTGTTTGCCTTCCTCTGTTCCGGCAGTAAAGGCCACGGAATATACAAATAGTACTACTAGTTGCCCGGCCTCTCACCGCTGGGTTCCGTGGTTCAAATCCCGGTCACTCCATGTGAGATTTGTGCTCGACAAAGCGGAGGTGGACAGGTTTTCCTCCGGCTACTCCGGTTTACCCTGTCATGTATCACTCCATCATTTCATTTCACCTGTCATTCATTAATCATTGCCCCAGAGGGGTGGGACAGGCTTCGGCAGCCGGCATACTTCGTATCCTTGCCGCTAGTTGGGGGCTTAATTCATGCCATTCCTGACCCGGTCGAATGACTGGAAACAGGCTGTGGATTTTCATTTTTCACTATTAGTTGCCAATAAACACTTCTTATAGCACAACACAAAGTTCGTTTACCTTCCCTTGTGCCGGATATAAAAGCTGCTCGATGAAAGAGATTAGGAAGGAGCTTCAGGTTAGAGAGTGATTGGAGTTATGTTGGAATTAAGAAGGGCTTGCATGTCCTTACTAAGAATGCAAAAATTCAGCTAAGGATAACGTGATGGCAAACATAATTGGCAATCATACGAATTTTGTGGAGAAATGGAAGGGTATATATAAATAAGTTACTTTAAGGTAGAAACAAATTCCAAGCAGGAAAACCACTAGAAAAAGAAAGAATTGACTAAAATTGGCGAAGTACTGAAATTTACCTATGATAATAAAGTTAACTACAGAACAATACAATTCTTGAGAACTAGAAAGGCCGCTGGAATTGATAAGATATCTGGGGATGTATTAGAGGCCATGGGTTGGGATATAGTTCTATATCTGAAGTACACAGATGATTATCCTTTGCAAGACGAAGCTGTATCAAATGAATGATGAGTTGCTTTAGGATTCACAGTGTACAAAGGCAGGGGTGACAAACTGACAAACCTAAAGCGGACAATTACAGGCCAGTCTGACTGACACGTGTTGCACGTACGCTCTGTAGACTACAAACTCGTCCAAGACAACACAAAATTTATTTGCTTTCTTCTTCCCCATTTTTCTTTCTTCCTTTTGCCCCGGGCTTTCTTTCTGTCGTTGGTGTGCAAGATGTCCCATCATGTTTTTCAATTTGCCCTGTTGTTAATCTTGTCATTTATGAATTTCGATTTCAAGTATTTCCCTTTATCGGATGTCCTGTAATTGTACGGTCGCTTTTGTTATCGCCGATCCATTTCATAATGTCTATATTTGCAATACTCCAGTTTTTTTTTAGAATTTAGTTCCCGATTTTTCGTGTTTAGTTTGTCCTATTTGCCACAAAACGTAATGAAATTCTGTACTGTATTTTGAAATGTATTTTAGTGTAAATTTGTTCATGCTTTTGAACTAGACCTACTTTAAGTTGAGGTGTCACGAAAAATGGATTTTTACCGCAGTAAATCCCGTGGCGCGGGACAATAGAATAATTTACCCGCTTTTTAAGTCCAGCGTTTCTGTGAAAATTAGATTAAAGCTCAGTGTTCTGTTATTAGTATGCGTGGTTTTCAGTGTTGACTCGTCATGTAGAGAAAGAAAACGGTTTTAACAATAAAACTAAATATACAAGTTACAATACACTTAAGAAAATGGAAATTGCAACACCATGAAGACATTGGTCGTTTGTGTTGATTTTCAAGGTGTGGAACGATGCCATGTAGGTATGTAAACGATTAAAGTTTGAGACCAATTGGATTGTTACTACAGGTCTCCCCACGTGATTGGTCGGGGAGGAATCAACTCCGGTATACGGACTCTGGTGCAGCGTAGTTGACTTGCAGTCTGTGCAGTGAAGTATTCCCCGTCAAACATGCCTCGACGACAGAGAAGAGCACGCTATCAACAACTGTCACCGTTTGAGAGGGCTCAGATAATTGGGCTGTGTGAGGCTGGATTATCGCTAAGGACTGTCACTGCACGTGTTGGCCGACAGGAATCTACGGTAGAACGTGTATGGCAGCAGTGGTCAAATGAAGGTACCCACACTCGTAGATCTGGCACAGGCCGAGCGCGAAGGACAACTGTGAGAGAGGATCGCCGCATCATTCGGATGGCCCGGATGGAACCCCATGCAACAGCAGCGCAAATTCGAGCAGCTGTGGCACCCCGCGTTACACAACAAACAGCTGGTAATCACCTGCGTGCAGCTGGCTTACGAGCCCGTGTCCCTGCAGAAGGTGTTCCACTGACCCCACAACAGCGACGTGTAAGGCTGGCCTGGTGTCGAGAAAGATCGACGTGGGTCGACGAATGGCATAGGGTCATCTTTAGTGAAGAATCGCGCTTCTGTCTTGCCCGCAGTGATCGCCGGAATCGTGTGCGCCGACGTACCGGGGAGAGGGGCCACCCAGATCTTATTATCGAGAGGCACACAGCGCCAACACCAAGCATTATGGTCTGGGGAGCTATTGGCTTTAATGTGAAATCACAATTAGTGCTTGTTGAAGGCACTATGACTGCTCGACAGTACGTACAACCGGGAATTTACCTAGTTATTTTGTGAATCTGCCAGGGTTCATCATTTTGATCTGACCACAAACATTTAACCTGTGTTCTATGATGTCACTGCCAACGTCTGTGTTTTATTTCCTTTTACTTTCCGAGTCTGTTTTGTTCGGCTGCAAGCTTTATGCCTAGAAACTACCTTGTGATTTTGAGGTATTATTTTACAAGAAGCAGGGAAAGTGAGGTAGGTAGTCAATGACGAGACACTACATATATAATTGTATCGTGCCAACAGGAAGGATCTGTTACCATCAATATAGGGAACACACTTTCTAGAGTGTATAGAGCTTCAGGTATCTGGGATCGGTACTGTCAAGTAAAACACGTCTACCAGCATATAATTATCTGCTGTCCATCTCGGACTATTTGCAGTCGCTCACAATCCTTGCAGATTATTTATTAACTACATAGAGTGAAACATCATCCGCAAAAAGCCTTCGTTGTGATTCCAGTTCATTTCTTATATTATTTATATATAAGGAAACATAGAGGTCCATTAGTACTGCCTTGCGAGACCCCCTCTTAATCATTACAGGATCAGATAATGCGAGTTTTATTTTCTAGAAATATAGTCACCCTACTCCGTAACAATGTCATCTAGTCCAATAGCCCTCATTTTCTTCAATAATTTTGCATATAATAAAGTCGTGTGGCTTCTTGTTGGCCATGCGTTCTGCCTCTCGCATTGCCATCCCAGTTTGCCTTTGGCAAATTGTGATCACCCACCACAATCATGTTACTTTTAATGTTGTTTCCCCACATCGCGATTATCTTATGATTCTGCTTCAGTGTCTCTCTTTCCATGTCTGTAAACCCCACAAATTTAAAGGGGTTTTTTTTTTTTTTTTTTTTTTTTTTTTGTGGATCAATCGAATTTCATGGAATTGCGGCTGGAGAGTTGAATGTTACTAACAATTTATTGCCGCAGTGTTAGTGATTCGAAATCAGTGTACTCCTGCGGGACTAAATTCCGACACCTCGGCGTCTCCGAAAACCGTAAACTGATGAGCCCACTGCTACACTAGGGCGAAACGCTGGTAATTTCACGATTGAAAAACCCCATAGAGCTTAAATGTTGTTAACATTTGCAATCGATAAAATTAAATTATGATTTCCATCTAGGAACATAATTTTTTATATAAAGACCAACTGCAGGCATTTATACAAGTGGAGACACATGCTGCCCCTAGCGCATAGTCACTCCATTGTCCTACATAAGAGGCTTCAGTGGTGTCTCAACAGCGTACTATACGCCAGCGTCCTGGAAAGATGTAGCAATCCAACTGATGAGCCCCCTGCTACACTGGTAATTTCACGATTGAAAAAGCCTAAAGAGCTTAAATGTTTTCAAGTTCTTTAAATGTATGTCATTAAGACACAGTGAAGGAGTAAAGTCACATGTAACTAGCGTCGGACAAAAAGTCGCACTATCAAGCTGTTCCCCATTCAAACATTAACTTGTACAAATTTGTATTGCAATAAACGTGATAAGTGTGGGACAGTTCCCTTGTTAGAGGATATTTATAGACATGAGTTGCACGGTAATGATGTACTGTAGATTACTGTATGAATAATCATATGCAAGTGTAACTTTACCTAGTGAAGTTCATGGCCAAGACTAGTGTGTGGAATTTCTTGGAACGAAACTTACAAGAAAATGTCTATCATATATCAATACTAGGAATGGAACGGGAAGTGGGTAGACTTTACCTGATCCCTTGAAATGGAAATGTAATTTTTATATCATGCATAGCTAGTTGACCCCTTGCTTCCCCACAGCATTTGTTATAAATACCTCAGATAACTCGTCTTGATATGCGTGTCGTAGTCAAATTGTTTTGCGTGCCATTTTCAATAATTTTATGAACATTCAAAACCGGTTCATAATGATTGATTCATTCGTAATGTAGTTAATAAAACCTCTTTCTTTCTTTCTTAATCTGCTTACCCTCCAGGGTTGGTTTTTCCTTCGGAATCAGCGAGGGATCCCACCTCTACCACCTCGAGGACAGTGTCCTGGAGGGTGAGACATTGAGTCGGACGATACAACTGGGGAGGATGAGCAGTTCCTCGCCCAGGCAGCCTCACTTGCTATGCTGAACAGGGGCCTTGGTGGCGGATGGGAAGATTGGAAGGGACAGGCAAGGAAGGGGGAAGGAAGCGGTCATGGTCTTAAGTTAGGTACCATCCCGGCATTTGCCTGGAGGAGAAGCGAGAAACAATGGAAAATCACTTCCAGGATGGCTGAGATGGGAATCGAACCCGGGCCTCCGGGGGTGGACGCTAATCACACTAACCGCTACACCACAGAGGCGGACTATAAAACTTCTTTCCATACAATATTCACTGTGCTTCAACCATTCGGGCTTATCTGGATATTACAATTTTCAAACGGACTTGCTCAAGACAATGCAACATGCAATTGGTCGTGGCTGAATACTGGTCCTGGTAAACAGTCACCCACTTTTTCAAGAGTATATCCCTGCACTTTATTAATGGTCATACAGAAGGCTAGTCTGACTTGATACCTTCCCGTCTTTGCGTACGTCGACTGTCTTCTCTTAGCAGCATGTAAGTTATTAGGAACGTTCTGCCATCTGTTGAGTATATTTAGAAACTGGAGGTGAGAAACTCAAAGAGTATCTAGCATAGAATATTATTCTTATATGATCACAGGAAATGTATACCATCTGGCTTCACAGGTAGTAATCAAACATCGCTGCATGCAATCACATTACTAAGGATGAAAATCACGTATCAAAATATTAATGAAAGTAGGTACAGAATGTATTGCGGACTAGAGTCAGCCGTTGCATGCAATTAATGGGGTGGTCATTTAGTGAATTGATTTTAGGATTACTCGAAGTTCACTAAACTTGGAGACCTGTCAATGTCTGATGACTCACCGGCAGATAATTTCGGAGAGAATAAAACAAGAATGATGGAAATCGGTCCAGAAGAACGGCCGAACAGAATCGACAAAGCTGTTTTTAGTAAACATTCCTAATATAGGGACAGATATGTCGTTAGGGAACGTTTATCTAAGCTATATATCAGTGATGGCGAACCTTTTCTAACTAGTGTGTCATTTTAAGTCTGGTTTATTATTTTCAACAGTTGAGTGCGCCACTTATCATCTTCCTTTAAGGCATGGCTACAATCCCCCCCCCCCCCAACACATTCCCTTTCCTAATTGCCAATGATTTTCATTAATATATTATTTATTAATCTATGTATTTATTTATTAGATACATATCTTCTAAATGCATTTGATTGCATATTCCGTAGTCGTATTTGGCAAATTTGGCGAACATTACAGGATTGTACATTACAAGTCCGCCATAGTGAGATTCCACCTCGGGTAACAACTCCGAGATCTAGCGATTATTAGAGCACGTGCAGAAACGAAGTTAACAATTTTAATTACCGCCGAGAGTACACTTTCAAATTACTTCAACCTTCTTTCGCACATAGGGCTTCCTGGTGTAACATACAATGGAACTGTAAAATAGGATGTTTAACTGCTTATTTAAGAAATTTCATAAATCCATTATGAATACCTATCATACTTGGGGCAGTATCAGTTGTCACAGACAGTTTCCCGTAAGTCAAACCTAATTTTTAACACGTTGACAACGGCGTATTGTTTTCCGTGTTTTTTCATTAGGAACGAAGAGAAAAATCAGAGATACTTGAACTCTAATGGATATATTACATACTATTACACATCTTAAATAGAGCCTATAGGCGTTAGGGTGCACTGTGTGCACTGTGTGCTTAGACCGCCCGGCGGGTCTCATCGTCCACAAGTAATGCACAAGGTTCGGGCGCACTCTGTGACCCGCCGGCGACCTCACTGAAAGTGGCGGTCTTTACTTGAACTCTAATGGATATATTACATACTATTACACATCTTAAGTACAGCCTATAGGCGTTAGGGTGCACTGTGTGCACTATGTGCTTAGACCACCCGGCGGGTCTCATCGTCCACAAGTATAACGCACGGGGTTCGCGCGCACTCTGTGACCCGCCGGCGACCTCACTGAAATTGGCGGTCTTTATGCAGCATTGTTTGTTTTGATCGAACGTAGTGTTGTGAAGCAACATGTTAAATGTGTGTCTATTCTTATATTTGTACATATTTTCTTCATATAAAATGATTTGAATAATGGAACAAGCATATTGAATAATTTCTTAATTATCCTAGCTCCTATGTACGCCATGCATGTCCCACTGTATACAAAGTTAGTTTGCCTTATGTAACCTTGGCTGTAAGGTCACACCCATGCTTTCAAACATAGCCTACTGCATACACTTGGGAGTTATCCAAATTAGCTTTCAATTGCTCGAAATATTTTCACTCATTATTCTATCCCTGACAGCAGTTCTGCTGGTCGGCATTCCTTTACTTCTGTTAATTATTTGTTCTTTGTTAGGGAAGTGTTCAAATAATGTTTCGGGCGTCAATAAGAAAGTTTCCTTCAAGAATTAACCGTGAGAAAGCGGTTTTCCATGCTGTGCTATGCAGTGAGACAGATGGAAACAACCGCACTGATGTTATTCCTTGGCCTGAAAGATGATACAAAAGAACTATTGTCGCGGCCACCAAACTAGGCAGGTGAGGAAAACTGCGCTGTCGTCAGATATGGGAACGGCGAAGGGACAGATGGTCGAGAGTTGCTTACCTCTGAGCACGGATTGGCAACGCTGATCGTATAGTGCTGTCTATAGCTGAAGCCCATCCACTCCAGACCACCTTATCTGAATCATTCCCCGTCAGGCAGCTGTTGAGCTCGCGCCGTAAGTGCAGTTAAAGATGGATAGTGAAAGTGAATTGATTTGGGCTCAAGTCAAGAGAGAAGTGGCTGAGAGGAACAAGACAGTTAAAATAAAGGACGTAGAAAAACTCACGTCAGAAGCCATCGACCGTGTGACTGCTGCAGATTGGGAAAAGTGCTTCAATCGCGCGGAAAAACTTCAAACAGAATGCACATTGTGTACTATTCTCCTATAACAAATCTTCAAACAGACGATTGGGCCAAGGAAATAGTAAGGGACGAACGAAAGAATGGAGCCATTCATCATCAGTGTAAATGACGACTCGACAGATAGTGAGATGAGTGATGACAGTGAATAAGAAATATTAGACTACCTTGAAGCTAGAAACCGATTCTTAATTCATTGTAAATTAATGTAAACCTATTCTTTAAAGTATTTCTTGTATTTACGGTGCCTGCAGCCTGAGCTGGCGCGCGCGCCCCGAACTGCCTCAGGTAGCGAAATTTACATGATCGCTTTCCGGGCCGTTTTCCAGGAAAACTACGAGACTCACAGAAATATGTTTCAGATAAAAAATATAAGGCGATTTTTTACATTTTTCCCGCAGACACAATTTTATTGGCTGAAGAAATAAAAACTTGGCCGCTTACTGAAATGTCCAATACATGATTCTACGGATTTAAACTTACTCGTTCAAGATTTTACTTTCACTAATTATTTAAAGTGATTAATATGAAAAATAGTTTCACCACTAAAATCAGCAGTCTTTTCTGAAGCTTGTAGTATAATTAGTTCTGAAACTTTGTATGAAGTAACATCAGGAGCTTAAGAGAGAAGAACGTGCCTCGCGCTCCGAAATGATGTGTTCAGTTAGACATTTCTTCGCCAGCTGTTGCTACATAGCCTTGGCAACAGCGTAATTACTCTGACCCGCCTAATTTGGTGGCCGCGACAATAGTTTGTTTTGTGTATTATTCGATTTTTTGTACAAAGAACTCTCTTCTTGCGTTATTTGGCATGGAACAAACATTGAAATGATTCGTCTCGAAATGGCGCTTTACATTAAATGCGGGGGGATACAACTGTTTCCGAACACAGGCAACACGTCTTTCTATCACTCCAAATTACCTTGTCACTATTTTTGAAAAAATGCGGTAACGACCTTTGTTAAGTTTCTGTTATTTTCGTCACCGAAAACATGTTTGCCAGGCACTCATACAAATTCATCAGAAAAAGACACTGTTATCTCACTTGACTTACGGACCTAACAGTGTAGCAGTATTGCCTTACTGCAAGTCCGAATGGAATTAGAATTTAGATTTTCGATATTTATTTCTTTCACGTGAAACACTATAAGGTATGAATAGCCTGTAGCACAAGACGTATTTAAAAATATTATTACGTTCATGTGGCGTGCCACCGAAATCTTGTTCGCGTGTCACCTAGTGACACACGTGGCATAAGTTCGCCATCCCTGCTGTAGATCATAAGGCGTTCCCCTTGATGCATCAAGTGGAAGTAGATTTGAGAAAGCAGTCATTCCGTGTGACTCAAAAGCTACAATCCAATCTCAGCTGCAGCACAGCACAGCATCAGTAGAGGCAAGGGAATATCAATGTCTCGGACAACAACTCGAGACAGAAGGGAAAACTGTCACTCTACAGGAACAGCGCACAGGTTATCAGATCACCGCTGTCCATCGTCTGCTGTGGGTTGCAAAGCTTGCAATAAGGCTCAGGAAGAATACCAAAGCGGCGATCTTTCACTAGGCAGTCATGTACTATACCCAGGCAAAGCTCAGAATCATCGAGATTCCTTCCTTCCACGACTTCCGAGATTATCCCTCTCCCAGATTAATTTTGACAGCCACTTTGGCAGGTAGGTAAGGTGTTTCGTTATTGATAAGTGCTGAAAGTGTGTCGTTGATTCGACGATTTATTAACGACAAGCTTATGAATGCATTGCTCTTCTTATAAAATGAAAATGTAAAACTGTCAACATCTCTGCCCTACTCACAATGTGGTGGTGGTGGTGGTGGTGGTGGTGGTGGTGGTAATTATTGTTTTAAGAAGTACTACTTGGCAACTGTCCTGTAATCAGAGTGAAGAGTGAAAGACATCTGACCTTCGAAGAATGAAGGTGTCTTCTACAAAAGAAAGGCAAGGGTCCCGAAAGACATGGAAATGAAAGACTAGACTTCGCAATACTGACATCATCAAGGTCTGAAGGGAACACGAATTGACCAAGGGAGGTCGGATAGAAAAGATGAATATGAGAAGTGTGGCAGAAGTGAGAGGTAGAAGTGCCTATCTCACCTAGAGGCAGGGCTGTAGTCGAGGATATACGCGAGTGTACGTCGCACGTCCTCTGCTTAGCTCCACTCGCCAGAGTATCTCTTCTGCTTTGGTTTCTTTTCTCTTTAATTTCACCATTCCGTCAGCGAATTTTTACTCTCCGACTACGATCGTAATCGAGAACATCGAAGGTTCACCCCTTGATGAATAATACCATCAGTCATCAGTTTGTCACTGATTTAAGGTCATCACTGTTCGTTGCTTACGATTCAAGTCTTATCGATTCAAATACCCCACCAGTTCACCGATTTAAGCCTGTGAAATATGCGAAGACGAGGATGAAAAACCACCATACAGCAACACACACCAATTCAAGAGTTCGTTCCACCGGGCGAGTTGGCCGTGCGCGTAGAGGCACGCGGCTGTGAGCTTGCATCCGGGAGATAGTGGGTTCGAATCCCACTGTCGGCAGCCCTGAAGATGGTTTTCCGTGGTTTTCCATTTTCACACCAGGCAAATGCTGGAGCTGTACCTTAATTAAGGCCACGGCCGTTTCCTTCCAACTCCTAGTCCTTTCCTATCCCATCGTCGCCATAAGACCTATATGTGTCGGTGCGACGTAAAGCTCCTAGCAAAAAAAAAAAAAAAAGAAAAAAAAAAGAAAAAAGAATTCGTTCCAATGAGAAGTGTGATCGCAAATCAAGAGAGGCACTTTGGAGTTTTTAAAATAAATAGCTGGAATTAAGTCCAGTAGGAGCAATATAACTGAACTAGTGGATTATAAATACTGTACGGATTTCTTCTTTTTCACCTTAAAGTGTCTTCTATATGCCTGCTTTATGCCAAACTGAGGGATGTGGGCCCTATATACCTGTAGCCCACTCATTTCAGACGCCAGGGTTGTTTGGCATCCAGGATTTGTCATGCTCTGGCTTAGATTTTTCTTCTTCCCCACATGTGTGGAGTAGCGTGTGTGAACTTAATAGCAAAAGTGGCCCAGTTTCACGGGCGGTTGCCCTTCCTGACGCCTACACTATGTGGAAACATATAATCACTATCGTGTGTTTCTCTGGTGGTTGGTAATATGGTGTGTTGTCTGAATATGAAGATGACATTGTTGGGACAAACACCCAGTTCCCGAGCAGAAGACTTAATCATACACGATTAAAATCCCCGACGCAGACGGGAATTTGAACCCTGGACACTCTGAATCATAGGCCTTGACGCTGACCATTCAGCCAAGGAGTCGGACACTGACTTAGAATATACCCTGTAAACATTTTGGAACTATAGCGCTGCCTAGGGGTGGTCTACCCACGCTCCCAAGGAGAAAACCACTGGGAGATGCGGATACCGTGGATGCATTTGCCGATCCTACCGACACTCATATTGTACCGGAGAATGATTTACCCTCATTCAGTAATTCTCTCGTGTTTGCAGGCCGAATGAAGTAACCCAAGCAAACACAAAGCTAATGGGACTGTATTTAACTTCATGTCAGAAGTCTCCGATACCAGTCCGTTGAGAAACATTAACTTGTACAGTTACACGACTTCCATGTTTTTCTCCTAACGATTTTCCTGCTACATGTAGCAAGTGTTGACTGACAATATGACAGCGTCATATTGTTAAAGATGCATAGGCCTATATGAAAATGTGTAATAATTACCAGCCTTTGTATTTGAATATTTTCAAATCACTCAAATATGCAAGTAAATACGACTTTCATTGTAACAAAGTATGACAGAAATACCCAAAACTGACAGAATATATCGTGTCGTCCCAAAACTCACGAGTCTCAAAACTCACGAGTCCCAAAACTCACGAATTCCAGGAATAGGATTATTAAGAACAGGTTTCTCCACCTGGGTCAGTCTCAAAACTCACGAGCAGAGCAAGTTCTTCTTTGAATGGATAAATCCCCACCTTATTAGTGATGCGATAATGGAATACTTTTAATAATCGGATAACTTCCATCCGATTATTTAAATAATCGAATGAATAATCAATTTAAATAATCGAATGGTTTCAAATATCATTCAGTTATATCGCGCATAATAATCGGGTGCGTCATGAATATTTTTTTCGGTTTAAGTGTGTCGGGTAGACAATCTATTGAGATAAGCGAATAGATGAACTCTTACGAAAAATAGAAATATGCCATTTTCCCAAATGAATCACCAAGCGTTGAAACTAAATGAGTGAATTAACTTTCTTGATCCTTAATATCTCTAAATAAAATTTCTTATTCAAGTAAATGCAGCCTTCTGGCCACATAATGGAACTAAGCCCCAACTGACATTTTATTTTAACTAGCAGCGGGCAATATACCTACTTTAATTTTATGTCGTCCGGCTGCATACATAAAGTGGCAGCATACTGGCCTTTGGTCGAAGGGGTCCAGGAGGTCCCGGGGGTCCCGGGTTCGATTTCTGGTCGAGTCGGAGATTTTAACTTTCATTAGTTAATTTCTATGGCTCGGGGACTGGGTGTTCGTGCCGTATTCAGCATTAGACTTCATCTTAGGTAGGGCCTCAACCTCACAGACGTGAGGGTCAGCTATACGGCGTCAACTCTAAAGACCTGCACCAGACCTCCCCGGAGGCCACACGTCATTATTATATATTTATATGAAAGGTAAAAAACGCATTATATTAGCTTTAAGTCAACAGCAGAATATTTTAATAATAATAATAATAATAATAATAATAATAATAATAATAATAATAATACACCTCAGTCTCCTTCATTCACCAACCATTGTTTTTCCCCTTTGGGTTGGGGTGGCAGTATAACATCCAGAGAATCTCCTGGCTGTAGTAAGGGAAGCGTGAGTCACCGGGCACCTCATCCCTTCTGCGGTCATCGCATGCACCTGCTGTCCGGAGTCGTGAATTTTGAGACTCATTAGAATGTTTACTTTAGCTACCAGTTTGTAGTCGTGAGTTTTGATACTATTTGTAACTAATTTTAGCCCGTGAGTTTTGAAACTCGTGAGTTTTTAGACGTAACCGAATATTTTGCCCTTTTTGGACTTCTGAAAGAAAAAAAAAACTATATTCATTTGTGGGTGAATTCTTAAGGTATTGCTAAATAAATTGAATTTCGTGTGGCTATTTCTAGCCGAGTGCAGCCCTTGTGAGGCAGACCCTCCGATGAGGGTGGACGGCATCTGCCATGTGCAGGTAAGTGCGTGTTATTGTGGTGGAGGATAGTGTTATGTGTGGTGTGTGAGTTGCAGGGATGTTGGGGACAGTACAAACACCCAGCTCCCCGGCCACTGGAATTAACCAATGAAGGTTAAAATCCCCGACCCGGCCGGGAATCGAACCAAGGACCCTCTGAACCGAAGGCCAGTACGCTGACCATTCAGCCAACGAGTCGGACTTAAGATATTGCTAATCGTATAATACTGCACTTACTCTCGAATGAACTCTTTTAAATAGCCGTAAATACGTGTCCAGTTCCATTAGTTCAGCTGTCAGGTTATTATCTGAGAGTAGGGAGTGATACACTTATTTCAGTGGCATATTCACTGGCGTTTCATCAAAGCGAACGTGGTTGGAATCCATGTCAATGCACGTGGGAAGACTGTAATGCGAAGTCACGTTCCCCTCGTTCATGGCCGCCTGAGCCACGGAGGCTTCTCATCACTTTAGCGTAGACCGAAGACAGACACCGTGGTAGCCAGGCAACCAGTGTTCGTCTTCTATAAAGCTAAGTGCAGATTTAGCAACACCGCCTCGTAGAGCCCATTTAAGACCGCCCGCGAAGCGATCTGATTGGCTAACTTCAGCAGCTGATAATATTGCGACGACGCGAGGTACCGAATTATTTCTTTCTAATTTCTTATCAGCATGACCAACCCTCTAAGGCTCATATGCCCGGTTCACGTTATTTCCGACCACTCTGTATATATAGTAGATACACATAGCGCCGTGTTTTAAACGAGTTTCCACTGTCTTTGACTGGCGTTTCCTCCAGGGTCACAGCAGAGCCCCTTACACGCGATAACGTCATCGAAGGCAACAAAATTCTTGACACAATACATATTTTGAGAATATCTATACCCATAAAGTTGTGTGCTAAATCAGCGACCATTTTGTTGGACATACTATATCTTGATCCGTGGGGCTCTCTTGTGACATGCCATGAAAATGTTGTGGAGGCTGGATCAGCTGTCATATTGTTAGTCGTATATCATGATGCTGCATACCTTCTTTCTTGCTCTCTCGTCATTTAAGCCCAAAAACATATCCAAGATTTTATGTTTTTCCGTGTAGCGAAGAAATTTCTACAGTATATATTTTTCGTTTTACTAAACATATCAGGTAATACGGTGTTTAAACTGTTGTTACCATATAAGTCATGAGAACAGAATGACATCGCAAGGAGGACTGACGGCAGGAGCAGAATACACTGCAACAAAAGGTAGATCAGTTATTTGCTTACTTCCGCCGGATATAAACTCATCTGATGTCAGTGGACGAGCCTCCACAGGGTCAGCGGTGTGTGAACTCTAGACCTTATATGGTAAACAAGGGAAGCGCAAGCTACACACATTTGTTCTCACGCTCCTTAAGAAACATTCTGTGTGAATGCCAAGGATACAGCTTGAGAATGATAGACGATATTGAGAAGAAACTATTTCGTAGTAAACATCGTGGCCTTAATAACACTGTGGGTTACTGCGTTTCGGTTCCTGCAGTGACCCCTGATGCTTAAAGGAAGTTTAAATTCACAGCTGTATGCCATTACCTTGTACTAATTCGACAATCTGACCACAGTGCATAGCTGTATTTTCATTCTGGTTGTGTGCATCATATATAGCGGTTCTTACAAAATTCAAAACTCGAACATCGAGCATCGAAGAAAAACTAAAACAAGTATGCTTTCTTAAATAACCATAATTGATAATTGAGAGACTTGTTGACGCTCAATCAATCAATCAATCAATCAATCAATCAATCAATCAATCAATCAATCAATCAATCAATCAATCAATCAATCAATCAATCAATCAATCAATCAACCACCATTGATCTGAATTTAGAGCTATCACCCAGGTGACAGATTCCCTATCAGTTCCGTACTTAGTCTTCTTATGATTTCAGAGTAGTTCGAAATTTATCAAATATATTCTTTGATAAATTATTCCAATCCCTCATTCCTGTTCCTATAAACGAGAATTTCTCTCAATTTCTCCTCTTGAATTCCAACTTTATCTTCATTGTATGATCTTGCCTACTTTTAAAAACTCCTGTGAAACGTATTCGTCTACTAATGTCATTCCAACCCATCTCTTCACTAACAGCTCAAAACAATCCACTTAGAAGGAAACCCTTCCAACTGTAAGACTCCGATTTGATTAATATTTGGTACAACGACTTCTGTAAGAATGTTTTATTCAGCCATATCAAAATTAGATGCATATTCGTATATTTAGCTGCTGTGTTGGGGTGTCAAATTGTGCTCATTTAAACACCGCGTAGACAGAAGTGAGCGACGGGAAGCAAGTAGAGGTGGGGAAGGTATGTGTGTGAGTGTGTGTGTGTGTGTGTGTGTGTGTGTGTGTGTGTGTGTGTAAGAAAAATTGAGAGTGTGAATCATCAACTGGCTGGCCGCCACGCTTCTACCTGCTTCCCACCACAACACTCCTGTCTTCGCGGTGCTTAAATAAGCAAACTTTGAGACCCCAAAATAGGTAATAAATATACGATTGGGCATCTAATTCCAATATGGCTGAATAAAGCATTCCTGCTGAAGTCGTTGTACTAAATCTCAATCAGATCGGAGACTTACAGTTGGGAGGAGAGCTTTCCTTGTTAGTCGAGCTGTTCGTGTCCTTCTTTCCAAGTCTTTCCAGCCCATAATTTGCAAGTTGGAATGTTTGGAACACTACTCTTTCGACGGAAACCACCCAGAACAAATCGTGCTATTTTTCTTTGAATCTTTTCCAGTTCGTACATCAAGTATTCCAGGTGAGAATCGCATACTATAACCATACTCTAATTGGGCCCTTACCGGTAATTTATACGCCCTCTCCATTACATCCTCGTCACAACCTATCAATATCCTCATAACCATGTGAAGAGATCTGTAACCTTTATTTACAGTCCCGTTTATGTGATTACCCAAACGAAGATCTTTCCTTTTATTAACACCTCACAGTGATCCACATGAATTACTGTCATCCCATCAGCACATTACCGGTAACTAAAACGGAGAGGACATCTCTTCTTTGTGAAACTTACGTTATTGAGAATGAAACAATTACATTTCAATGTAATTGAAATACACTGACTGACAGAGCAAATGCAACACCAAGAAGGAGTGGTCAGAACTTTATGCCAATTGCAGGGTAGACTGACGTCACTGAGGTATGCTCATGATGTGAAATGCGCCGCTGTGCTGCGCACGTAGCGAACGATAAATGGGACACGGCGTTGGCGAATGGCCCACTTCGTACCGTGATTTCTCAGCCGACAGTCATTGTAGAACGTGTTGTCGTGTGCCACAGGACACGTGTATAGCTAAGAATGCCAGGCCGCCGTCAACGGAGGCATTTCCAGCAGACAGACGACTTTACGAGGGGTATGGTGATCGGGCTGAGAAGGGCAGGTTGGTCGCTTCGTCAAATCGCAGCCGATACCCATAGGGATGTGTCCACGGTGCAGCGCCTGTGGCGAAGATGGTTGGCGCAGGGACATGTGGCACGTGCGAGGGCTCCAGCCGCAGCCCGAGTGACGTCAGCACGCGAGGATCGGCGCATCCGCCGCCAAGCGGTGGCAGCCCCGCACGCCACGTCAACCGCCATTCTTCAGCATGTGCAAGACACCCTGGCTGTTCCAATATCGACCAGAACAATTTCCCGTCGATTGGTTGAAGGAGGCCTGCACTCCCGGCGTCCGCTCAGAAGACTATCATTGACTCCACAGCATAGACGTGCACGCCTGGCATGGTGCCGGGCTAGAGCGACTTGGATGAGGGAATGGCGGAACGTCGTGTTCTCCGATGAGTCACGCTTCTGTTCTGTCAGTGATAGTCACCGCAGACGAGTGTGGCGTCGGCGTGGAGAAAGATCAAATCCGGCAGTAACTGTGGAGCGCCCTACCGCTAGACAACGCGGCATCATGGTTTGGGGCGCTATTGCGTATGATTCCACGTCACCTCTAGTGCGTATTCAAGGCACGTTAAATGCCCACCGCTACGTGCAGCATGTGCTGCGGCCGGTGGCACTCCCGTACCTTCAGGGGCTGCCCAATGCTCTGTTTCAGCAGGATAATGCCCGCCCACACACTGCTCGCATCTCCCAACAGGCTCTACGAGGTGTACAGATGCTTCCGTGGCCAGCGTACTCTCCGGATCTCTCACCAATCCAACACGTGTGGGATCTCATTGGACGCCGTTTGCAAACTCTGTCCCAGTCTCGTACGGACGACCAACTGTGGCAAATGGTTGACAGAGAATGGAGAATCATCCCTCAGGACACCATCCGCACTCTTATTGACTCTGTACCTCGACGTGTTTCTGCGTGCATCGCCGCTCGCGGTGGTCCTACATCCTACTGAGTCGATGCCGTGCGCATTGTGTAACCTGCATATCGGTTTAAAATAAACATCAATTATTCGTCCGTGCCGTCTCTGTTTTTTCCCCAACTTTCATCCCTTTCGAACCACTCCTTCTTGGTGTTGCATTTGCTCTGTCAGTCAGTGTACTTTGCTAAAACAGCTGAAAAGTGTACGCCTCTCGTTCTCCTGACCTCATCCAACTAAACGTTTTTTGCGGGGTCATTTGAATAGCCTGGTGTATGATAATCCAATTGAATGAGATGAAGAGCTCGTCGTCACTCTACAGTACATACCTGGAGTCTTTGAACGTGAACGAGAGACAATGGCACACCGTTCCAGGGTTTGTTACTCCATGTACTGCGGTTTTCATTGTCACACAGCTCTCTGCCCCTCATGCTATTCACTGCTTGTTTGATAAAGTTGTATCTCTTGCATACGGGTGATAGTGGGTTCAAACCCCACTGTCGACATTCCTGAAGATGGTTTTCTGTGGTTTCCCATTTTCTCTCCAGGGAACTGTTTGGGCCTGTACCTTAATTAAGGTCACGGCCGCTTCCTTCCCACTCTTAGCCCTTTCCTATCCCATTGTTGCCATAAGACCTATCTGTGTCGGTGCGGCGTAAAGCGAACTTTAAAAACTGGAACTCGATCGTCTTCGTGGCGTATTTCCCTCATTGAGACCTTCTGCTACTGTCTGCATTAATTCCGAATGGTGCTTGAGTGAATAAGGGCCGGTATTATAATAGAGGTTTAAACAGTTGGTTTAGTTTAAACTTCGGTTTATCTGTTAGTCGCGTATTATAAAGCTTAATCTTAACTTGAGATTAATTTCACTGCCACTCATCTACCGTTTAAACTGAAGTTTAAGAATACATAACCTTACAACATGGCAGAACGAATAGATCTCGAAGATATTTTTGAGATGTTTGAAGAAATACTAAGCGATGACGAAAAAGTGGTTCAAATTATTGAACGACCACGGACACTACGAGTTTTCCGAGCAAGGGGACGTCACTTTCATATATGGAATGAATAATAGTTTTTAAATAGGTTTAGGCTTACAAAACAGACTGTCATAACCTGATTTCAACAAATTGGTGCTAAAATAAAACATGCAACGAAAAGGTAAGAATGTAAAAGTGACTTTTTGAACTGTTTGAATGTCAAAAGTGTAAATTTTAGAAAATAAAGTAACTTCCTTCTATTTCAGAAATCATGCTGTAGAACCCCTCAGTCAGCTACTAATAGGATTGCAGTTTTATGCTTGCCGTAGTATGTTTATTGAACTGGGAGATTTCAGAGGAATTCATAAGGCCACTGTTTCACGGACTAAATAAATAATTTCTGTACTAATTGCACAAGCAATTCTATTTCCTTACAAGTAAAATTAGGACAATGTTTATTGCTTTTATCCGCCATTTTACCTAAAAGAAGTAAACAAAACATTATCGACAGTCATCTTTTCTAGCAAGTCACTGCTACCAAGATCGTATATATCCTTCTTCACCTCAGTTTAACTTAGGCCGGCCATTATAAGACTCAACATCGGTTTAAACTCAAGTTACAGTTTAACTCAAACTTCAGTTTAAACCCTCATTATAATACCGGCCCTTAGTGTACATCTCAAGGACATTGGAATTAGCGATCTTACCCTTTTCACGAGATGTCCTTCATCCTACGAAAGCACCACATTTCAAATGCTTCCCGGCGGTCGATTTCTGCTTTATGCATTGTCCAGGTTTCACATGCATACAATGCAACAGTCCTTCCAAATATGTGCGGCAAAGTAATTCGCGTGTGGATACTTAATTTACTGGTGTAAAGAAGTGAGCCTTTCTGCACGAATATAACCTGATCCTTCGCAGTGAAAAACTTAGCTTATGTAGTGCTGTAAATGAAATGAAATGGCGTATGGCTTTTTAGTGCCGAGAGTACTCGCCAGGTGCAGGTCTTTTGATTTGACTCGCGTGGGCGACCTGCGCACCGTGATGACGATGAAATTATAATGAAACGGCACATACACCCAGCCCCCGTGTCAGTGAAATTAACCAATTATGATTAAAATTCCCCGCGCTGCCTGGAATCGAACCCGGGGCCTCTGTGACCAAAGGCGAGCTCGCTAACCATTTAGCCATGAAAACGGACTATGTAGCTCTGTGAAAATAACGAACAAATCTAACTTTTTTTACGAAAACCGAATTATTAGCACACGTTGTTCCTTTGACAAATATCATTACGTCGCTCTATCTTGTGTTAAAGTGTAAAGGCAACACAATTTATATCTACTATAATGTATTTGTCATATTAATTTCTTGGTCTCACTTATCATTCTTTCTTTCTTTCTATACATACCGTGAAAAACAACTGAACGAGATCCAGGTGCTTCAGTATTAATTCACTTCCATAGTGTGCTGTGATCCAGACAAATATCCCTCTGATTCACATGTCCAGTTGAAGGTGAACACCAAGGTAACTAGGGTGAACACAATGTCTTATCTTAAGACAGGTCTTCCTTTCTTGAACGAATCGACGTTGTATGACCTCCTTACTTCTATCAACAGTATACCCGAAGAATAATATTCTTCTATTTCCTTTGAGATTTCATTCTTCTTCTCTTCTTCTTCTTCTTAATCTGTTTACCCTCCAGGGTCGGCTTTTCCCCCGGACTCAGCGAGGGATCCCACCTGTACCGCCTCAAGGGCAGTGTCCTGGAGTTTCAGACTTTGGGTCGGGGGATACAACTGGGGAGAATGACCAGTACCTCGCCCAGGCGGCCTCACCTGCTATGCTGAACAGTGGCCTTGTGGAGGGATGGGAAGATTGGATGGTAAAGGCAAGGAAGAGAGAAGGAAGCGGCCATGGCCTTAAGTTAGGTACCATCCCGGCTTTTGCCTCGAGGAGAAGTGGGAAACCACGGAAAACCACTTCCAGCATGGCTGAGGTGGGAATTGAACCCACCTCTACTCAGTTGACCTCCCGAGGCTGACCGGACCCCTTTATAGCCCTCGTACCACTTTTCAAACTTCGTGGCAGAGCCGGGAATCGAACCCGGACCTCCGGGGTTGGCAGCTAATCACGCTAACCACCACACCACAGAGGCGGTCTGAGATTTCATTTCTAATCAATATTCCCCGACGACCTGACCTCGCACGATTGCATTCCGTTACCTACGATTTAGATTTACGTTTATTTAATTAATTTTATTTATTTATTTATTTATTTATTTATTTATTTATTTATTTATTTATTTATTTATTTATTGTAAATTTTCGCTCAGTTTTAACTTTGCAACAATTCACATATTTTTGGCGATGATGGGACAGGAAATGGCTAGGACTGAGAAGGAAAGTCAAGATTCAGCCCCAGAATTTGCTTGGGGTGAAAATTGGGAACCACGGAGAACCATCTTCAGGGCTGCCGACGGTGAGGTTCAAGGCCACCATCTCCCGAATCAAACCCCGTTGTGCTACAATCCTAACTGGCCTTGGTCTGCCAAGCGACCGCTGCTCAGCCCGAAGGCTTGCAGATGATGCTGTGTCGTGTGGTCCGTACGACGAATCCTCTCGGCCGTTATTCTTGTCCTTATAGCTCCTCAACTGCTATCACGTAGGCTGAGAGGACCTCGAACCAGCCTTCAGATCCTGGTAAAAAAAACACTCATTTGACCGGGAATTGAACCTGCGACCTGCAGATGAGAAACCACCATCTCCCGAATGCAAGCAGTCAGCTCGCTCGATACTTTGTGTCATGTATTTACTTTTTCCTGTTCAAAAATGTCTAATAGTTATCATTAGAATGTTTATTGTGTTTGAATCGATGTTATACTCACAAACTTCATCGCTATCAATATGGTCATTAATAGAGTCCGGATTTCCATGCAAATGCATGTTTTTAAATAAGCTGGTTACAATTCTCAAACTTCGCAAATATTCGTTTTATGGCTTAACGATTCCAAATAACCGTTCTTTTCCGTGCATGCTTGCATGTTTTCGCCTTTTTAGGACAAAATTCATGCATAATGCATATTTTGAATATTTTGGATTTAATAGCGAATATTTGGACGTTTAATATTGCATAATATGACTTTTCTTGTGACTTTGGCGCATATATAAAGCTAACTTGCATGATAGTGCCTTTTAGGAATGTTGGTTTGCAGAATTTGGGGCCTTTTTTCCACGTTATACAGAATGTCTATTACTGAGAAACTGAGAGAATGTATTCCTGGCATCCTACATGACAACCAAAATTAGTACATAATCCAATTAACCAAATGCGTTCTTATCTGCTGCTTGAGTAAACATTGACGTAAGCCGGAAGGCCCCACGTCGATCTGTGTAATTCTTGGGACCAAATTGTCCCAGTTATACATTGTGATAAATCGAACCATAAATTGTGCATTACTCATTGACGGCTCATTCTTTCGTCTGTGTTAGACGAACAAAATAAAACTTGTATCGCATTTCTGTTACGCCGCGTTACTGAGCTAGCAGCTGGTTTTGCACAGAACCCTCTTCCGTTCTTATCCTCGATTTTCCTACCGGGAACTGTCACTCGTCACTTTGTTATCGCAGCAGGCAATCAATGCCAGTTATTGAGGAGATACAAATGTGTCTGCCATCATTCCACGGAGAAGTATAACTGCGGCAGCTAGATATACGTTGAAAAAAGTGATCCGTTCAAATCCTGATTTTGATTCGTCAAGCTTATATAAGACGTACTGTAGTGAAAATGTAAAAGACGTACAATTTGACCTCACTTTTTGTGACTTAGAACTTCTGTGCTCAAGAATGTGCTGACAGATAAACGGACGAGCTTAAATCAAGGCAATTTGGAAAAATTAGTTGTTGTACAAATGTTTCAAAAGGAAGTGAATTTTGATTGTGCATATTTCCAGTTTATCGTGTATGTTTTGCTATATGATAGTGCATGAATGCATCATATTTTGAGATTTGATAGTGCATGGAAATCCGGGCTCTAGTCATTAATAATTAGTGATGTCTCAAGAAGTGAGCAATATCCACAGCTATTAGGTCTGGTTCCTCTCTACCTGGGAGAATCCTTTCATCATAGACTTGAAAGTTGATCCATGACGGAATGGAGTGAGAACTCTGACGTCAAAACTGCGAGTGACGTAATGTGGGCCAGACATGTCGGCCGTGACCTCAGGTAAGTGCGAGGTAGTTGGAGTGTTCGCAGCTGGTAGCGCCACCTGTTTACCTGTAGTCGACACGTGCTGCAGGCGCTTCACGTCTTCCTATGTTGGGCCAGGCTGGAGTATACAAATGTTGCAACCCCACAACAAACATAACTCATTGGCTGGCTGATAGGTTGACTGACATTCTGCTATTGCAGTGATCCATGATTGTTAGGTCATCAGCGCAGATAACTTACGCCGATAGATGGATAAATTACGCTCAGATGTTACATTCTGGTAAGGCTTAGTATGATCTCTATGTTTTAACATTAAACAACTTTAAACATATCGATACAAATTAAGAAGTAGTAATCCTATATCTGAAACTGTAATAATAATAATAATAATAATAATAATAATAATAATAATAATAATAATAATAATAATAATAATAATAATGTACCAACAGAAAGGCCTCTCCCTTGTGGCAGGCAACAACTTAAACGCCCGAATTTGGTGAAGTATCGCGGAGATAAGCTGAACTTTGTGAAAGACCACATACCGTACCTCGCAACAATGTAATTCAAAAAATTATGTGGTACAGCTTCGGGTTCAACGGCAAATTTTCTTCGATGTGGTGTAGTGGTTAGTGTGATTAGCTACCACCCCTAGAGGCCCGGGTTCGAAATTTGCCACGAAGTTTGAAAAGTGGTACGAGGGCTGGAAAGGGGTCCACTCAGACTCGGGAGGTCAACTGAGTAGAGGGGGATTCAATTCCTTCCTCAGCCATCCTGGAAGTGGTTTTCCGTGGTTTCCCACTTCTCTTCCAGGCAAATGTTGGGATGGTACCTAACTTAATGCCACGGCCGCTTCCTTCCCTCTTCCTTGCCTATCCTTTCCAAACTTCCCATCTCCCCACAAGGCCCCTGTTCAGCATAGCAGGTGAGGCTGCCTGGGCGAGGTACTGGTCATCCTCCCCAGTTGTATTCCCAGACTCAGAGTCTGAAGCTCCAGGACACTGCCCTTGAGGCGGTAGAGTCCGAGGGAAAAACCGACCCTGGAGGGAAAACAGATTACGAACGAACAAACAGAAAAGGTATTATTTAATGAGGGACAGAAATCCCCTAATTCAAGAGCACTTGCTCCCAAAATACAATATCTAGCCTTCCAGAGGCACTCGTTACAATCACAGAATATGAAAAAGAGCTAACAGGCTCTCAGTTTCATACTGCCTACTCAAGGCAACATTACATCACACTCTGGTCTCTCAACCCACCATTTAGTCCGCCTCTGTGGTGTAATGGTTAGCGTGATTAGCTGCCACCCCCAGAGGTCCGGGTTCGATTCCTGGCTCTGCCTCAAAATTTGAAAAGTGGTACGAGGGATGGAACGGGGTCCACTCAGCCTCGGGAGGTCAACTCAGTAGAGTTGGGTTCGATTCCCACCTCAGCCATCCTGGAAGTGGTTTTCCGTAGTTTCCCACTTCTCCTCCAGGCAAATGCCGGGATGGTACCTAACTTAAGGCCGCGGCCGCTTCCTTCCCTCTTCCTTGCCTGTACCATCCAATCTTCCCATCCCTCCCCTGTTCAACATAGCAGGTGAGGCCGCCTGGGCGAGGTACTGGTCATTCTCCCCAGTTGTATCGCCGACCCAAAGTCTGAATCTCCAGGACACTGCCCTTGAGGCGGTAAAGGTAGGATCCCTCGCTGAGTCCGAGGGAAAAACCGACCCTGGAGGGTAAGCAGATTACGAACGAACGAACAATAAGCTCTACACCCACATACACTATTGTCTATCTATCCTCAGCCATAACTCCCCACCAGGTCTTCGAAGTAAAAGTGCTCTCCTCGGGGAGTTCAAGAAAGTAATTGATAATCCCCAGTTACCAATACACAGCGACATTGCTGATGTCCATCTGAATTGTCTTAGATCACAAAATCCACCAATAAGAACTGCAATGGAACTGAAGAATACCAAATTCAATATACCTAAAGAATGGCAGGGAAGACAAGATACTAGCCCTGAGTCAACTCTGCCACACATTTTGATTCGTCGCTGCCATCTGGATTTGAGCTTCCTCGGAAAACGTCTGAACCCCATTAAAGTCCAACTTATATTTTTTCTTCAAAACATCAAGAAACATATAAAATACATTAGTTCGGTCTACAGTAAATCAACAATATAGTTTGCTCCCCTCTCCATCCACTCAGCAGCTCAAAATCACCTGGTCTATAGTCCGCCTCCATGGTTAAATGGTTAACGTGTTGGCCTTTGGTCACAGGAGCCCCGGATTCGATTCCCGGCAGGGTCGGGAATTTTAAACTAATTCAAACTTAAAATTTTGTATTTATCTTCGATTATATCTAACAACTATACCCCCAATATTATTGAAATTTCACAACAGCACTGATTTAGAATTATCGCAACAAAACATTAAGTGAATCCGATAAAAGAGTTCGGCATTGTACGTAAGTGAAACATGGAGTCCATCGCAGCTCATAAAGGAAAAGGATACCAGCATTTGAAATGTGGTGTTACAAAATAATCCTGAAGGTAAGATGGATAGATAGAATCACGAATGAAGAGAGAATGAATTGAACTGGTGAGTGGAGAATGATTTGACTAAATTTGACCAGAAGAAGACACATAATTGTAGGGCACATATTAAGACACCCAGGACTTGTTCAGTCAGTTTTAATAATAATAATAATAATAATAATAATAATAATAATAATAATAATAATAATAATAATAATTGTACCGGTTGGTGACCTATACGCCGCACATTTGAATTTTCCGCCTTAAAGTACTCCTCTACAGTTAAAATTCTGAACTTTAAAACTGAATTAATTCAACCGTTTATCAGAAGATGTCACAGTGTTAATTTCGAATTGTTTTTGTTTACTAATTATCAAGAAGTGTGGACATTCTCTCACAGATGTCTCTACCAAAAAACTATGATCATGCACCCTGGTGCGAAGTGAAGGAACTTTTTGAAGAAATTTTGTATTCAGAAGTTTTGGTCTTTGCTAAATTTTGTTTTCTTATTTGTGGGTTGGCAATATTAATCTTTCTTTCCACCAGTTTTGAATTTAGCCAATCCCGAATTTCTTTAATTAATTTTGGACCAATCGTGTCCTTCTTCTTCACATTTGATGTATAAACTTTAGCCGACCAATAAACGCATGTGGGTGTGTCTTAATTATTCATGAAAGGTCTCGAATCTTCCACGAGGTTATAAAAACTGCTGATTTTCTAGTCTCTCGGCCACTCGTACAACATCTAGCTTAGTGTATGGAAGTATAGAGGGAGGCGGGAAGCGCCTCTTTCATCCGCCAGCAGCTCTTCTACAAGGTAACGGCCTTTTAACATCTTTAATTCTTGCTAGCTCAGCAGTTTAGCCCTCGGGGAAGGTCCGAAACTTTTTCAATGTAACCTACCTTTCGAAAAATGTAACTTAGTGCCGGCTTATGTAAACGTTTCTTATTACTTTAACTGTAAATCGGGGATAGAGAGTGCTTTACCCTCTCGAGCTCCCCTTCATTTTGACTCGAGGTGACTACGTTTTCATAACCGATTTTCTACTCTTAATGTATTAATATTTTCTTATACGAGTCATCTCCCTAGTGTGGGATTAGCTCCTGTTTAATCAGCCTAGTGCCCCTTAGGTTTTAACACGTGTTCATGTAGGAGTGCAAGTTCACGCCTCCATTCACATTGGTATTTTGGGCCATTTAATTATTATTTTTCCTTTAAGGCCCTGTAGGCTGGGTACGAGGTACCCCTGTTTAATTCTTGTAAGTTGCGCCTCGATGGCAAGTGATTGTAAAGCATTGTATTGCCTTTAATAGGCTTGAAAGATTGAGAGCGGGTCAGCTATTTCTTGTGTTTGAAAAGTGCCTCTGGGAGGCTTGAGGTTAAAAGTTGGGAGCAAGTGCTCCATGTAATGAGGAGATTTCTGCCCTTTGGTAATATGTGGTTGTGAGCTGAGAGCTCAGGAATTGTAAAAATTAGGGCTTCTGGCCCAGATTGTTAAAGTCTCTCTAAATCTCGGCTTTCTTGGTCTTGTACCTGATTTGACTTGTTATTTGTTAAAATCTGAAATTTTTATGTGAAAATTGTTAAGTTTTGAAAATATAACCTTTATTGAAATTTTAATTCATCTTTAGGCCTTGTAGTTAGACCCATTCCAGCCCGCACCTTATTTCACCTCTGCTGATCCACCAAAACGCGGTAAGAATATTAATAATAATAAATAATAATAATAATAATAATAATAATAATAATAATAATAATAATAATAATAATAATAATGCCATTTACTTTACGTCCCTGTAACTACTTTTACGGTTTTTGGAGACGCCGAGGTGCCGGAATTTGGTACCGCAGGAGTTATTTTACGTGCCAGCAAATCTAACGACACGGGGCCGACGTATTTGAGCGCCTTGAAATACAACCGGACTGAGCCAGGATCGAACCTGCCAAGTTGGGGTCAGAAGACCAGCGCTTCAACCGTCTGAGCCACTCAGCCAGGCTCAGTAAGCTTTGAGGGAACTGTAAGACATGAATATGACAAAGAGATTAAAGTAGATATAGGACGCAATAGTTATGCAGAACTGAAAAGATTAGCACATGATAGGGGTAGCTCTACGCCCGGCCGCCTTTGCCGCCAGGAATTAACCTGGTACTCATTTTTGGTGTAGGCTAATTGAACCTCAGGGGCATATGTACCTACGGAAGTGGAATTCACGTTTCTTAAATTTTACGACTTCCTGACGGGTAAAAGGATACCAGCATTTGAAATGTGGTGTTACAAAATAATCCTGAAGGTAAGATGGATAGATAGAATCACGAATGAAGAGAGAATAAATTGAACTGGTGAGAGGAAAATGATTTGACTAAATTTGACCAGAAGAAGACACGAACCCACGTCCTTCCGGGAGAACCGAGCACGCCTTTACCGCCTACTATAGGATAGTAATAGCTTATATACAATCGTCGTGTTTACATAATTATTCACAAATTCACACACAGTCCCTACATATACTCTCCCTAGGCCAACTCATTCATTCTCACTTAAGCTCTTACACACTCAGAATCAAGTAAACATTAATCCTCACTCCCACGAGTACAGAAACCCTCACACAGGTAAGAAAAATTACATTATTTACAGGTTTCATTAAATATACATTCTCTTTACAGTCAGTCATCTCCGTAAAGGCCACCAAGGTCCTTTGAGAGGTGGAAGGGTAGAGGCTTCCACTATCCGTAACCTCGACACTTGGTGGGGTAGAGTGGTTAGCTCTACGCCCGTCCGCCTTTGCCCCCAGGAATTAACCTGGTACTCATTTTTGCTGTAGGCTGAGTGAACCTCAGAGCCGTGTGCACCCCCGGAAGTGAAAATCTCGTTTATTAAATTTTTCGACTTTCTGACAGGGAATCGAACCCACGTTCTTCCGAGTGAACCAAGCACGCCTTTACCACCTCGGCCAGGCAGTCTCGATTCTTTACACCTTCAGAAAATTTGAAATGGGAAGTTCTTTTCCGTGTGGCGTGAGCTCATTCCTCAGACGAGCGGAACAAATAATGAAGCCGGTTTCATAAGATGTTGTTTTACCGGGCGAGTTAGCCGTGCGGTTAGGGCCGCGCAGCTGTGAGCTCACATCCGGGAGATAGTGGGTTCGAACCCCATTGTCAGCAGCTCTGAAGATGGTTTTCCGTGGTTTCCCATTTTCACACCAGGCAAATGCTGGGGCTGTACCTTAAATAATGCCACGGCCGCTTCCTTTCCTGTCCCATCGTCGCCATAAGACCTATCTGTGTAGGTGCGACGTTAAGTAATTAGCAAAACAAAACAAAACAAAAGATGTTTTTGCAAGTGGAGAAAAAAGGGACACCCCTCGACCTCTTTGGACTGAGCGACAGTTCAGTTGTAAGCGGTTGAAAGTGCTGACGTGTGTTCTGCCTATTTGTTTACAGCCAGCGGCTATGGGATGCAATGACCTGGCTGGGTTATACTACTTATTTGATGCGTTAGTATTTTTTTTTGACCGCCTCTGTGGTGTAGTGGTTAGTGGAATTAGCTGCCACCCCCGGAGGCCCGGGTTCGATTCCAGGCTCTGCCACGAAATTTGAAAAGTGCTACGATGGCTAGAACGGGGTCCACTCAGCCTCGAGAGGTCAACTGAGTAAAGGTGGGTTCGATTCCCACCTCAACCATCCTGGACGTGGTTTTCCGTGGTTTCTCACTTCTCCTCGAGGCAAATGCCAGGATGGTACCTAACTTAAGGCCACGGCCGCTCTTCCTTGTCTATCCCTTCCAATAGTCCCATCCCCCACCAAGGCCCCTGTTCAGCATAGCAGGTGAGGCCGCCTAGGGGAGGTACTTGTCATCCTCCCCAGTTGTATCCCCCGGCCCAGAGTCTGAAGCTCCCGGACACTGCCCTTGAGGCGGTAGAGGTGGAATCCCTCTCTGAGTCCGAGGGAAAAGCCAACCCTGGAGGGTAAGCAGATTAAGAAAGAAAGGTATTATTTTTGCATTTTGTCGAAATTAATAGAGGAAGCTGTACCGAGCAAAGTGGCCGAACGAGTTAACGCGCTACGGCTATGGAGTTAAGCTGTGCATTCGGGAGACATGTGCGTTCGGCTGTCCTGAGAATGGTATTCTGTAGTTTCCAATTTTCACTTCCAGACAAATACCGGCCCGCGTGGTGATTGATGAGGCATTGAAATTTAAATGGTCTGTCACAGTGGCTAGCCGGTTCGAGACCCGTTGTTCGAGAAACGTTTCACCATCAGAATGTTGGCCGACTGGGTGCCAAAGGCCTATTTTAAATTCCAAACCTCTCCGAGTGCTCATACGGTGTGAGGCCATATGACGCCGTTAATAGGGATTCGTCCGTCGGATGGGGACATCAAGTTTTGAGCAGACCCCTTGGTGTTATTCGACAGGAGTAAGCTACGTGCCGATACCGGGTTTCACGCTCTCCCCTCCTCATTATTATCGGACACTCCCGGTACTAAAAGCCATGCGGTAAATACATTTAAAGAAACCGGGCCAGTTCCTATACATATGTATGTTGGGTATTCATCCTGAAGGCTGGTTTGATCCTCGACAGTTACACCAACAGCTGTCATAGATAGCCTAGGGCATCACTGTAGAGGCGTACTAGGGAAATGAGGAGTGGGGTAGTTTTCCGTTGCTTTCCTTACTTCGTATACATAGGCCATAGCGATTCCTTCCATCTCCTTACCCAATTCCATTCACCATCATTCATTTCACCTTCGTTAGTTCCTCAACTGAGGTTGGCGTCAGGAAGGGCATCTGGTGGTTAAAACGTGCCATATGAATTCGTAAGTCCCAGAGAAGATTCAAAGTCCCTATTTGGCCAAATTCATACAATGTTCTGTTTGAATTGGTTTAGGTCATATCTTGCTGTGAGGATAGTCTAGTAAAATATTAATGGGAAATTATAATACAACTAATTTTGATGTGATTTTGAATGGAGGAAAGAGGGATAACTAAACGTATGTCAGCAATAACGCATGTCACTTTTCTCTGGAGCTCACGAATTCATCTCACCTCATCCTCGACCTCGTACTACGTTCTCTTAGCGCCCTGACATACACTTGTGCGTCTGATGATAAGAGGACAGATGAATCTCTCAGAAGCTCAACAGAACGATCTCAGATGATGAGGAGCGTGATTTAGTCACATGGCCTCTAACTCCATGGCTCAACGAGCAACGCAATGGCCTTCGATTCAGAGGGCCTAGGATTCGATTTCCGTCCAGACCAAGAATCGGAACCTCTCCGATTAATAACTCTGACTAGAGGGCTGGGTGCGTATGTTCGATAGGCTGCTCCCCCCCCCCCCCCCCACCGCTCACATAGGGATGGCGTCGGGAAGGGCATCAGACCGTAAAACTAAGCTTAATCCAGTAGTACTGACCCTAAGTGATCGGAGAAAGGCCAGAAAGAAGAGCATACGCGAGAACGGTACAGAGATGTTGAAGTCAATACAGTCATATGGTGTAACTAATTGAATGATGTAACATCGCTTTCGTAAGGGACTGGTATCGAGACTAAACACACACACTTCGAGCAAACATTTTGTGCAGTTGTTTATTGTTGTGTATACACTTACGTAATGTTTAAGTGTTCCTTGTTTCATTTCCTATTTATTTGCGACCAGGAAGGTGACATGACGACTTACCATTAAAGCAAAACATATTTGGATTTGGATGTTGTACCAGCACCAGTCGCATAGTAATACTGATACCACACTGATGGTGATCATGCCGATAAAATTAACACCTATTCTTCTCATTCTGCTTCTACTAGTTAATTTGCCACGTTTCCTATCCCGGGATCACAGCCCCACCATAACATGAGAAACGTGATTGAGAAGGAAGAGGATGAAGAAGAGAAGATGTATTATTATTATTATTATTATTATTATTATTATTATTATTATTATTATTTGTAGTAGTAGAGGTAATCCCCCCCACGGCACTTATGCCCTTGAAAGGGCTTTGGCCTGCCCATCGACGGCTGCTGAGCCCGAAGACCTGCAGATTACGAGGCGCCTGTGGTCAGCACGACGCATACTCTCGGTCGTTATTCTGGGCTTTCGAGACCGGGGCCGCCATCTCGCCGTCAGATAGCTCCTCAATTCTAATCACGTAGGCTGAGTGGACCTCGAACCAGCCCTCAGGTCGAGAGAAAAATCCCTGACCTGGCCGGGAATCGAACTCGGGGCCTCCGGGCGAGAGTCAGCCACGCTACCCCTACACTACGGGGTTGGCAGTAGTAGTATTGCCATGCCATTATTTTTACTCCACTTGGGATACCTTTACTTTCTTGCCGGACAATGTGACCAATAATTTTGATATGAATATTCCTTAAACTAACTCGTAATTTGACCTAGCTTCATTCACTTGCGAGGTCAACCAAGAGAATGAGGTCATCAATTCACTATAACATAAATTAAAAAAATAATGGATTGTCGATGGTTGACGGTATCGGTTAAAGAAAGAGAAAGGCTACGAAGGGCGTGAAAAAAAACCCTAGGCTCTGACACGTAATACCGTCGGGATCGGAAAAGAACAAGAATTGACCAAGGGAGGTCGGACAGAATAGACGAAAGTGACGAACCTGGCACAAGTAAGTGGAAACAATGTCAGGACTCAGTTATGGATCCCGCGGTCTCCTACCCACGCTCCCAAGTTAAGAGCTCCTAGGGTACCTTTTAATCGCCTCTTACGACAGACAGGTGGACGGTTTTCTTCTGCCCAAACGTTAACAATGTCTGTTGTGAACCAATTAAAAGATGACATGTCATCAAAATCCTAGATCTGAAGATGACTAACTGTAAAGTGTTGGCCGGAGAATAATAAATTAGGTAGGATTAAAACAAGTAGTGAACTCAGTACTGTATTCAGATATGGTCTTCAAATGAAAATCTTTAACTTTTCAGACACATGTAGAGGACTAACTGACTGATGGCATAATCTGGCGGCCGTGTTCTATATCGAAATCAGGTTTGCATATCCCTGACAGTAGAGCGTAACCTTCGGACTGAGCAGGAATGTACAGGTGTGGCTCACTATCCTGCAACAATATAGGCCACAGAGGCGCGGGTGGATTCCTACGCGCTACACGACTGACCGGGGTCAGTAGTTCTAAATGAAGAGTGGATCGCCTGTGAATACCTCCTACCTGTCCTAAGAGGTGACCAGGGTGGTGATGTGAGGATCCTGCCGCAACACAAATCAGAGAATATATTGGAAGATGTCCGACACTTCGAAGAAGGAAGGGATGGGCGGTTATGTAAACGAAAGGTATCTACGAACTGTCACTGTATTATTTGTCCCAAATGGAAGGTAATAATTGATTTTACTCAAATAAAGTGTAAAATCTGAGGTAAATTAAGAAATAGTACGAAGTATTTTACTTGCAGAGAATAATATGGCTACATATTTTACTACAACTATTTTTTCTGCTACGTCACAGCGCTTCCGTATGTGTTTTGTTTGTCTAATACTTTCGTGTGTGATGTCTTTGCTCACTGAAGTTGTTTGAATTAATTAGGTATCGTTTTCTTCATGTTGCTCATTCGTTTTGTGCCCTAACTCATTCATTAAATGATATTTTTATTGATCCAGGGATCATGCTATTTTCCTTTCAACAAAAAGTAATATATTTATTGATCCAGGGATCATGTTATTTTCCTTTCAACAAAAAGTAATATATTTATTGGTCCAGGGATCATGTTATTTTCCTTTCAATAGAAATGTAATACATTTATTGGTCCAGGGATCATGTTATTTTCCTTTCAACAAAAAGTAATATATTTATTGGTCCAGGGATCATGCTATTTTCCTTTCAACAAAAAGTAATATATTTATTGGTCCAGGGATCATGCTATTTTCCTTTCAACAAAAAGTAATATATTTATTGGTCCAGGGATCATGCTATTTTCCTTTCAACAAAAAGTAATATATTTATTGATCCAGGGATCATGTTATTTTCCTTTCAACAAAAAGTAATATATTTATTGGTCCAGGGATCATGTTATTTTCCTTTTCAAAAAATGTAATATATTTATTGGTCCAGGGACCATGTTATTTTCCTTTCAACAAAAATGTAATATATTTATTGGTCCAGGGATCATGTTATTTTCCTTTCAACGAAAAGTAATATATTTATTGGTCCAGGGATCATGTTATTATCCTTTCAACAAAAAGTAAGATATTTATTGGTCCAGGGATCATGTTATTTTCCTTTCAATAGAAATGTAATATATTTATTGGTCCAGGGATCATATTATTTTCCTTTCAACAAAAAGTAATATATTTATTGGTCCAGGGATCATGTTATTATCCTTTCAACAAAAAGTAATATATTTATTGGTCCAGGGATCATGTTATTTTCCTTTCAATAGAAATGTAATATATTTATTGGTCCAGGGATCATGTTATTATCCTTTCAACAAAAAGTAATATATTTATTGATCCAGGGACCATGTTATTTTCCTTTCAACAAAAAGTAATATATTTATTGGTCCAGGGATCATGTTATTTTCCTTTCCAAAAAATGTAATATATTTATTGGTCCAGGGACCATGTTATTTTCCTTTCAACAAAAATGTAATATATTTATTGGTCCAGGGATCATGTTATTTTCCTTTCAACAAAAAGTAATATATTTATTGGTCCAGGGATCATGTTATTATCCTTTCAACAAAAAGTAAGATGTTTATTGGTCCAGGGATCATGTTATTTTCCTTTCAATAGAAATGTAATATATTTATTGGTCCAGGGATCATATTATTTTCCTTTCAACAAAAAGTAATATATTTATTGGTCCAGGGATCATGTTATTATCCTTTCAACAAAAAGTAATATATTTATTGGTCCAGGGATCATGTTATTATCCTTTCAACAAAATGTAATATATTTATTGGTCCAGGGATCATATTATTTTCCTTTCAACAAAAAGTAATATATTTATTGGTCCAGGGATCATATTATTTTCCTTTCAACAAAAAGTAATATATTTATTGGTCCAGGGATCATGTTATTATCCTTTCAACAAAATGTAATATATTTATTGGTCCAGGGATCATGTTATTATCCTTTCAACAAAAAGTAATATATTTATTGGTCCAGGGATCATGTTATTATCCTTTCAACAAAATGTAATATATTTATTGGTCCAGGGATCATGTTATTATCCTTTCAACAAAAAGTAATATATTTATTGGTCCAGGGATCATGTTATTATCCTTTCAACAAAAAGTAATATATTTATTGATCCAGGGATCATGTTATTTTCCTTTCAACAAAAAGTAATATATTTATTGGTCCAGGGATCATGTTAGTTTCCTTTCCAAAAAATGCAATATATTTATTGGTCCAGGGACCATGTTATTTTCCTTTCAACAAAAATGTAATATATTTATTGGTCCAGGGATCATGTTATTTTCCTTTCAACAAAAAGTAATATATTTATTGGTCCAGGGATCATGTTATTATCCTTTCAACAAAAAGTAAGATATTTATTGGTCCAGGGATCATGTTATTTTCCTTTCAATAGAAATGTAATATATTTATTGGTCCAGGGATCATGTTATTTTCCTTTCAACAAAAAGTAATATATTTATTGGTCCAGGGATCATGTTATTTTCCTTTCCAAAAAATGTAATATATTTATTGGTCCAGGGACCATGTTATTTTCCTTTCAACAAAAAGTAATATATTTATAGGTCCAGGGATCATGTTATTTTCCTTTCAACAAAAATGTAATATATTTATATGTCCAGGGATCATGTTATTATCCTTTCAACAAAAAGTAATATATTTATTGGTCCAGGGACCATGTTATTATCCTTTCAACAAAAAGTAATATATTTATTGGTCCAGGGATCATGTTATTTTCCTTTCAACAAAAAGTAATATATTTATTGGTCCAGGGATCATGTTAGTTTCCTTTCCAAAAAATGCAATATATTTATTGGTCCAGGGACCATGTTATTTTCCTTTCAACAAAAATGTAATATATTTATTGGTCCAGGGATCATGTTATTTTCCTTTCAACAAAAAGTAATATATTTATTGGTCCAGGGATCATGTTATTATCCTTTCAACAAAAAGTAAGATATTTATTGGTCCAGGGATCATGTTATTTTCCTTTCAATAGAAATGTAATATATTTATTGGTCCAGGGATCATGTTATTTTCCTTTCAACAAAAAGTAATATATTTATTGGTCCAGGGATCATGTTATTTTCCTTTCCAAAAAATGTAATATATTTATTGGTCCAGGGACCATGTTATTTTCCTTTCAACAAAAAGTAATATATTTATAGGTCCAGGGATCATGTTATTTTCCTTTCAACAAAAATGTAATATATTTATATGTCCAGGGATCATGTTATTATCCTTTCAACAAAAAGTAATATATTTATTGGTCCAGGGACCATGTTATTATCCTTTCAACAAAAAGTAATATATTTATTGATCCAGGGATCATGTTATTTTCCTTTCAACAAAAAGTAATATATTTATTGGTCCAGGGATCATGTTAGTTTCCTTTCCAAAAAATGCAATATATTTATTGGTCCAGGGACCATGTTATTTTCCTTTCAACAAAAATGTAATATATTTATTGGTCCAGGGATCATGTTATTTTCCTTTCAACAAAAAGTAATATATTTATTGGTCCAGGGATCATGTTATTATCCTTTCAACAAAAAGTAAGATATTTATTGGTCCAGGGATCATGTTATTTTCCTTTCAATAGAAATGTAATATATTTATTGGTCCAGGGATCATGTTATTTTCCTTTCAACAAAAAGTAATATATTTATTGGTCCAGGGATCATGTTATTTTCCTTTCCAAAAAATGTAATATATTTATTGGTCCAGGGACCATGTTATTTTCCTTTCAACAAAAAGTAATATATTTATAGGTCCAGGGATCATGTTATTTTCCTTTCAACAAAAATGTAATATATTTATATGTCCAGGGATCATGTTATTATCCTTTCAACAAAAAGTAATATATTTATTGGTCCAGGGACCATGTTATTATCCTTTCAACAAAAAGTAATATATTTATTGGTCCAGGGATCATGTTATTTTCCTTTCCAAAAAATGTAATATATTTATTGGTCCAGGGACCATGTTATTTTCCTTTCAACAAAAAGTAATATATTTATTGGTCCAGAGATCATGTTATTATCCTTTCAACAAAAAGTAATATATTTATTGGTCCAGGGATCATGTTATTTTCCTTTCCAAAAAATGTAATATATTTATTGGTCCAGGGACCATGTTATTTTCCTTTCAACAAAAAGTAATATATTTATTGGTCCAGGGATCATGTTATTATCCTTTCAACAAAGAGTAATATATTTATTGGTCCAGGGATCCTGTTATTTTCCTTTCCAAAAAATGTAATATATTTATTGGTCCAGGGATCATGTTATTATCCTTTCAACAAAAAGTAATATATTTATAGGTCCAGGGATCATGTTATTTTCCTTTCAACAAAAATGTAATATATTTACATGTCCAGGGATCATGTTATTATCCTTTCAACAAAAAGTAATATATTTATTGGTCCAGGGACCATGTTATTTTCCTTTCAACAAAAATGTAATATATTTATTGGTCCAGGGATCATGTTATTTTCCTTTCCAAAAAATGTAATATATTTATTGGTCCAGGGACCATGTTATTTTCCTTTCAACAAAAATGCAATATATTTATTGGTCCAGGGATCATGTTATTTTCCTTTCAACAAAAAGTAATATATTTATTGGTCCAGGGATCATGTTATTATCCTTTCAACAAAAAGTAAGATATTTATTGGTCCAGGGATCATGTTATTTTCCTTTCAATAGAAATGTAATATATTTATTGGTCCAGGGATCATATTATTTTCCTTTCAACAAAAAGTAATATATTTATTGGTCCAGGGATCATGTTATTATCCTTTCAACAAAAAGTAATATATTTATTGGTCGAGGGATCATATTATTTTCCTTTCAACAAAAAGTAATATATTTATTGGTCCAGGGATCATGTTATTTTCCTTTCAACAAAAAGTAAGATATTTATTGGTCCAGGGATCATGTTATTTTCCTTTCCAAAAAATGTAATATATTTATTGGTCCAGGGATCATGTTATTATTCTTTCAACAAAAAGTAATATATTTATAGGTCCAGGGATCATGTTATTTTCCTTTCAACAAAAATGTAATATATTTATATGTCCAGGGATCATGTTATTATCCTTTCAACAAAAAGTAATATATTTATTGGTCCAGGGATCATGTTATTTTCCTTTCAACAAAAAGTAATATATTTATTGGTCCAGGGATCATGTTATTTTCCTTTCCAAAAAATGTAATATATTTATTGGTCCAGGGACCATGTTATTTTCCTTTCAACAAAAATGTAATATATTTATTGGTCCAGAGATCATGTTATTATCCTTTCAACAAAAAGTAATATATTTATTGGTCCAGGGATCATGTTATTATCCTTTCAACAAAAAGTAATATATTTATTGGTCCAGGGATCATGTTATTATCCTTTCAACAAAAAGTAATATATTTATTGGTCCAGGGATCATGTTATTATCCTTTCAACAAAAAGTAATATATTTATAGGTCCAGGGATCATGTTATTTTCCTTTCAACAAAAATGTAATATATTTATATGTCCAGGGATCATGTTATTATCCTTTCAACAAAAAGTAATATATTTATTGGTCCAGGGATCATGTTATTTTCCTTTCAACAAAAAGTAATATATTTATTGGTCCAGGGATCATGTTATTATCCTTTCAACAAAAAGTAATATATTTATTGGTCCAGGGATCATGTTATTATCCTTTCAACAAAAAGTAATATATTTATAGGTCCAGGGATCATGTTATTTTCCTTTCAACAAAAATGTAATATATTTATATGTCCAGGGATCATGCTATTATCCTTTCAACAAAAAGTAATATATTTATTGGTCCAGGGATCATGTTATTTTCCTTTCAACAAAAAAAAAATGAAATGTCGTATGGCTTTTAGTGCCGGGATATCCCAGGACGGGTTCGGCTCGCCAGGTGCAGGTCTTTCTATTTGACACCCGTAGGCGACCTGCGCGTCGTGATGAGGATGAAATGATGATGAAGACAACACATACACCCAGCCCCCGTGCCATTGGAATTAACCAATTAAGGTTAAAATCCCCGACCCGGCCGGGAATCGAACCCGGGACCCTCTGAACCGAAGGCCAGTACGCTGACCGTTCAGCCAACGAGTCGGACCTTTCAACAAAAAGTAATATATTTATTGGTCCAGGGATCATGTTATTTTCCTTTCCAAAAAATGTAATATATTTATTGGTCCAGGGACCATGTTATTTTCCTTTCAACAAAAATGTAATATATTTATTGGTCCAGGGATCATGTTATTATCCTTTCAACAAAAAGTAATATATTTATTGGTCCAGGGATCATGTTATTATCCTTTCAACAAAAAGTAAGATATTTATTGGTCCAGGGATCATGTTATTTTCCTTTCCAAAAAATGTAATATATTTATTGGTCCAGGGACCATGTTATTTTCCTTTCAACAAAAATGTAATATATTTATTGGTCCAGGGATCATGCCATTTTGCTGTTTGAACTGCCCGTGCTCAGTGTTTTCCGCTAAATTTGGCGAAATTAGAAGACTGTCGGCTGAGAAATATATCATTTAGCGGACTGCGGAATTTTTGCAGAATTGTACATTTATTATAGCGGAATTTTGTGTTTTATCCATTTTACGGTTTTTTAAAATTTGTATTCCAGCCTGTCTCCGAGCTACTATTCCGTATTTCTTGTCAGGAGATAGCAGTCACATGAAGAAAACATGTTATTTGGATTTGATGTTATGAGATCATGGTATCATAAATTTGCAATGCGTGGGGAAAAGTTACTTATCTCTTAGTTGACGAATGACGACAGATAATGAAACTGTGAGAGAGTAGCATTTATATTTATGCTATGAAGGAAGACCGTTTAATGAACTGGCCTGTTCTGTGGATGTGGCCCTTGAGGTAAGGGGTTCACTTAGTTTGCACTCGGCACTAAAACGCCTGCAAGTTTTAGCTCGCCGGCTCGCAGGCAGGGGGTTAATCCCAGTGAAACTCACAGATCAGGTGAGTGCAGACATTTACTTTTATTATTATTATTATTATTATTATTATTATTATTATTATTATTATTATTATTATTATTATTATTATTATTATTATTACTCATTATTTGAGATCGGATTTCTTGGTGGAATTTTAGTGGATTTTTAGTAGTATTTAGCGGATCTTGAAAATATAAGTTGGTAACACTGCCCGTGCCAGTCATATGGACAAAGATAATGAGAATTCACAACCGTAGCATTCCCATTCGTCGGTGCTAGCCCCGGACCTCAAGAAAGAAACAAAAGACGGCACGAGCAGTGGAATACAGCATAAGGGAGTCCTGTCTACAGCCCGTAAGTACGTATACATATTTCTCTAAATATTTCTCTAGTAACGACGGTATTTCTTAATTTACCGCAGATTTTACACTTTATTTGTTTAAAAGTAATTATTGTGTTCAATTTGAGATAAATATTAGAGTGATACATCGTAGATAACTTTCGTCTATATAAACGGAATGGGCAAAAGAAAGAGAAGGGTGTGAAAAGGAAAGCCTCCCTGGGCCTTACAAAAATAATACCATCCGGATCGGAAGAGAACAAGAATTGATCAAGAAAGGTCAGATAAGAAAGGTGAAAGCGAGGAAGCTGGCTAAATTAAGAGGAAGCTATGACAGACTCAGCTACGGAAACTTTGGTCGTTAACACACGCTTCGAAATTGAAATCATCTGGCCCCCCTCTCAGTAGCCTCTTACGGCAGGTAGCTACCGTGGATATATTCTACCGCCTCGACACATAGGGGGATTCGGAATATGGATTGGTGACCACGGGGCCGTTGATGAACCTAGCTCTACTTCCTCTTCTTTGCTCAAGTCTCCTTACTTTTATCTTGGTCAACTCTTGTTGTCTTTCGATTCCGATGATTTTAGTTTTGTGAAGCCTTCAAAGGTTTTCATCTTCACACCCTACGTAGCACTTCCCTTACCGAATTGTTGATGCCGTTAGTGCGACATGGAGTCGCATGTGCAACAGCGACAGTGGTGGTGGTGATGGTGATTATTGTTTTAAGAGGAAGTACAAGTGGGCATTCATCTTATATTAACACTAATCAGAGGGAAAAATGGAAGGAAAGGGTATCGACCAAAGAAAGGGAAAAACCACGAAAGGCATTAATTAAAATGAAAGACTCCCAAGGCCTAGAATGCTCTAATAGAGTCGGGGTCGGGAAGAACAAACCAAGAGTTTATCAAGATAGGTGCCCGACTCGTTGGCTGAACGGTCAGCGTACTGGCCTTCGGTTCAGAGGGTCCCGGGTTCGATTCCCGGCCGGTCGGGGATTTTAACCTTAATTGGTTAATTCCAATGGCACGGGGGCTGGGTGTATGTGTTGTCTTCATCATTTCATCCTCATCACGACGCACAGGTCGCCTACGGGAGTCAAATAGAAAGACCTGCACCTGGCGAGCCGAACCCGTCCTGGGATATCCCGGCACTAAAAGCCATACGACATTTCATTTCATCAAGATAGGTCGCATGGGATAGATGAAATGGAGGAGCCTGGCACAAGCAAGTGGAAGCAGTCCCAGGACTCAGCTAAGGGCCCCGTAGCCGTCAACCCGTTCTTCAAAGTTAATAGCCCATAGCTCCCCATTTATTCGCCTCTTGTGACAGGCAGGGGATATCGTGGGTGTTATTCTACCGCCCCCAACCACAATGAGAGGATCATCGGCCCATACACATGGTGTTCACGCCGAGCTGAGTGGCTCAGACGGTTGAGGCGCTGGCCTTCTGGCGCTAACTTGGCAGGTTCGACCTTAGCTCAGTCCGGTGGTATTTGAAGGCGCTCCAATACGTCAGCCCCGTATCAGTAGATTTTCAGGCACGTAAAAGAACACCTCCGGGATAAAACTCCTGCACCTTGGAGTCTCCGAAAATCGTAAAAGTAGAAATAATAATAATAATATTGTTTTCACGCCCCACTTACAAGGCCTACTTCTTTCGGAATATATTTGGGAGAAATAACTAATGGTAGAAGATTGTAGATGCTGTTTGGAAAAATGGCAAATGTTGGGTTGGAACCCATTATCTACCATATCTTCCAAGCTTGCCTTCGGGAGGTGATGGGTTCGAACCCAACTATCGGCAGACCTGAAGATGGTTTTCCGTGGTTTTCTATTTTCACACCAGGCAAATGCTGGGGATGTACCTTAATTAAGGCCACGGACGCTTCCTTTAAACTCAGAGCCTTTTCCTATCTCATCGTCACCAGAAGACTTATGTGTATGTGTGACGTAGAGCAGACTTTAAAAATAATGTGTTGGTTTGCTTAGCCCTGATTAGTTCACCTGGCGACATGTGAAATAGTAGCAGCACCTACCAAGCACCTGGAGTGAAAGGAGGAAGTGGGGTGCATGATGGGGCGAGAGGGTTGCGTGGCTTATACCAGTGTTTCAGCCAAGGGTCTCGGTGACAGACCGTGTACACAGTCATATCGTATATTAGTTATTTTTAGTTTAAGTTGAAATTGTAATATAATAAACTTATGTATTTTACACCAGTGTGATTTAAATTAATTTGTGTGTTAGCAGGGAGGAATTGTTTAGACAAAAAACAGCATTTTTGGTCCTCCGGGCCTTATTCCAAGTGTAACAAGCCGCGTGTTCAAGGGACACCGTACCGTAGCGTATTACTTTTAACGTTCCAGTATTCAATCAGGATTTCCTCCCCGCGGGAATAGAGGTAGACAGAATACAGTGGATCGATTGCAAAAACGATGACTAGTTTTAAGCCTTAGACAACGTCTAAAACGTCCACGATCTTCCATTGCATAAACAATGTTCAGCCGATGTTTAACTAGACATCGCTTAAAGTTTCAATATTGGTTTGAAAATGGAGATGGAAGCATCTTTCATGCAACTCTTTGCCTGTCACAACCAATGAAATTAGTCGATGTGCGCGCCGAACGCCAGTCAGCTGTTTGTCTTCTACACATTACTCAAATATGGATAAGCATGAGCATGACTTGCCCACAGATAAAAGTATCGCTTTAGGTGGAAATGATATCTCATAATATTATCGACACTAAAGCGACACGCCACCGTACGGGGAAGTGTAGCTTTGATTATAGCGTTGTTACAGTGAGTGTAATCTATTCATAAATACGGTAGCTTCGACACAGGGAACATGTAGCAATAGTGATGTGTAACCGAATGTGTTGTACGAGCCATATAGATGTAGCTTGCATTATGGAGCTCGTAGGTTCGAAACTCATCATCGGCAACCCTGAAATTGTTTTCCGTAGTTTCCCCACTTTTAAACCAGGCAAATACTAGGGCTGTTATTGTGGCCACGGCTCTTCTTGCCCTGTCCTCCTCTTTACACAATAATCACCACCATCACCACCATCACCACCATCAACACCATCACCACTACTTGACTTTTCCTATCTGATAGTTGCCGAAAACTTGTGTGATTATATATATATATAAACCACAAACAACCTTTTTTCAGTTTTCACTAATATATTTATGTGTGTTTACTTGGCAGTAAATGTAATTGAATCCCTCCCGGTTGACGTATTTGACAGCCCTCTGACGATTGGGACAAGTTATTCTGATAGTGGAAGTGACCCCATGTGTATATATACAGTATATGTATATAATAAAATATATCGGTTACCAATAATTGTATTCAAGTTGACAGTTACCGGACTATCCATTTGTCAGTCTCAAGAAACAAGTCACTTGAAAAGCGAAACCTTATTTTAAGATCCATCTCCCCGTACATGTCAAATGAATTGCTGCGATTTAGCAGCGGGCGACCCACAGAGAGTCCGTCGGACTAACCTTTCTTCCCGAAATCGTCTCAACATGATAATACAAATGACATGTTTCATGGTACATAACCTCTGATTGTGATTCACTCCTCTCATTTGAGGTTAAACAGTGCTCTCGGCAGTGTTTAAACATGATTGGTTGAACATCGGTTGTAGACAGTGTCTAAATGATAAATAACGTATCTGCAATGCGGCAGCCATACTTAGGTATTGGTTAACCGTAGACGTCGTCTAAACACCGTTTCTGCAATCGGCCCTTTGTGTTTTGGTGTAGTTTACTTTGCACATTATTAAGCCGTGAAGTAACAACACGCTTAAACTACGAGTTTGGCGAATGCGTACACTAGTTCAAGGAGATAACTAAGTTGTCTTGGTGCTCATTTCTGTTATTACTGTGAATAATTGGATTAATGTGAACTTTTCAGAAATATTGTGTTAATTTTCAACGTGAAATATTGCGTGTCGAAGCATTTTATGTCCGTATTAATATTCTGCAAGAAGAAAGCGGTGGTGGTGGTGGTGGTGGTTATTATTGTTTTAAGAGGAAGTGCAACTAGGCAACCGTCCTATATATAACAATAATCAGAGTGGAAAAAATGGAAGAAATCCGACTCTTCGAAAAAATGAAGGCATCCGCCAAAGAAAGACAAGGGCCACGAAGGGCGTGAAAATGAAAGACTCCCTAGGCCTCGAGTGCTATTATATTGTCGGGGACGGAAAGGACGAGAATTGACCAAGGGAGGTTGGAGAAGAAAGAATAAAAGGAGGAGCCTGGAACAATTAAGAGGAAACAATGTCAGGACTCAGATGAGGGCCCCGTGGTTTCCAATGCAAGCTCCCAATTATGAGCCCCTGGAGCCCATTTTAATCGCCTCTTATGAGAGACAGGGGATGCCGTGGGTGTTATTATCCCGCCCTCACTTACAGGGGAACAAGAAGAAAACGTCACTTTCGGCGGGAAGCGTCATTTTGTACAGCAAGCCACGGCGCGCCACCATACAGCAGGGCTGCCACCACACCCTCAACCAGTGGAACCAACTGCGAGAGTACATCGCCAGAACAAGGAGCATTACTGCGAACCCCTATTTCATCAGAATATACAACTCAGGAGTCAGCCACCCGGAAGCAGTGGTAAGTACAGTCTGCTTCACTTGTTATTCCTTTATTGTCTTTTCCATAATGGAAGAAAACCTAAAGCGATCTTTGACGAAGGAAAGGGTTGTTGTGAAGTCTCGAGTTACTCAATTAGGAAACTTTATCAGTAATTTCCAAGGAGAAAAAGTAGATGATATTGTAACGGGGCCCATGGGAGTAATATACATATATTATGTATAATAGTGCCAAGGGAGAATCTAAGAATAGTTTCCCTCAAGTAGTAAGATTTATGCAGTGAAGTAACTATCAAATTAAGAATGGAGGCCGTGGTCTTAGAAATCTCCAACTAGCTTTGCAGAGTAACAAGATATTGGGCAAAGGAAAGGATGCTGCATAACCTGGAAAGTTAAAGAAAAATGTAAGGAGGAATAAGGGACATGATAAGTGAAAATAGATGAGAAACCAATATAAAATTTAGAAATAGATATATATATATATATATATATATATATATATATATATATATATATATATATATAATATATATTGAAATAATAAATCAAACCTCTGACAATTTACATGAAAGGAGGACTATACAAATATAAAATTTTCCCAACCACTTACACGGATTACAAATTCATTATATAAAAAACGAGATAAGATATCCAAGAGAAAGAAAGGAAAGAGAGAAAATGCCGCAGGAAAGGAAAGTGACAAACAAGGAAAGGATGAATACTGCAATAAAAAGAGAAACCCAGAACGACAAGAAAGGGAAGATGTTCAGTTAGCAAATTCGAGTATACCAACAGAAAAATTATCTGAGCAAAATGCAAATACTATATGCAGGTCACCACCACTTCCGTTATCACACAGATTAACACTAGGTAACGTAGTTCTACAGCCGAATAATCACAATGTAGTTCCATTGAACCAGTTTCACAATATCCCGAAGCACTGAACGAATAGAAGTATGTGTACAGTAGAAGTCGCACAGTTGCCAATACACCACACGCACACTTCAAAAGAAAGTTGTTACGAAGGTCGTCAATGAAAAGTTTTAAATACAAAAGGGGCAAGTGAAATTTCGACCTGGAAATGCCATGCTCCCAGTTTAATTTTGCAGGGAAAGTCTGTCCCAATGCAATTAAAAGTATTTACAGTAAAGAAATCAGTTTGTCATACCTCATCATGAAGCAAATTGAACTGCCCGCAAATGAAGACTTCTGGGCACATGTAATTAAGGACGAAGTTGACGTAGGATGTTGCTCCCTCCACACAGGCCTAAGTCCATCTCAATATTTCCAGAGGAAGGCCAGGTATTTATAGTGTGGAGTAGATTCCAGAGATTAGTGAAGCATGCGCGAATAAACCAGGCGGTCACATGACGTCAGCCGGCAGAAAGGAAGTTAGTTTATCGAAGATGGTGAAGATGAATAGAGTAGAGTTCATGCAAAGTATGAAGTATGCAAGTTCACAGAAGTATGCAAGTTCCAGTTGGAGAAAAAATGCAGTTTATATCATGATGAGGGTAAGTCCATACTAATCGTAGAAAAAAGGTTATGTGCGTGGCGAATTTCATAACAGTAGTTGCCGATGAAGTGAAGAGTCCGTTACAATATCTAAGTGACACAGAATCTTTTTGCAAAGGAGTATCGAAGAAGACAGCGATGTTCAGAGTCAACTCGAGGTAAACGACGACAGTTACACACGATTCTGATAGGGAAGCATTTGAAGCAATTTGTTTAGGTTTTCAGTCAAAAATTCAAACTCTTATGCCTGCAACACGGCCTTGCTTTCCTCTTATGTAGACAGTTCAATCACAAATAATGTCCATTTACTTAAATTACCTACCATTTCATTACCTAAATTTAAGTGCTCTTTCGTGTTGCTAAAAATAAATAACGATTCCCTGACAGACATACAATGCTATTATTATTTGTTGTCATGTGTATCAGACGAAGTCCATACATTACTTAAAAGTCTTCCAGTAACTCAGGAAAATTTCAAAGTAGCATGGGATTTAATATGCAATCGTTATCATAACCCAAGGCCCATTTTAGGTCCTCGTGTCAAAGAAATTTTATCACTTCCCGCTTTTAAGGCTAAATTGCCCAAGGCCCTACGAAAGCTCATAAACCAGCTGTCTAGCAATCTGAATGCCATTGGAACCTTGAAATTTCAGATACCCTTGCATGAGGTTATCCTGTCACACTTGGTAACTTCACCGGATAAATCTAAGTCTACGTAAACAGTGGGAGAACAAGACCTTGGGAGACAAGTTCCCAAGTTTACAAAAGTTAATTCTCTTTCTTCAAAGTAACTGCCAGATCCTATAAACAGTTTCCTCCCATAAGAATGTTGCAGAGAAGCAAGAATCAAGCAAGGTCAGCGGATCTTCCTAGCCTTCAACTTGTTCCTAGAATACATTTTTAATTCCCTCATCAAGTGAACTTTGTCGTGCTTCGCATTTTCTCTATCTGTGCTCTAAATTCAAGGATATCTCTGTCAATGGCAGTATTAATTAGAGACCACAGGCCCTCAGGTGTTTAAAAGGTGACCACATTGCAAGCAGTTGCACTTCAGGCAGTTGAAGAGTATGTAATCAAAGGGATCACATTATAACCAAGACAATCAGAGATCATAAGATTCAACAAGCTATCCCCCATAGCAGCAGTGATATTGTTCACTGAAAGGAGCATTCCAACAACACGAAGTTCTTCAATCAACTGCTGTGGTTCATATCAGGGACAGTAGTTGTGGAGTTCATGAATGTCGAGCCTTACTAGACAGTGGTTCTCCGATGAACGTCATGTTACATGACCTTGCGAACCGATTCGGACTAAAACTAAGTCGCCATTCCATGCCAATCAGTGGCATTAGGAATATGGAAACATTGGAATCTTCACACATTTGCCAAGTTTCCAGCTCTTCCACAGTTAGTGACTGTAGGAAATCCATTGATTTATCTACACCATTACAAATAACTGGTCAACTTCCTTCTACAAGAATTAACTCTGATGACGGGAAATTTCCTCGTAACATAGTATTAGCAGACTCACAGTATAACCAGACATAAGAAATTGATCTTCTCCTGGGAGCAATTGTGTTTTATAATGTCTTACTTCCTAGGCAGCGCACAAGGGAAGGCTATCCCACTCTTCAAACCTCTGCTTTTGGCTGGATACTTGCTAGCTGTATACCCAAAAGCTCTGTACAGCATGTTAGTGGTACAATAAATGCTTTATTTTTATGTTGCATGCAAAGGTTGAGCGCTTTGGGGAACAGGAAGAAGTTAGGGCACATCCTCTCACAGGAGAAGAAAAAGGATGTGAGGAACACTTTCAGAAGCGTACAACTCGAGTTGGAATGGGACGTTTCTTCGTGAAATTACCCCTTCGTTACCAAGGAGATTCACTAGCCAATGCTAAGAAAGGTTAAATGTTTCTTAGAGAGAAGAAGTAATATTAATGTTATTGGCTTTACGTCCCACTAACTACTTTTACGGTTTCCGGAGATGTCGAGGTGCCGGGATTTAGTCCCGCAGGAGTTCTTCTACGTGCCAGTAAATCCACCGACACGAGGCTGATGTATTTGACCACCTTCAAATACCACCGGATTGAGTCAGGATCGAACCTGCCAAGTTGAGGTCAGAAGGCCAGCCTTCAACCGTCTGAGCCACTCAACCCGGCACTTGGAGAGAAGACTTGTAAGACAGCTTCCTTTGAATAAAAAATACGAAGAGCAGTTGAGATAGGTAGTTTGACCTACACTTCTCAGACCACCCAGACCAAGTTGCTTACACTTGGACACAGGCCGTACTCCCATCACAATGTCTTCCGGCACCCACTTCTTAAGTAATACATCCGAGACAATGGATGTATTCATAAGCCTTCTCTACGAGGAAAAGCTATTAATGCAGCCATCATCAACTGGAACACATGGAGGAAATCAAATCACCCATCAGAACCAAAGTTCGTTCTATCTGTCCCATCATGCTACTGTAAAGAAAGGTATTCTTTGATACGACATCTAAAATTGCGACTTCAGTGTCTCTTAACGATGTCATGATGGTTGTACCGGTGACACCTACGTTAATTTCGGGAGTGGAGAGTGTGAGGAGGCTGTTCTGAAGGTAGTGTTTGATTTCCGGTGTCTGCCATTAGAAAGCGTACAAAGCCGTACCGTCAGCTTATAGATAGATCTTACCCTTCGGAGTGTTCGACAAGTCGCATATAAATAGTTTGAAAAGACTATGCGTGATCACACTGCCCTGAGGCACGCCCACTGTGCTTATGCGGGCAGCGGAAAAAGCCTTGTTCACTGAGAACTGGAATTTTCTCTCTGAGAAATAGCTGGTAATGAGAGCCGTCAAAAGTGACAAGAAGCTTAATTGTTTCATTTTGTAAATTAGTCCACCAAGTCAGGCCTTATCAAAGGCTCGTGTGATGCACAGGAGACAAATTCCTATGTGCATGTTATTGTTGACATTTTTAGGCGAATACCGGCAAAGTGGCCACGGCCACTTCCCTCTCATCTTCTCCACACCTCAAGTCCCCGCAACAAATATCCTGGCGTGAGAGTGGGCGTCACCCTCTAGAAGGCCCGCCGATCTCTTCAAGGTGCGGAATGAGTACATTTTAGTAACAGTTATACGGCATGCAGCGTTAAGCTAGCAACTGCAGCTCTGCGTCAAATTCGAACCATTCTCAGAGCATTTACTGGTATGAGTGCAAAGTATCGATGAGTTTTGAAATGATCGTATTAAATGTTGGAAAATTTAAGTTTACGTCATTTTACACTCCTGATTGTCCAGTAGTTGAAGGAACATTATGCACATCGTATAAATTTTCTCTCCCATGGTTTTAAATCTATCAATCTGTATTACAAGAGGAGAAAAAGAAGATTGTTGAACTGAATGTAGAGGAGGAACAACATGGATTTAGACCTCATCGATCCACTATTGACTTTTCTTTGCTACTAGTATTGAGCTCTTATTGAAGTGCTCTTTTAATTAATTAGTCATTTATTCGAATGTACAGAGAATATTTCATTTTTATTAAGTAAGTTTACTAGTAACTGGAGAGCCTCCGTGGCTCAGACGGCAGTGCGTCGGCCTCTCACCGCTGGATACCGTGGTTCAAATCCCGGTCACTCCATGTGAGATTTGTGCTGGACAAAGCGGAGGCGGGACAGGTTTTTCTCCGGGTACTCCGGTTTTCCCTGTCATGTTTCATTCCAGCAGTCACTTTGAAAGTGGCGACTACTAACAGCTGATATATGCTTCATTCATTACATCCCTGACCCGGTCAATGACTGGAAAACAGGTTGTAGGTTTTCATTTTCACTAGTAACTGGCAGGAAACATCTACCTTCTGCAGCACACGTCGCAATTTCTGCAGGGAGCTTTGAGCTCGAGTTTGTTTGCTCATCGTGTCCATGTTTAGTTATATGTTCCCCAACAAATCCAGGGTGAATATATTTTAGGGCGTTATTTTTATCATAGTTCGGACTGAGCACGCCTGGGGTCGGCTGACTAGTCTGGGGCAAATTACCTTGATGGTAGAAACGGGGACAGTATGTTGTTTGAGGACAGCTGGTATAGGGATATGCCTACATAAATAGATTTCCCTGATAAAGAAGGCTTACGATCACATCCATTGCCTGGGACGCATTACTTAAGAAGCGGGTGCCGGACGACATTGTGATGGGAGTAGAACGACTATACCAAGTCACTGCGTCCTGTGTCCAATTGCAAGCAACTGGGTCTGGGTGGTGTGTGAAGTGGAATTCTAAGGTCAAACTGCCTGTCTCAACTGCACATAGTAAGCATTGCGGATGAAATCGTCAAGATAGTCTATAAGAATGACAAAAATATATTTTCATGGTGCTAACGTATAACGGCCATATATTCTGAAGCGTGATACTCACCGTACACGGACACAGCATGAGATGGCGGTGCGTTGGATAGGTACCACGTACAGGGCGATGGGACTGCGGTAGTGAGTCAGGCTCCGTGTAGAATGAATGTGAGGAGGCAAAAACAGCATGGGAAGTACTGGAACACCCTTCATGCTTACTGGACCTGTCTCCGTGCGATTTTGATCTCATACCCAAAGAGGAAAAACACTCCATTTGGGACACCGGAGATTATTGCCTATGCTGTGAAACATAAGACTGAAAATTTACACACGATGAGGCGACTGATATCCGACGTCTCCCACGTCGTTCGCAACGTTTTGTCGACAACATGGGGGACTACGCCGAGGGTTTACCATAAAAGTTACTGTACTCGCTGAGAATAAACATTATGTAGCACAAGTATTTCATGGCTGACAGATTCCTAGATTTATATCCCATACCTGGTAAACCTACTTGGCATCATCCATACAATACACAGTACCTTAGGCTCTCCACTCTCAGCTGTATATTTCCATTTATCTGGTAGAAAAAATAGTTGCCATTCCTTATGCCTCTACCCTCGTACAATCTGCGGATGATGTCATGGAAAGGGATGATAAAGATGTTGAGGTACAGCAACGACTAAATTAGCCGGACTGAATGGCTCAGACGGTTGAGACGCTGACCCCAACTTGGCAGGTTAGATCCTGGCTCAGTCCGGTGGTATTTGAAAGTATTCAAATACGTCAGCTTAGTGTCGATAGATTTACTGGCACGTAAAAGAACTCCTGCGGGACAAAATTCCGGTGGGACATAAAGCCAATAACATTATTATTAAGATTAAATTAGTGGAAAGATAAATTAGACAAGTTTGAATCTATAATTAGTCAAACCAGAATAATATATTCATGAAGTATATTTTGGGCTTATGACGTGTAATTAATTATAAACACACTCTACGCCTTTCAAAAGGAACCTTGCCTTTCTTCATCAGGAGACAACATCCTCCCCATAGAGGTTCTTTTTGAAACGCGTAGAATGTGTTTATAATTAATTACACGGCAAAAGCCCAAAATATACTTCATGAATAGTAACACGGACCGTGAATGTCTAAAAGATAATATCAGAACAATATACTTTGTGGCGAGGGGAACAAGCGAAGTAGTCACGCTGAGACTTGAACAGCATGAAACTGAAATGGCACAGCACTACATAAATACATACGTACTGTACATACATCTATATATATATAAAAACTTGTCCTGACTGACTGACTGACTGACTGACTGACTGACTGACTGACTGATTCATCATCGCCGAGCCAAAACTACTGGACATAAAGAAATGAAATTTTGGGGATATATTGATACTAAGATGTAGGTGCTCGCTAAGAGAGGATTTTTGGATATTCCTTCGCTAAGGGGGTGAAAAGGGGGGATGAAATTTTAAAATGAGTGTTTCTATATCTCAAAACTGTAAAAGTTTACAGATGTAAAAATTGGTATTTAGAATCTTCTTTAAAAATAAGGAAACACGTATTTTTTTGTTTTCAGAAAATCCCAATAGGAGGGGTGAAAAAGGGTGAAAATGGGGAAAAATGGGTTGAATGCCTTTAATCACGATACCGGTACTTATATCTCAGAAACTGAAGATATTACAGACCTGAAAATTGGTACTTTTGATCTCTTTTAAAAATAAAGAAACACGTATTTTTTTTTTGTTTTTGGAAAATCCAATTAATGGGAGGGTGAAAAGGGGGTGAATTTTTAAAATGAGTGAATCTATATCTCCAAACCTTTACAGTTTGCAGATGTAAAAATTGGTGTTTACAATCTCCATTAAAAATAAAGAAACACATATGTTTTTGTTTCTGGAAAATCCATTTAAGCGGGGTGTAAAGGGGTAATATTTTAAAGTGAGTGTATCTATATCTCAAAACTTTTAAAGGTTATAGATGTGAAAATTGGTATTTAGAATCTCCTTTAAAATTAAAGAAACAGGTATATTTTGTTTTCGGAAAATCCTAATAGGAAGGGTGGAAAAGGTTGAAAAAGGTGTCCAGTGCCTTTCATGAGTCTACTTATATTTCAGAACCTGAAGATATTACAGACCTGAAAATTGGTGTTTGGGATCTCCTTTAAAAATAAAGAAACACGTATTTTTGTGTTTTTGGAAAATCCAGTTAATGGGGGGGGGGGGTGAAAAGGGTGTGATTTTTAAAAATGAGTGTATCTATATCTCAAAACTTTTAAAGTTTATAGATGTAAAAATTGGTATTTCGAATCCTCATTAAAAATAAGGAAAGATGTATTCTTTTGTTTTCGGAAAATCCCAATAGGAAGGGTGTTAAAGTATGAATAATGGGTTGAATGCCTTTAATGAGGCTACTTATATTTCAGAACCTGAAGATATTATAGACCTGAAATTTGGTATTTAAGATCTATTTAAAAGTAAAGAAACACGTATTTTTTCGTTTATGGAAAATCCAAATATTGGGGATGAAAGGGGGGGGGGGGTGAATTTTTAAAAATGAGTGTGTCTACATCTTAAAACTTTAAAATTTACAGATGTAAAAATTGGTAGTTAGAATCTCCTTTAAAATAAAGGAACACGTATTTCTTTTGTTTCCTGTAAATCCAAATAGGAGGGGTGTAAAAGGGTGAAAAATGGATTGAATGCTTTTAATGAGGATACATATATCTCAGAAACGAAAGGTATTACAGAACTGAAAATTTGTATAGGGGATCTCCTTTCAAAATAAAGAAACACGTATTTTTTAGTTTTTGGAAAATCCAATTAATGGCGGTTAAACAGGAGTGACAAATTGGGGTGAATTTTTTGAAAGACGATATCTACAGCATATCTTGTAAACGTAAAATGTTACAGGGGTAAAACGTGGGTGTTTGGAATCTCCTGTAAATGTAAAGAAACATAGGTTATTTGTTTTTGTAAACTCCACTTAAGGGGAACTAAAAAGGGGTGAAATTTTAAAAAGAATTTTTACAGTATATCTAAAAAAACTTAACATGTTACAGAAGTGAAAAATGGTATTTTTTATCTCTATTAAACATAAATAAACGTGTACTTTTAGTTTTCGGAAATACCACTTGGGAGGAGGGGGGGGGGTAAAAGTGACTGAAAATGGTGTTGAATTCTTTTAATTAGGCTACTGATATCTCAAAAATGAAGATGTTACAGACTTACAGACGTGAAATTTGATATTTGCAATCTGCTTTAAAAGTAAAGAAACACGTATACTCGGAAAATCCAATGAAGGGGGGGGGGGGGAAGAATTGAAAAATTAATTGACTTAATTGTATGAGAATACATACATCTAATAAAAACTAAAGTTGTTACAGACGTGAAAATTCGTATTTGGATCTCCTTTAACACAAAGGAAAACGCGTTTTGGGGGGGGGGGGAACCATCTTGGAGAGCGAGAGTGTAAAGGAGTTGAATTCCTTTCATGAGGACACATAAATCAAAAACTGAAGAAGTTAGAGTCGTGATAATTGGTATTTAGAAGATCGTTTACTATTAAAGAAACAAGTATTTTTTGCGGGAAAATTCACTTAGGGGGGGGGTAGTGTGAAATGAAGTAAAAAAAGTAAATTATTTTTATGGGGATACTTATATCTCAAAACTGAAGGTAATAGACGTGAACATTGGTGTTTGGAATCTCCTTTAACCATAAAGAAACAAGCCCTTTTAATTTTATTGGGGGGGGGGTAAATAAACGTAACGGCGATGGGTGTAGAAGGAGGTGAGACCAATTTATTTTACTGTTCTTAATGTACTTATAGGGATCTTTCGTTGCTCAGGCGGCAGCGCGCCGGCCTCTCACAGCTGGGTTCCGTGGTTCAAATCCCGGTCACTCCATGTGATATTCGTGCTGGACAAAACGGGGGCGGGACAGGTTTTTCTCCGGATACTCCGGTTTTCGCTGTCATCAGCCATTCCAGCAACATATAATAATAATAATAATAATAATAATAATAATAATAATAATAATCATAATAATGTTCCGGACCGTCGTCAAATGTGCGGACCGCGCTGGAAACGGCTCCTGGACGGGTAATGACTAAGAATGCAGTCCGGCCGCGGGTTCAGTGCCGCCAAGGCACCCAATAAGACACCACGCCGGATCTCCTGAAGGATTTTATCCATATTAAAAATGATTATAGGAAATGATGGCAAAGAATTACGGACCCAACTGACCGGGAGGAATACCTGAGCCTAGCCCGGGAAGTACGAAATCGATTGCTGGAAAGGAAGATTGAAAAAATGGGAGGAAACGTGCCGTAATCTAATAAAAAACGAGTCATATCGGGAATTTTGGTGGATTCTCGCAGAAAACGAGTTAGATCGCGAATTTCAGCGGATTATATATCTAAAACAATAAACATTCAATTATAAATTTCAGTATAATACCGTAGCGAAGCACGGGTATCTTGCTAGTCCATACATATATCTCGGAAGTGCTCCGTCAGCTGAGAACAGAGTTACGAGTATATTCGTATAAGAAATGCAGGTTGGAGCAGTTGCAGCCTTCCACATTTGTGTTTACCAACAGTTTTCCCGCAAAAAGCAAAATTGTCATTTTGTATAATCTACTTACTCCCAGATTCTGACCTATGGATTGGAGGCTGCTAATGTGATCAGCAGGGGCAACAGTCGACATAAAGCAGCAGAAATGAAGTTCCTTAGGTCGAACAATAAGAATACCAGAAGGAACAATGTAAGAAAAATAACTGCCTGTCATACCCGGCTTCGTCTGGTCTAACGATTACAATTTTCTAAAGTCCTCGCCTTATAAAATACCTAGCACATTCAGTATCTTGTCAAATTGATATGTCACCGGCTCATACAGAAATAATTGAAGTAGGAATGATCTAGCAGATACAAGCTGATGAAAGCACGCTGCGACAACAGAGAATAAAGCTCATATACATTAATTAATGTGTATGACGAGGTTTTGTTGAGGATATTCCTTCTATTTCTCGACCTTGTAAACAGCTAAAACAACAATTTCTAGATATTCACAATCACTATGGTGATAAGAGTATGGAAATGTGTAGCGAGTAATCATAGGCATCTCGGCAGATTAACGCTAGTTAAGAAATCGGCCTTGTAAAGAGCGAAAGCAACATTGTGACGCTCATCACAATCAATATGCTGATAAGAGTATGGAAATGTCGATCCAGTATGTTGGCGTATTGACGTTGATATGTTTAAAATTGGCCTGTTGCCATTTCTTGATGAATGCAGTACTTTTGTATCCGTCTCTTGGCCCAGGCCAGAGCAAAGTGTACCTTCCACCGAAGTCCCAGTCTAATCCATGGCTGTGACAATATGGAAGCTGCTGGGGTATGGGTGGTGCTGAGTAATGACATTTGGAGCACAACTAGTGTCTGTGTTATAAAACGTGTTGCTCATAGGATCAGTCGTGCTGCAGTAGCACCTTCCGGTCCAGTGAGGAAAGCAATGGCAAACTACCTCACTCCTCATCTTGCCTAGTACGCCTCATTTGGGCTCTGCCATTGGTTTTTGCAGTTTCCCTATAATTGCATAGCCTTTGCTGGTGCTATTTGAGGATCCAACCAGCCACTGGGCTGATGACCTAGCAGACAGACATGTTTAAAATATTTAAAGATAATAATTTGTCCTTGGCCTTGTCTACACTCTCGCACGTGCCTATTTCGATCATCAAGTCTCTATTCTAGAACCCTTGAGCTGACCTTCCCATAGTTACGGCCGGCCATTTCTTCATCTGATTCCTAGAGTAGATAGAGGTAGTGTGGCGCCAATATTTAGAAAATGGTTAGTTTTAGGGCCTTGAAATGTGGTTTTTGAGTTTTGTTCCTCGCGTCGTGATGTTTAAAATGAACTTTGTCTCGTCCTTATACGACAAAAACCATATTTTACCTATGCCAAAATGCCAAAATGCCTAAATATAGAAATAGAGAGGGCTGACCAAATTTCTTGTGCACAGCGTTACCCTTAGGGTCCTATGAGGAAAGTTTACAAAATTAGTTCAGACTGATAAAACGGTATAGATTTGTATAAGGAACAGAGATACAGTCCGAAGTTTTGCCTTCCACCTGAGTTCAATCAAGGAGCTGTATGCGAGAGTGGAAAAGATCACCACCGCTATGAAGGAACGAAGGTTAATCTTTTATAGTCACCTGAAGAGAATGAACCCCCAAGAGATTTGCGCACAAATTGCTCACTTTACAGGAAAAATGGAAATCTCATCCCCGCTGGCTGAAGGAGGTGCACAAAGACACACGGGTAAATTACATAAGACCAGAGTACATAATAGAGAGGACCGTCTTTAGGAAGAAAGTTGCGGGGTTGAGGGATGATCCAGAGGAAGAACCTGCTAAACCGCGGAATATCTCGGCCGAAGAATGGCTGAAAAGGAGCGTGAGGTAGAAAAACCGTTATTTACAATGTAAACAAAATTGTGTTAGCTTAAGAATGAGAGGTAGTTTGTGTAGCCGCAGTTAACAGTGGCTGTATCCACGTAAATAAATAAATAAATAAAATAAATAAATAAATAAATAAATAAATAAATAAATAAATAAATAAATAATAATCCAAAGAATGTTTCCAGTCATTCGACCTGGTCATGAATGGAATGAATGAATCCCCATCTAGTGGCAAGGATAGGAAATGTGCCGACTGCCGAAGCCTGTCGCACTCCTCTGGGACAATGATTAATGACTGACAGACAATAAATTATATTGGAGAGTGTTGCTGGAATGAAATATGGCAGGGAAAACCGGAGTACCCGGAGAAAAACCTGCCCTGCCCCCACTTTGTCCAGCACAAATAATAATAATAATAATAATAATAATAATAATAATAATAATAATAATAATAATAATAATAATAATAATAATAATAATAGTAATTGTACCGGCTGGTCCTCCTCTGCGAACCATATGACCTTGCCGCGGTGGGGAGGCTTGCGTGTCCCAATGATGCAGATAGCCCAGCCGCAGGCGCAACCATATCGGATGGGTATCTGTTGAGAGACCAGAAGTAGTATAATACAGGGATTCGGGCGCCGCCACCGCCACCGGGCTCCCAGAGGCCACCTCCACCACCACCACAGCCAGAGGCCTCCCAGATGCCTCCTCCACCACCACCACAGCCAGAGGCCTCCCAGAGGCCTCCTCCACCACCCGCGGGAAATTTGAATTTGTAAACAAAGCCACGTGCTTTTTGACAGCTGTCATCGACAACAACGCATCGCTAACCTCAGTACTGCCATCTTGACGGGCCTAAACCTCAGTAGTACCAACTTAACCTAACTAGCGCGTGGTAAACAAAGCCACGTGCTTTTTGACAGCCACGTGCTTTTTTGACAGCTGTCATCAGCCATCTTTAAACTACAGAGCACTGTGCTGCCCTCTTTATCGTAGTAGATGTAAAATTCGTCACCTGTCATCGGCAGTGCTGCCATCTTGGCGGGCCTAAACCTTAGTGCTAAAAACTTAACCTCACTAGCGTGAGATAAACAAATCCACGTGCAGCTGACATCCGCCCTCTTTAATCTATAGAGCACAGTGCTGCCCCTCTTTAGCTACTTACCTTCGACGTGCAGCTGTCATCCGCCATCTTTAATCTATAGAGCGCAGTGCTGCCCTCTTTAGCTACTTACCTTTGAAATGTGGTTGCGGATAATTTGAAAAATTCTTTTTGACAGTAGCCATCTTTGAGTACCGTGCTGCCCTCTTTAGCTAGATACCTGTGGTGGTAGACAATTCCACGTGACAGCAGTCATCTTTGAGCACCGTGCTGCCCTCTATGTGGTGGCGGCAAATTCTACATGCTCTTGTTTGGAAACAAACTCACGCGCTTTTTGACAGCCGTCATCCGCCATCTTTAATCAACAGAGCACAGTGCTGCCCTCTTTAGCTACATACCTTTGAAATGTGGTGGCGGCAAATTCCACGTGCTCTTGTTTGGAAACAAAGCCATGTGCTTTTTTGACAGCTGTCATCCGCCATCTTTAATCAACAGAGCACCGTGCTGCTATCATGCGGGCAATTTCATTAGCTGTCATCCGCCATCTTTAATCTACAGAGCACCGTGCTGCCCTCTTTATGGCTACTACCTTAAGCACGTAGTAGCGGGCAATTTGAAAAGTTCTGTTAGCTATCATCCGCCATCTTTAATCAAGAGAGCACAGTGCTGCCCTCTTTAGCTAGATACCTTTGAAATGTGGCGGCGGCAAATTCTACATTCTCTTGTTTGGAAACAAACCTATGCGCTGTCATCCACCATCTTAAAACCACAGAATACCGTGCTGCCCTCTTGCGTCAGCTGTCATCCGCCATCTTTAAACTATAGAGCACCGTGCCGCACTCTCGCGTCAGCTGTCATTCAAGGAATACCTTTGTTCTAAGAGGATATTACAAGAGAAGTGATTAAGAATATAATCGAACACGGTACTCGATACAACATATGATTAGAACATCGGTTGATGTGTTTACAACATATCTAGCGTATACCTTTGTTCTAAGAGAAAAAGTAAGACAAACATTTTGAACAGCTTACGTAAGATAGCAACTCTTATAACTTCCTTTACTTTGCTAAGGCATAGCTTTATCGAAAGCAATCTTGCACATATCGCGTACCTGCATGTTTATACTTGAACACATACTGCTGTTCATAGTTCGATATTGTAGAACACTGCATTGCAAGACTAGACACTTTTGAGGAAAAAAAATTCTGTTCTCGACATTCTTACCGAACTAGACGATAACATACTTACGAATTTAATCAACATCTTTCTTGCTCTTATTCTTCTTCGAGAGGAAGGAGTAGGAGAAGGTACTACCTAATCTAAAATAAAAGAATATGCCAATTCTACATTATTTATTTACATCTTGTATGTACAAGTTTTATCTCGAATCGTTTTACCGTAGTGATGTTTGCGTACTTCTCGATGCAATTCTTGAATGTACAAGTTTAAACTTGCCGTACTACGCTCTCAGCGTACCTCTCCCTACAATATGTACAGTGAATTGTCATGTAAGACAGCGTAACGTAAGTACACACCTCTAGCATAATGTTTACACACACACATCTGCTTTATGTAAAGTAGTACCGATCAATACTACTATGCCCCCAGGCTAGAGTGTTGGTAGAATTTGGAATGACAAACCGTTTGCAATCAACATTATTAAGGGATACCTTACTAATTAAATGAGTGCACAACTGGTGCTTCTTGCTTCTAATGACAGACATTTGCTTATGCAAAACAGGTGGATTACTTTTAATGCAATTGTTATAGTTTTCAAAACTTAGCTGATTCTGAACGACATTCTTTTTAATCCCCTTCAATCTCTTTATTTGTAACTCATTTAAGAGTTTTATGCAATATGACTTGGATTTAGTACCTACAAATGAATCGATAATATTCCCAGCACATTCATCTTTCATTTTACCTAGAACCTTTTTGTTCACTAGCGGTAGATGATATTGATTATTTACAGGATAGTTACTTGTATCAAACCTACCCAAGTTTGGCTTTATATCATTGTAATAGTCATCAGTTTTGATTTGATATATAAACGAATCGGTATCTGTGTAGAGGAATTGCGCATTATGCGCGTACTTCTTCATCATATAATCGTAATGGAATTCATACATGAGTGTTTTAGCCAATTCAAGTACTGCGAAGCCGACGTAGGTAGGTTTGTCATACTTAACCTTAACACGATTCATCTGTATAATAACTAAATTCTCATGTATGATGGTGCAGCTGTAGAAATTTGGTTTACTTATTAAATAGCTAGCACCATACCATTTCTTAATATTCTCCCAGTTTGTAATCAATTTTACATCAACGCGTTTGTCAACATTTCCCATAGTCTTACCAAACACACTGTTATTCATGAGCTTGTAGAAATCTTTTTCAAACTCGTTAACCGCATTCGTTCTAAAATTATTGTTCAGATCGATATATGGCTTTAGCCACGGTGACTGATTAAATTCTAGTACGCGATGAATTTTGGATAACTTCAAACCATGCTGCAAACACTGTTTTAAATTTCGGTAATGAATGATATACTTAGATTTATCGCACAAATTAGCAATTAGCATTTTCGTCGTTGATGCGATGTACGGGGGCTTCATATTTTCAGGGCAGAACGGTAGGTCATTATGAGAAGTGTGTAACTCTTTAGGATACTGTAAGTCAACTTCGAGGAAATAGCCTTTATCAGCTTCATCGCCTAGGGCGTGCAGCTGTAAAGCATCAATTTCGCACTGCGTTAGCCAGCGGAAACCACTCACCGCTAGATGCTGACTCATCGCCCACCCATACTGATTATTAGCATCGAGATAAACGATATACTGAGATTCCTGACTAGAATCGAAACTCGGCATGTACTTATTATTTGCCTTGGAATACCGCCCGCTGCACTGACTTAGACCGCCTCGAATAGATGATTTTATAAAGTGCACCATATCAATATCAGTTAGCAGTTCCAAATTCACCTGCGTGTATTTTAACATCGCGTCCCAACTTAACCCAGGCGCAGTAAAATACTGGCATGGGTCAAGGCTGTAGGTTTTCTTGCAAACACAGCGAAAATTTTCAAAAACATCAGCTAACAAAAGTACATCCGTCTTTAAATATAAATCGGGGTATTCACCCAGCGTTTGAATGTGGAACTGCTCCCAGATATGTTGTGCATGTAAATAGTCATCATCACTAATATCTGCTGAATTCAGCGAGCTGTAAAAGGATTGTTTCGATGGTAAGGCACGTTCTTCGAGGCGTTATAAGCAGTCAAGATATTCATAACAAAAAACACCCTTACGCCGAAGTAAATTAAACTGCGCTTCTTCGGGAAAAACGCGTCGAATTTCCGTAAATTGTTCAGGCTGTAAATGACTAGAAAGTTTATCGAGGCTACTCGCCACAAAGCGAAACGAGTCAAGGAATCTCAGTTTTATAGAATGCTCAGCATCTACTTTTACAGACTTTGCAAACGCAATGTACCGCTCTTTATTCTGAGGGATTATATCTACTTTTCATCTGAAGCTCCAAATTGTGAAATGTTGAAATGAGAGTCGTAACCAGATAAGTTATGAAAAATTACAGGGATAAATTTAGGAACTCTATACTTACGATTACAGCTATAATGAGCGGCATATCTGTAGAAACCAGTTAAATGATCATGATCAAAAACTTTAGGGTCATTTTCGGAAAATTCCCCATCACAAATGCTACACTTTGTAGCACGTTCATGATCATTTAACTGAATTTCGGTGAGTGGCTTCATAGGAATATTACTATTTAGAATACGACCAAGACGAACTGCATCACTTTCAAGTCTTTCTAAAAATACTTTAGCAGCATCATGTCCTCGATACAGCTCTAACTTGTTAAGCGTACTATCGTAACTACACTTGATGTAATACGCGAAGCTATACGGGACATGCATGTGCGTAGTATTAGTGAAAGAGTTGTCAGGATTAGGTAAGCATGTGTTGCATGGCGTGAGGATGGCTTCAAAGTCTGCATAAATCACGAACGGTACCCACATCTGCTTGTTAAAATTTGTAAATTTTAAAACATTATTGCCTGTAGTAGGTATCTCTGTACGTACATGATTGCAGTCATTCTTGGAATGCTTCGTTAACTGATCTTCAGTTCTAAAATACTGCAAGTATCCATCACATAGCCACTTTTTACACCTTTCTTTGGACAACTGACTACCAACAAGTCTACTCAGATTTTTAATCCAGCAAAAGTGGCTATTCTCACTGTTTTCAATACAGAGTAAGTTAACATGAGTACTCTTCTTATGACATGTATAATACAGAGGACCTACTACAGACTTTTTCTCTACACCATACACATTAATGCTAATGTTATTTAGTTCCTCAAAGCGCTTAATATCCTTTATCTGCACAGGAAATTCTATACTATCGAAATTTAGTTGCGTTGAATAGTGTGGATACGATGATGTTCTATTCGCTACATTCCGTTTCACAGGATTTAAAGCCGACATCACCGCCCATGCAAAACATGCTTCGTCATTGTTTTGGATGTTTACAACAGCTTCTTTTCGCTGAATCCATGTCAGCAGCTCGATGTGCGAAGATCCACGCATAGGATTGTACTTATTGATGTTAACTTCTAGATACATTATTTCAACTAAAGCCCACCCTGATTCCTTTTCCTGAAATTCCTCGCTCTTAGTTGAAATAATGTTAGAGACATCCCTAAGTACATCACCAAAATTAGTCGACTCACTTATGACAAAATTCTTCGTATTAAATGATTTAATGTCCGTTATTTCGGATTCATCCGTGCTCTTAATGTACAAGGCGAAAAGTTCAAAATTAACTTTAAATAAACTATGATTGGACAAAGATTTAGCAAGAAGCTGTTGTACATCCGGTTGAACACTATTTAAAAAGTTTGAAGTGCTCTGAAACTTTTGACTGGTGCGAATTCGGTAACTAGCAATCCTACTTTTAAATGCTGTATTAATTTCCTCGATGTTTGCGTTACTACCACTTCTACACGCATTATTTTTATGCGCATTACTCCGTAAGTGTCCCTGAAAATGCAAAGATGGTACATCGGTGTTACAGTGCTCGCAGTGAATAGTTTAAAGTTCATTTTTCCTAGGTTTTTTTACTACTAGTACTTTCTACAGCTACATCGGTAGATGCACGCTTTTTCCTTACTACTACCTGAGGGCAAGTAGATATTTGATGTACCTCTACTAAGTGAGCCTGGTATTGCTCTACATTAGCGAAATGCACCCCACAAACTTCACATAAAGCGGATGTTATGCTAGGGTGTTTTACATTTTTATGTCGCGTAAGGGCATCTACCCTCGTAAAGATGCCTCACACTGCTCGCAGGTGAACGTATCAGACGCCTCACGATGTTTCGATTTTTTATGACGCGTAAGGGTATCTCGTCTTGTAAAAGTTACATCGCACTGCGAGCAGGGGAACATCTGAAGAGAGAACAACCAATAGAGATTAGGTGAAAGTTACGATGTTCGGAAGAAACCAAGTTTCAACGTATAGAGGTCGGACATAGCTGTGAGTTTGAAATTATAAGATTAACCTCGTCTATAGGATGAGGATTGAAGAGAACAACTATTTATCAATAGACTAAAGTTACGATGTTCGGAAGAAACCAAGTTTCAACGTATAGAGGTCGGACATTGCTGTGAGTTTGAAATTATAAGATTAACCTCGTCTATAGCATGAGGATTGAAGAGAACAACTATTTATGATTAGCTTAAAGTTAAGATGTTCGGAAGAAACCAAGTTTCAACGTATAGAGGTCGGACATTGCTGTGAGTTTGAAATTATAAGATTATCCTCTTCTATGACATGCAGATTAAAGAAAATAACTATTTGTCAATAGACTAAAGTTACGATGTTTTAGAAGAAACCAAGTTTCAGCCTGTTGAGGTCAGACATAGCTATGTGTGTGTTTGAAATTATAAAATTAACCTCGTTTATAGCATGAGGATTGAAGAGAACGACTATTTATCAATAGACTCAAGTTACGATGTTTTAGAAGAAACCAAGTTTCAACGTATAGAGGTCGGACATTGCTGTGAGTTTGAAATTATAAGATTAACCTCGTCTATGACATGCAGATTAAAGAAAATAACTATTTATAGACTAAAGTTACGATGTTTTAGAAGAAACCAAGTTTCAGCCTGTTGAGGTCAGACATAGCTATGTGTGTGTTTGAAATTATAAAATTAACCTCGTCTATAGCATGAGGATTGAAGAGAACGACTATTTATCAATAGACTCAAGTTACGCTGTTTTAGAAGAAACCAAGTTTCAACGTATAGAGGTCGGACATTGATGTGAGTTTGAAATTATAAGATTAATCTCGTCTATAGCATGAGGATTGAAGAGAACAACTATTTATGATTAGCTTAAAGTTAAGATGTTCGGAAGAAATCAAGTTTCAACGTATAGAGTTCGGACATTGCTGTGAGTTTGAAATTATAAGATTAACCCCGTCTATGACATGCAAATTAAAGAAAATAACTATTTATCAATAGACTAAAGTTACGATGTTTTAGAAGAAACCAAGTTTCAGCCTGTTGAGGTCAGACATAGCTATGTGTGTGTTTGAAATTATAAAATTAACCTCTTCTATAGCATGAGGATTGAAGAGAACGACTATTTATCAATAGACTAAAGTTACGATGTTTTAGAAGAAACCAAGTTTCAACGTATAGAGGTCGGACATTGCTGTGAGTTTGAAATTATAAGATTATCCTCTTCTATGACATGCAGATTAAAGAAAATAACTATTTATCAATAGACTAAAGTTACGATGTTTTAGAAGAAACCAAGTTTCAGCCTGTTGAGGTCGGACATTGCTGTGAGTTTGAAATTATAAGATTAACCTCGTCTATAGCATGAGGATTGAAGAGAACAACTATTTATCAATAGACTAAAGTTACGATGTTTTAGAAGAAACCAATTTCAGCCTGTTGAGGTCAGACGTAGCTATGTGTGTGTTTGAAATTATAAAATTAACCTCGTCTATAGCATGAGGATTGAAGAGAACGACTATTTATCAATAGACTAAAGTTACGATGTTTTAGAAGAAACCAAGTTTTAGCCTGTTGAGGACAGACATAGCTATGTGCGTGTTTGAAATTATAAATTTAACCTCGTCTATAGCATGAGGATTGAAGAGAACAACTATTTATGATTAGCTTAAAGTTAAGATGTTCGGAAGAAACCAAGTTTCAACGAATAGAGGTCAGACATACCTAAAAATCTTCGCGCTGCAAACTGTTACTCGGATGAATAAAATGCGTGCGTTCAAGCCTGAAACTCGAATGATAATATTCTGGTCGTACCTAAAAGAAAAGAACAAACATATATGAATGTAGTGTAGGGTACATCAGTTAGCCTAGCTATCTTTACAACTCAAAGTTCGAAAACATACCTTAAAATGCATGTGCTGCAGACTGTTACTCGGATAAATAAAATGCGTACATTCAAGCCTGAAACTCGAATGATAATATTCTGGTCGAATCTAAAAAGAAAAGAACAAACATATATGAATGTAGTGTAGGGTGCATCAGCTAGCCTAGCTATCTTTACAACTCAAAGTTCGAAAACATACCTTAAAAATGCACGTGCTGCAGACTGTTACTCGGATGAATAAAATGCGTACCTTCAAGCCTGTAACTCGAACGGTACCTAAAAAAAAGAAAAGAACAAACATATATGAATGTAGATGTCTATTACCCAGCGTAGAAGTTGCTTTGCAAACAGTAACTAACAGTTCTAGCTTACCTTAAGATAAAGGTTGAAGAATAATATTCACAGCAGACAGTACTTAGACGGGAGATGTGTACGTAATAAACGCATACAGAGAACTGTGAGCGCTTCACGCAGACTGCAGCGAGTCAATATGCTGCTTGTTACCAAGCGGATGTGAAAATCGCTGACAACTGCAGTACAGTCGGAACTAAATGTTTATGCAACAAGAGCTCTCCTGAAGGTCTTACACTGAGTCCCGCATGCTGACATATTTAAGCCGGGATCGAACCTGCTGTTGTTGCCGAGGTGTCAGAATTTAAGAGTTCTGCCGCGGATCGAGCCTTGGAAAGTTAGCACGCGATCCTCGACTTCTGGACTTAAACGGGAGGGTACTAAGCTACATCCGCGGTATTCCTTACCTGTAGGCACTTAAAGGTATTGAGCTAAAACTACATTTAGCTAGATCATGTAATTACACGTTATGACGATCGCTCAGGTCCCTCGCCTAGCATTTGCTATTTTTTTACGGCTTCCGACAGTAGGAGTTCGAACCTGCTATCTCCCGAAGTAGCGGGAATGATTGCGGGTACAAGAGTGTTGAGGGTGATTCATTTGTCGGATGGAGGCGTTAAGCTGTGTGCAGGCTTCTTCGGTAGAAGTAGGCTATGTGCCGGCACTGGGATATCTAGTTATAAAACCCGCTATAACAAATTTATCGCGTATACTGCGATTTAAAATCCTAGTCAGGAAGGGTAACCGGTCGTAAAACTATGGTGTATGATCTAAGAGGCGGGGTGTGCAAAAAAGCCAGCATTAAGTAAGGGCTGTTGATAGGGGGCGTTAAACCTTGTGCAGACTCCTTCGAAAATGATTTTGAGTACAAGACGTTGATGGTGATTCATCTGTCGGATGGTGGCAATAAGCCTTGTGCAGGCTTCTTCGGTAGGAGTAGGCTATGTGCCGGTACCGGGATATCTAGTTATAAAACACGCTATAACAAATTTATCGCGTATACTGCGATTTTAAATCCTAGTCAGGAAGGGTAACGGTCGTAAAACTATGGTGTATGATCTAAGAGGCGGGGTGTGCAAAAAAGCTAGCATTAAGTAAGGGCTGTTGATGGGGACGTTAAACCTTATGCAGACTCCTTCGAAAATGATTGTGAGTACAAGAGTGTTGAGGGTGATTCATTTGTCGGATGGAGGCGTTAAGCTGTGTGCATGCTTCTTCGGTAGGAGTAGGCTATGTGCCGGCACCGGGTTTTACCCTCTCCCTACTATTGTATATTACATTCTTAGGTAGTTTCGAGGGCGTGCAAAAAGCCAGCATTAAGTAAGGGCTGTTGATGGAGGGGTGTTAAACCTTGTACAAGCTCCTTCAACAGGAGTAGCCTACATGCCGGTGCCGTGCAGGCTCTTTCGATAGGAGTGGGCTATATGCTGGCACTGTGTTTTAACCTCTCCGTACAATCATGATATTTTATGTTAGGAGCTTACACGGGCTGAATGCTACTCAGCTAAGAAGACGTTCTGTGAGTTACAAGTAGCTTATCACCACGCAGTGTCTTCGTTCAAGGTTAGTGCTGCCGGAAGATGCGTGTACAATTTCAGCCAACACATGCATTCCGCACCTCGCTCTGAATGACTGCGCCGATACAAATTCAAAGACTGTGGAACAAAAAAAATGTAACCTATAGCCTACAGTTTGGTTTAGTGTGCTTGCCTCTCACCCGGCGGTCTCGGGTTCGATTCTCTTTGGGATTAAAAATATGTTTTACAGCCGAGTGCCCTCCCCTCCTGACGCAAGAGTTTAAATCGCAAGAATCCGTTTTACGGCCGATTACCCTTCCTGACGCTGATAGACCAGGATTTAGCTAGTTACCCTTCCTGATACAACAACTCTAGGATTTATATTTTTAGACTGCACTTGGCTAGAAATAGCCACACGAAATTATTATATAGAAAGAGAATTACCGGCTCCTACAGTTTGGTTTAGTGTGCTTGCCTCTCACCCGGCAGTCTCGGGTTCGATTCTCTTGGGATTAAAAATATGTTTTACAGCCGAGTGCCCCCCTCCTGACGCAAGAGTTTAAATCGCGAGAATCTGTTTTACGACCGATTGCCCTTCCTGACGCTGAAAGACCAGGATTTAGCTAGTTACCCTTCCTGATACAACAACTCTAGGATTTATATTTTTAGACTGCACTTGGCTAGAAATAGCCGCACGAAATTATTATATAGAAAGAGAATTACCAGCTCCTACGGTTTGGTTTAGTGTGCTTGCCTCTCACCCGGCAGTCTCGGATTCGATTCTCTTGGGATTAAAAATATGTTTTACAGCCGATTGCCCTTCCTGACGCAAGAGTTTAAATCGCAAGAATCTGTTTCACGGCCGGTTACCCTTCCTAACGCTAAAAGACCAGGATTTAGCCAGTTACCCTTCCTGATACAACAAGACTAGGATTTATTTGTTTTAGACTGCACTTAGCTAGAAATAGCCACACGAAATTATTATATAGAAAGAGAATTGCAGGGCGGATGACAGCTGACGCGAGAGTGCGGCACGGTGCTTTATAGTTTAAAGATGGCGCATGACAGCTGACGCAAGAGGGAAGCACGGTGTTCTGTGGTTTAAAGATGGTGGATGACAGCGCATAGGTTTGTTTCCAAACAAGAGAATGTAGAATTTGCCGCCGCCACATTTCAAAGGTATCTAGCTAAAGAGGGCAGCACTGTGCTCTCTTGATTAAAGATGGCGGATGATAGCTAACAGAACTTTTCAAATTGCCCGCTACTACGTGCTTAAGGTAGTAGCCATAAAGAGGGCAGCACGGTGTTCTGTAGATTAAAGATGGCGGATGACAGCTGATGAAATTGCCCGCATGATAGCAGCACGGTACTCTGTTGATTAAAGATGGCGGATGACAGCTGTCAAAAAAGCACATGGCTTTGTTTCCAAACAAGAGCACGTGGAATTTGCCGCCACCACATTTCAAAGGTATGTAGCTAAAGAGGGCAGCACTGTGCTCTGTTGATTAAAGATGGCGGATGACGGCTGTCAAAAAGCGCGTGAGTTTGTTTCCAAACAAGAGCATGTAGAATTTGCCGCCACCACATAGAGGGCAGCACGGTGCTCAAAGATGACTGCTGTCACGTGGAATTGTCTACCACCACAGGTATCTAGCTAAAGAGGGCAGCACGGTGCTCAAAGATGGCTGCTGTCAAAAAGCATTTTTCAAATTATCCGCCACCACATTTCAAAGGTAAGTAGCTAAAGCGGGCAGCACTGCGCTCTATAGATTAAAGATGGCGTATGACAGCTGCACGTCGAAAGTAAGTAGCTAAGGAGGGGCAGCACTGTGCTCTATAGATTAAAGAGGGCGGATGTCAGCTGCACGTGGATTTGTTTATCTCACGCTAGTGAGGTTAAGTTTTTAGCACTAAGGTTTAGGCCCGCCAAGATGGCAGCACTGACGATGACAGGTGACGAATTTTACATCTACTACGATAAAGAGGGCAGCACAGTGCTCTGTAGTTTAAAGATGGCTGATGACAGCTGTCAAAAAAGCACGTGGCTGTTAAAAAGCACGTGGCTTTGTTTACCACGCGCTAGTTAGTTTAAGTTGGTACTACTGAGGTTTAGGCCTGTCAAGATGGCAGTACTGAGGTTAGCGATGCGTTGTTGTCGATGACAGCTGTCAAAAAGCACGTGGCTTTGTTTACAAATTCAAATTTCCCGCGGGTGGTGGAGGAGGCCTCTGGGAGGCCTCTGGCTGTGGTGGTGGTGGAGGAGGCATCTGGGAGGCCTCTGGCTGTGGTGGTGGTGGAGGTGGCCTCTGGGAGCCCGGTGGCGGTGGCGGCGCCCGAATCCCTGTATTATACTACTACCAGTCTAACGAATGGTTGATCGAAAGGGGGGTAGCAGCCTTTCGGTAGTTGCAAGGGCGGCAGTCTAGATGATTGACTGATACGGCCTTGTAATAATACTCAACATGGCTTAGCTGTGTTGATACTGCTACACGGCTGAAAGCAACGGGAAACTACAGCCGTAACTACCTCCCGAGGACATGCAGCTCTCTCTGTATGAATGATGTACTGATGATGGCTTCTTCCCGGGTAAAATATTCCGGAGGTAAACTAGTCCCCCATTCGGATCTCCGGGTGGGGACTACACGAGAGGCGGCGATCACCAGGAAGATGGATACTGACACTCTGCGAGTCGGAGCGTGGAATGTTAGAAGTTTGAATCGTTGTGGTAGGTTAGAGAATCTGAAAAGGGAGATGGATAGGCTAAAGTTAGATGTAGTTGGTATAAGTGAGGTACGTTGACAGGAAAAACAAGATTTTTGGTCAGGCGACTACCGAATTATCAACACAAAATCAAACAGGGGAAATGCAGGAGTTGGTTTAATAATGAATAAGGAAATAGGGCAGCGGGTAAGCTACTACGACCAGCATAGTGAAATAATTATTGTCGTCAAGATAGACATCAAACCAATGCCCACCACAATAGTGCAAGTCTATATGCCTACTAGCTCAGCGGATGATGAAGAAATCGAAAGAATATACGAGGAGATAGAAGATTTCGTACAATATGTAAAAGGTGACGAGAATCTAATTGTGATGGGAGACTGGAATGCAGTGGTAGGCCAAGGAAGAGAAGGTAGTACAGTAGGAGAATTTGGATTGGGACAAAGGAACGAAACAGGAAGTCGGCTGGTTGAATTCTGCACTGATCATAATTTAGTCCTTGCCAATACTTGGTTCAAACACCACAAACGACGACTGTATACTTGGACGAGACCTGGAGACACTGGAAGGTATCAAATAGACTTCATTATGATTAGGCAGAGATTCAGAAACCAGGTGTTGGATTGCAAAACTTTCCCAGGAGCAGACATGGACTTTGACCACAACTTGCTGGTCATGAAATGCCATCTGAAGTTGAAGAAATTGAAGAAAGGAAAGAATGCAAAAAGATGGGATCTAGACAAGTTGAAAGAAAAGAGTGTGAGGGATTGTTTCAAGGAACATGTTGCACAAGGACTAAATGAAAAGGCTGAAGGAAACACTATAGAGGAAGAGTGGAGAGTCATGAAAAATGAAGTCAGTAGGGCTGCTGAAGAAATGTTAGGAAGGAAGAAAAGATCAACTAAGAATCAGTGGATAACTCAGGAGATACTAGACCTGATTGATGAACGACGAAAATACAAGAAATGAAGAGGGCAGAAAAGAATACTGGCGATTAATGAATCAAGTGGATAGAAAGTGCAAGGTAGCTAAGGAAGAATGACTGAAGGAGAAGTGCAAGGATGTCGAAGGCTGTATGGTCCTGGGAAAGGTAGATGCTGCATACAGGAAAATCAAGGAAACCTTTGGAGAAAGGAAATCTAGGTGTATGAATATTAAGAGCTCAGATGGAAAGCCACTTCTAGGGAAAGAATACAAAGCAGAAAGATGGCAGGAGCATATCCAACAGTTGTATCAAGGTAAAGATGTAGATAATTTGGTTTTGGAACATGAAGAGGCTGTTGATGCTGATGAAATGGGAGACCCAATTTTGAGGTCAGAGTTTGACAGAGCTGTGAGTGACCTCAATAGAACCAAGGCACCTGGAATATACGACATTCCCTCTGAATTACTGACTGCCTTAGGAGAAAGCAGCATGGCAAGGTTATTTCATTTAGTGTGCAAGATCTATGAGACAGGATAAGTCCCATCCGATTTTCGGCAGAATGTTGTTATGCCTGTTCCCAAGAAAGCCGGTGCTGACAGGTGTGAAAACTACCGCACCATTAGTTTAGTATATCATGCCTGCAAAATTCTAACACGTATTATTTACAGAAGAACGGAAAAACAAGTTGAAGCTGAGTTGGGAGAAGATCAATTTGGCTTCAGAAGAAATGTAGGAACACGTGAAGCAATCCTGGCTTTACGACTGATCTTAGAGGATCGAATCAAGAAGTACAAGCCCACGTACATGGCATTCGTAGATCTAGAAAAGGCATTCGATAACGTTGATTAAAGTTTGTTCTTTACTAAATTTCGTTCTTTCATTTGTGGGTTGGCAATATAAATCTTTTCTTTCCGCCAGTTTTAAACTTAGCCAATCCAGAATTTCTGTAATTAATTTTTGACCAATCCTGTCTTTCTTCTTCGATTTTGATGTGTAACTGTAAGCTTTCTGTAATTAATTTTTGACCAATCCTGTCTTTCTTCTTCGATTTTGATGTGTAACTGTAAGCTACCAATAAACGACTGTGGGTGTGTCTTAATTATTCATGAAAGGTCTCGAATCTTCCCCGAGAGTAGAAAAGCTGCTGATTTTCCTGTCTCTCGGCCACTCGAACAACATCTAGCCTAGTGTATGGAAGTGTAGCAGGGGGGGGTCTCTTCCTTCGGGCAGCAGCTCTTCACAAAGATAATGGCCGTTTAACATCTTTATTTTCTTGCTAGCTCAGCAGTTTAACCCTCGGGGAAATTCCGAAACCTTTTTGATGTACCGTAACCTATCTGTCCAAAAATGTAACTTTTACCGTTTTGATGTAAAAAAATTTCATATAACTTTAACTGTAAATCGGGGATAGAGAGTGCTTTACCCTCTCTAGCTCCCCTTCATTTTGGTCTTGAGGTGACTACGTTTTGATAACTGATTTCCTACTCTTCCTTTCTGTAATGTCTTAAATTATTCTTATACGAGTCACCTCCATAGGTTGGGAATAGCCCCTGGTTCTTCGGCCTAGTGCCTCTTAGGTTTTAAAAAGCTTTTATGTAGGAGTGCAAGTACTCGCCTCCGTTCTACGTGGTGTTGCGGGCCATTTACTTAACCTTTTCTTGTCTGATAAGGCCCAGTAGGTTGAGTACAAGATATCCCTGTTTCATTGTAAGTTGTGCCTTATGTGTAAAAGTAATAGGCTTGGAAATTTGAGAGTGGGTCAGCTCTTTTATTTGTGGTAAATGTGCCTCTAGGAGGCTTGACATTGCTAGGTGGGAGCAAGTGCTCCATGTAATGAGGGGATTTCTGCCCTTTGGTAATATGTGGTTGTGAGGTGAGTGCTCAGAAATTGTAAAAATTAGGGCTTGTGGCCCAGATTGTTAAAATATCTCTAAAACTTGGCTTTCCTGGTATTGTACCTGATTTGACTTGTTGTTACTTGTTAAAATCTGAAGTTTTATGTGAAAATTGTTTTGCTATTTTTGAAAATATAACCTTTAATGCAATTTTAATCAATATCTCAGCTTTGTAGTTAGACCCATTCCAGCCCGCACCTTCTTTCACCTCTGCATTCCACGGGTAACCCCGTAACAGCAATAATTATCAATATTTTACCATTCGGATTGGACAGCAAAGCGAGCCACCAAACTCCTGAAAGCATACCGAATAACATGGAATCACTACAATAAAAGAATGATGTCACAAAATGCAAAACTTCACCATTACAAGACTGTTGTTCTTCCGAAAGTTGTGTATGCCTCACAAACCACATCTCTAGAAGGCCACTCTAAAATTGATGAAATTTAAAAAAAAGAACGAAAAATTCTTCGGAAAATATATGGCCCCGTCCATGTAAATAGTATATGGATCAAAAGAAAAACTGTAGTTTTGTACAAAGCAATCCACGAGTTCACCGATACCGTACGCAGGAGACGATTAAAATGATATGGCCACATCTGTAGAATGGACGACACTGGATATGGAAAAAAAAATGCTTTGAATAATTAAATCAAAGAAGGTCGAAATCACCTGGTTAGAGGAAATAAAGCAGGTCTTAAAAGAAATGAACATCACAGAAGATACCATCAGGGATCGCAAGGCTTTTGGAACTCTGGCTGTAAAGCACACCTTCACGGAAAAGGCTAAAAGAACCACAGGGCAACAAAAGACGGAGGAAATAGCATAGCGAGTTCATGAAGAGATTTTGGGAGAAGAAGAAAGGAAAACCATCATCAAGCTAACATGTTCCAACGCGCTCTGTGAACGAGCATAACAAGGAAATAACAATAATAATAATAATAATAATAATAATAATAATAATAATAATAATAATAATAATAATAATAATGTAATTATTATAACATTATTATTTTATTATATATTTCAGAATTTTAATGTTAGTTTTACATGCTTCTTCGGTACAATGTACATAGGAGAAGTACTATTTAATACATGCGCATATACGCTCCATACACATACTTACGTACAATGCTGAAAAATCAATTTGACAGATATTTATAGGATATTTACCATAAAAAACAGTCAAAATTATTAGTAGACGTTTTTCATTAGCCCTCTGTATATGGTGGATGGTTAATGCCAATAAAGTTCCTGACTATTTGGCAAGAGACCAGGATTGCTGCATTTTGTAATTCTCCGTAAGTGAAAGGGAGGAGATTAAGTGCTTCAGTGCTCCTGTGTAGTGTCTTTGGTATAATGCCATTGCATCCAGTCACTACTGGAATGATCGTAACATCGTTGATTTTCCACATGGTTTTTATTTCTGTGGTCAGATCCGTGTACTTGGATATCTTCTCTGTACGTGCTGATTGAAGGTTATGGGTTTTATTATAATTATTATAATAATAATTATTATTATTATTATTATTAGTATTATTATTATTATGATGATTATTATTAGTTATAGAATTGACCGGTTAGACTTCGTTCTTGGCTCTATCCTCTAGGTAGCACTGCTTCGAGCCAACGTCCTGAAAAACGTCATTGTCTGTCCGAAATTATGTCGGTATGACGTGGCTTGTTCAGAATGAAAGAAAAATTAATTACTTGTGCACCATCATAAACAATTAATGATTTAGCATCACTATAATCATTTTCCCTACACAGTTATAATGCATTTGACGTAGTGACAATATAATTGAATAGTTTATTATTAGGAGCAATGGCCGTTTGTACAGTCACCCACAACGTCAACTTGCGCCAGTATACAATACTAATCACACTGTCCTTCATGTGTGGGAACTCGGCACTTTAATAGTCCCAGTTCTGCGCATATGTAGAGTAATGATATGGCTATCACAAAAGACTTCTTGCAAACTATCGAAGAGCCTAATGACATCAGATGGTCAATAATTTCCCTGCACACCTTAAAGCTATTTCGTGACATACGTGTTGTTTTTCATGCACTGCGTAACACTCAACTTTGGCCAACACGGATCGTGCTCACCCACCTCCATCGGGCGTGGCTGCGACCTCAATGTCATCTACACTGTGCGAGCTCGAACCACGGACTCTCTACCTCACATCCTCTAGAACAGTGATGTTCGAAGCGTGGAACGCGTACCATTAGGGGTACGCGGAGTCGTCTCAAGGAGTACGCAAATTTATCGTAGCTTCTAACTGTTTTCAGAGATAAGCTCAAAAAAGAGTCGAGCCTCCTAATTTTCAATAAAATCTTGTTTGGATTTAGTGTTTTTGTCTACCACTACGCAGAGTCCTCTTTCCGAATGATTCATTCTAAAATACGTGTCAGTTTGTAGCTCCCATTGACCACGTGTGTAAAAAAGCTTACTTATGCTCCATTGATCATTTTTCATTTTTACCCCCTGTGGGTGGGGGCGGTAGAATAACACCCACGATATCCCCTGCCTGTCCTAAGAGGCGACTAAAAGGGGCCAGGGGCTCTGAACTTTGGAGCGTGGGTTGGCGACCACAGGGCCCTTATCTGAGTTCTGGCATTGCTTCCACTTACTTGTGCCAGGCTCCTCACTTTAATCTATCCTATACGACCTCCCTTGGTCAACTCTTGTTCTTTTCCGACCCCGACGCTATTAGGTTTGCGAGGGCTAGTTAGTCTTTCATTTTCACGCCCTTCGTGGCCCGTGTCTTTATTTGGCCGATACCTTCATTTTTCAAAGTGTCGGATCCCTTCCATACTTTCTCTCTGATTAGTGTTATATAGACGATGGTTGCCTAGTTGTACTTCCACTTAAAAAAATAATCATCACCACCACCGCCATCTTGATTCATTTTTTGTTTCGAAATACACTCCTTAACTTCAATTCTTTCCGTAACAGTGTATATAGTTCAATATTAATTGTTGCATTTCGTATATATAGCGTTGCTAGGCAACTCACTCCACTCACGTTTCTCCATCCGTCTTGTGAAGGCAAGGGTACAGAGGACTCAAATAGTCGAATAATTTGCGTTTCATTAAGCAATGAGAATGCTAACCGCTCAGTCCTGGGCTTCTTCTGTAAACTTTGCTCCGAAGAAGTTACAAGGTTACCTTTGCCCAGCAACGATTATATACCAAGGTTGGAACTTAAATCGTGACAACTATTTATTTACAACAGATACAAAAGAGTTACATGATATTAACCTTTATTGTCCCTCAATATACTCACCAGCGTTGTGTGTAACCCGTTGCCAGCGATGTGGAAGTCGTAGTATACCTTTAGCAGAGCCTGTTCTGTTGATGGTACGAATGGAGCGGCGTCGAATCTCTGCAACAGTTCTGAAGCGAATGCCACGAAGTGGTTCCTTCATCTTCGGAATCAAAGTGCGTTTTAGCAGCGCCGTAACGCAACCATTTTTGCATTTCCGTCAAATCATGCGAAACCCATCGTGATGCAATTCTTCGCATGCCCACGCGTTCCTTCGGGATGTGAAGCACAGTCGTATGCGCTAATCCGGTTTCTTGGGTGAGCTCACGAATCGTCTGGTTTCGATCACTGTCCAGTAACGCGGCAGTAACTTCTTCTTCACTGACGCTCGTAGGGTGACCTGCCCGATGAATGTCCGCCACAGTTTGCCGACCATCGTTGAAGGCTTTTACCCAACGTGCCACTGTTCTGTAAGGCAATGCAGGTTCCTTGCAAGCCTCTTGAAGACCTTGATGACACTGTCGTGCTGTACGACCTCTGGCACATTCAATCTTGATCCAGCTCCGTTGTTCCTGTTTGGAAAACATAGTGACAACGTTACGTTAGACCGCTAGCTCACAGGTGACTATGTTTCTCTCGCTTGTGCACACGCAGGTGATGTGGGAAGGGCGAGTCCATTTGTTCTGAGGTAACGTAAGTATGTAACCAACGCGTGCTATCAGCGACAATATTAGAATCCGTTGTATAGCGTCTCCACGGCAGTGTTGCCACTATTTTAGTTCCAACCATCGTACAATACATTATAGCTATTATTGGGGAACAGGGTGGTGTAGCCGCTTAGCTGCTTGCCTGCCATCCTAGCGAACGTGGTTTGATTCTTGATGTTGCTGGAGTGGGGTTGTCAGTAGAAAATCCCGTGATGTCAGGAAGGGCAACCACAACTCTTTCATGCCTCAGTGCGTGCAGAGATCATGAGCAAACGGGATAAACTGCTGTAGATTATGATGATAATGATTATTATTATTACAGTTAGTATTATTGGGCATCCAGCAACAATCATTTGTTATTTCTAGTATAATTGCAATATACTCGTACTTCAGGGATAGGAAGGTAAAGCAATTTAATTTTAGGGGAAACGCCAACCAAAAACTTGAAAACCACTGTTCTAAAATATTAGGTACTTTGAAGTCGAAGTAAAAAAATTCTCGAATGTAGACCAGTGCATTTCAGATCAATGTTTCCACTGAAGTTGGTCCAGATTCGATTACCAGTTTACCACGTAATTCATCTAAGGTAGGAACGTGATACATTCAACGACAGGAAAACACTGAATAGAAAGGAAATTCGAACTTGTAACCTAGATCACCTAAATGTATGTACGGCCTACTTAGAAATAGTTCTTTGTCGTTTCTCATTTGTACCTCAGACGATTGCCCTCCCTTGGCAATCCCACACTCAAGTATAGACACCACAAGTATCCAGGTTGCCTGGAAGAATTTAGACTAATTCGGCTCAATGAGCAATGCTCCAGCTCAGACAAGTAAAGGAGCAGGGTAGATATAGCCTAGCAGCAGCTGGCACGGCCCTCAGTTACAACTAGTGAAGGAGCGCGAATGTAAACAGATTTAAAATTTTAATAGTTTTATTGTGCCTAATGTCTCGTTCCTTCAGTGCATTAGATTATGGGGAATAAAAAAATAATAATTCGTTTTGTATATAAAAGCCTTGCGCTAAGTAAATACATTTAATTATGTTTACTCCATTAGATTATACATAGATTATACATACATATTTGATTATTGTTTCCATGAAGGAGCTATACCAAATGAATGGAGAGTTGCTATAGTAGCCTCTGTGTATAAGGGTAAGGGTGATAGACATAAAGCTTAAAATTTGGCATGCATTGCATGTAAGCTTTGGGAAAGCATTCTTTATGATTATATTAGACATGTTTCCGAAATTAATAATTGGTTCGATACAAGGCAGTTCGGGTTTAGGAAAGGTTATTCCACTGAAGCTCAACTTGTAAGATTCCAGCAATTTGCATTCAGGAGGTCAAATGGATTGTATCGCGATTGACCTGTCTAAGACAGAGAATTAGAGTGGATTAGTGCAATTGGACTAGATAAAAGAGTGACTGAGTGGGTTGCTATATTTCTATAAAACAGAATTCGGAGAACTAGAGTAGGCGAAGCTTTATATGACCCTGTAATAACGAAGAGGGGAATTCCTCAAGACAGTATTATTGGACCTTTATGTTTTTATATACAAATGTAATGAGTAAAGAAGTGTAATCAGAGATAGGGCTTTTTGCGAATGATGATGTTCTGTATACAGTAATAAATAAGTTACAAGATTGTAACTGCAAAATGACCTCGATAATGTTGTGAGATGGACAGCAGACAATGGTATGATGAGAAACGGGATTAAAAGTCAGGTTGTAAGTTTCACAAATAGGAAAAGTCCTCTCAGTTTTAATTACTGCGCTGGTGGGTGAAGGTTCCTTATGGGGATCACTGTAAGTACTGCCCCATTTATTCCCGGTAGGCTCAGCTGGAGAGCGAAAGTCCCAGGCGTGGACAGTTCGCTGTCTGGCTTTGCTTGCTTTTAAAAGGCAGAAAAGATACAAGGACTGACGACAATCATAAAAAACACAATTAAAACAACAGGTTTGACATTTATTTATAAACTAGCACTGAAACAAAAAATTAACAAAATTTAACAATCAAATATTGATAGATTTTTACTCAAAATTCATCTCTGCGAGTTGACTGAGGTATAATACATCGTTCTCCAACCTTTTCGAAGCTGAATTTTAACTGAAAAGTGTAACAGATTGTTATTAGCCTACATCTCGCTTGAATAAAGAAAATAAATTAGGTTGGGAGAATCTCCTCTTACTAATGGTGGAATTATTTACAAGTTAAAAGAAAATTAAATATCACTGAGCTTTCATGGCTCGTAACGATTCTATGCCATCCTACACTATCCTAGATTATCATGTGCTTACATGATAACATCTACATTCTCACAAAAAAACTTTAACATGCGCTAAATAAATTAACTAATTATGACTTCATGAACATAAAAATCTGTTAGAAATTATTATAATAAAGTCGTCCTACTCGTGGATAAGTTTCATTTACACTATTACCTTTATCTAGGGTGAGTTCTACTGAACTATGCCTCGAAAATATTTATTATAAATTTCTTATTAAAGCACGTCTATTTCAGACTTATTATCATTAAGTTGCGTTCTCATAATTATTATCTCCACGAACCTCCTCCAATATTTCACTAAATAACACGTGATATTAGTTAATTCTTATTGTCTGACGCCTTAAAAATGACCTTTACAATCTTTAAAAATATGGGAAATTTTGCCCTCACTAATGAAACAACACACACTTATTCATTTGTGTCTGGTACCTTAATGTTGCCTCAACGTAAATTTAAAATAAAATTCACTAAAGGTTTAAGTTCACATAAATTAAATCATCCTAAACTACGCTGATAATAACCTGGGCCCAACATGGTGAACACGTAGCCAGGTCAGAGCCACATTTCAATAAATCACTGAGCAATGTAAATCACTACAACACTCACTCCACATACACACAAATGACACACGAATATTATTTACATATATTACAAGCGGATTCTAGAGTTTGAATGTTAAATCTTGATTATTATTATTATCTGTTCATGGAATGTTAAAATGACGGTATCGGTCAAACATCTACTCACGACCCTCCCAGAAATGTGATAAAATACGGGTGATCCCTTATTCAGAGATAATAAAGTTCTCAAAATGTTGGTCATGAAAATATCATCGGTTTAATATTTAGAAGAATTGTCGACTACAAACGCGCACATAATACAGGTCAAACACTAACAGCTCGAACCTGTGGTTCACGAGTCACGATAAAATTATTATTACTTTAAACCTACACACATCATTTAACACGTCCTCCAACATTTGCAGAAGTCATGGTTCACCAAACACATACTTCCCAAATAAATTCAATAATTGATCCCTCAGGATTCTGCCGTATTCCAGGCTCATATTGTACTTAATTGAGCACATATCAACATTTCACAATACGAACAAGTAACATTTAAACTCATGACCCTTAATCTTTTGTTTAACCCGAGCTATAATTTTATTATTATTATTATTATTATTATTATTATTATTATTATTATTATTATTATTATTATTATTATTATTATTATTGCGGGATGCTGTTTCCACGTAAATCCTAATTCGACAATCGATCAGATGATACTAACATGCGTGAAATCCAACGAAATACGTGAGATGAAATTTACACTGAAATTAAATATATTAAATATGCCGTAAATTTGTCCCACAGGAATTCAACATTTGAAAATTCTATAAAAAAATAACTATCATTTATCGGTGAGGACAATGATATTTAAATAGTACACTAAACTGTTGGTTGGGACATTTAGAGTCATATTGGAAGACACACACAGTCTAACTACTCTAATAGAATCCAATAACTCATACACTCTCAACGTAACAAAACTACCATTATCCATGTGAAAGAAGAATGGAAATATCATCCAAATTTACAAATCTAGGACAACTACCACTAATGAATAAGTATTAATTCTACAAAGATGAACAGGAAAAACATTATAAATTGGTACTTAAATGTCTGATGGACGTGGATCTCCGTCGATGTTCTGGAACTGCTCGTTCACATGTTGCTGGTAATCTGCTCCAGTCGCTATCTCCCCATGTTAGATGTTGCCTACATCTTAATTCATCAAGATGACAGCCAAGTCCAGATCTGAAATCTTGTAGGTTTCTCCTTCAGATGGTAGTTGAAACATCCTGACAAAATTCAGTGATCACGTTGCGGTCCTCCTCTCTTGGCGAGGTGAAAGCTGAAACTAACACAAAATTTTAGTCTGTGTTCCACACACAACCACGTTGCATTTATTGAAGAACAGTACGTAACTTAGCCCTCGAAAATCTGCTCTTCTCGTCAAATACTATAATGTCGGAGGGTATCAGAGTTAGAATATCGTAGAATCAAGGTATCAGCGTATTATAGCGTCCAAATATCAGAGTATAAGTGTATAAGAGAGTGTTACTTCTTAAAACACGAGTATATAAGCGTTTCATAGGTGGGTGTGTCACCCTATCGTCTCGTAATTGGACGTCGTTCTTACACCTGATAGGTTACTACAATTCTAGATATCACATTCTCCAGAATATTCCACACGCACTGCACATTTCCTTGGCCTTGAAATTTTCCAATTAGGTCACATGGTACAGCTGACTGGTCGTTTGAAAAATCAATACTTCTCCCCCGGCTCGTAAAATCCGGTTCTATGCATACTATCACGACTGTATAAGACTGAACTTTAAGTATATCACACATAATAAAAGGATGACAGCCTCTTATTTTCACAAACAATAAAACATTCATTGTAGACCAAATTTGAGGGGGACAGTACCTAGGTGTTAATATAAAGAAAGATCTTCATTCGGGCAATCACATAAACAGTATTGTAAACAAACGGTACAGATATCTGCACATGGTTATGAGGTTGTTTAGGGGTTGTAGTACGGTAAGGATGTAAAGGAGAGGGCATATAAGTCTCTGGTAAGATCCCAACTAGAGTATGGTTCCAGTGTATGGGACCAGCACCAGGATTACTTGATCCAAGAACGGGAAATAATGCAAAGAAAAGCAGCTCGAATTGTTCTGGGTGATTTCCGACAAAAGGGTAGCTTTACAAAAATGTTGCGAAGTGGACTGGGAAGACTCTGGAGAAAGGAGACGAGCTACTCAACTAAGCGGCATGTTATGAGCTGTCAGTGGAGAGATGGAGTGGACTGACATTACCAACGAATACGTTTGAGTTGTGTCTTTAAAAGTAGGAAAGATCACAATATGATAAAGTTGGAATTCAAGAGGACAAATTGGGGCAAATATTCTTTTATAGGAGGACCGATGACCTAGATGTTAGGCCCCTTTAAACAACAAGCATATTTTATAGGAAGGGGAGTTAGAGATTGGAATAACTTACCAACGGAGATGTTCAATAAATTTCCAATTTCTTTGAAACATTTTAAGAAAATGCTGGGAAACAACAGATAGGGAATCTGCCACCTGGGCGACTGCCCTAAGTGCAGAACAGTAGTGAGTGATTTGAAACAACGTTAATTATTTTGGCATGTGATAAATAAATACTGCCTTGTTTAAGACCTGTACGAATAGAAATACTGTTGGCAAACATAAAAGCTTGTTCAGGAATACAGCATACGCCGAACGATATGTATGATTGTATAGCGTAAACGTAATATACTCAGCCAGGTACATTGCTGTGGCTTTGCTTGCGCCTTGACTCCGCATATCCCCACCTAGTCTCTACAGCACAAACTATTAGAATTCAGCTGCTCTCGTCTCTTGCCGCGCTCATGACTATAAATCAAGGAGCGAGGATATCTCATTGCCCACCTTGTAGCATAGGATAGTATTAACTAACGTATTCCAAGCCCTTTACATGAAGTATTACAGCCATTACCAACTGCTCGTAGGCCCTATTAATTCTTCCATCATGTTTGTAATAATAATAATAATAATAATAATAATAATAATAATAATAATAATAATAATAATAATAATAATTGTAACAGGGGTACACCTTCCCCGGTTATTTAGACTGCGCACCTTCCCTAAGGCCATCTATGTCAACAGACTTGAACTTGCAAACTCGCAAAGAGTTTCGTCTTCTACAGTTGGATGTCTGTACCATCGATTTCCTAGTGCACCCTCTCGGAGTAAAAACTAACTACATGATAGAGCAATAATTAGTTTTGGTGTTGGTAAACCATTTTACTGAGGATTTGTTTAATGTACCAAAGTTGTTAACACTTTAGCTGGTTCCTCCTCGTTTGTAATCAACCTATCAGATGCTGGTAAATATGTTCTCTAGCTAATTAAGTCTTGGGGTGTGAACAGGAATCCAGCCTTTCAGCAAAGTGTTCTGGAAGCTTCCCATTGTAGAACTATAAAAGCAGGGCACTTTAGGGCCATCTTGTCTGAATTGCTCCCGTGCTGAAAAGTACGACTTGACGCGAGCCCAGGAGGCAGGGGCGAAGCCTGCTTGAGGAAGATCCAGCGACACAAATTAATGGCAGAATTTACCTAGACATTGATAGCACCTGCGGGTCGATTGAGGGGAAGGTTTCAGCCGTTTTCCTTTTAATTTAACTTTGTAAACAGGTGATTAAATGTAGGTTTATCGACGAAGTCTGAGGACTCCTTTTCTATTCCCTAATGGGAAGTATGTAAGGGAACGAAGAGTGCTGACCCTCTGTCGTTTCCCATTCAACCTTGCATTGGGTGACTAAAGCTTTCAACCTCAATATTTTATAATACTTGTCTTGGCACTAAATGTTTCTCCTTTAGTCACCCCCGCTTACGGTCGTAAGCCCACTTATGGTTTTAGAGATTTATATAAGGATTGCTTGTGTTTCATCTCCTTGCCTTTTGTTTGTGGCCGCTTATATGCAATCTTTTCTTTTTACCATTAAGACCACGTAGTATGGGCAATGATGCCCCTCTTTTTTCATTTCAGAGAGTAAATTTTTCCTTGTGTTAGTTCCCTTTGGGAACAGTGAATAATATAACTATTGAGCAATGGATAAGCCCACATTGGGGCGACTGTGCATGAACACTTTAATGTGAGATGGAAATTTAATTGCGTGAGAAGAAACTCATTGCCTCTACGAGGCTAGACTATGGCGTTTTTGGAGCTCCGACTCCTGAGTAGTGCACCTTTTTGGAGCAAATCTTGCTCTTGCTCTCAAGAGCATGTAAATTAAATTATTTATTATCCTTTCAAGTTTGTGTACATGATGTTCGGACTTCTAAGTCCCCTATATTGTTAGAGCTGACGAGCTTATTAATATTGTTTGCTAATCATTCACATTTTCTAACCATAAAAAAAAGGAAAGGAAATAATTAAAATTTCCAAATTTGTTTTTTAAAAGTTGCTCTAAGTAATTCCCTCTCCAGCCATTCAACCCAGGCGCCTCCTAATCCTCTGTGAGCCCCGGAAACTCCGTAATAATAATAATAATAATAATAATAATAATAATAATAATACTAATAATAATAATAATAATAATAATAATAATAATAATAATAATAATAATAATAATAATAATAATAATAATGTTATTGGCTTTCCGTTCCACTAACTACTTTTAGGGTTTTCGGGGACGCTGAGGTGCCAGAATTTAGTTCTTTTTTTTTGCTAGTTGCTTTACGTCGCACCGACACAGATGAGTCTTATGGCGACGATGGGACAGGGACGGGCTGGGAGTGGGAAGGAAGCGGCCGTGGCCTTAATTAAGGTACAGCCCCAGTATTTGCCTGGTGTGAAAATGGGAAACCATGGGAAACCATCTTCAGGGCTGCCGACAGTGGGGTTCGAACCTACTATCTCCCGAATACTGGATACTGGCCGCACTTAAGCGTCTGCAGCTATCGAGCTCGGTGAATTTACTTCTACAGGAATTCATTTACGTGCCAGTAAATATACCGACACGAGGCTGAGGTATTTGAGCTCCTTTAAATACCACCGTCTGAGCCACTCAGCCCGGCGCATCATGTTTGTTACTAACGCCAAGGAAGACTTAAAAAAGTCGTATTTTTGAAACACGTCAAAGAAAATATAAATAGGAATCGATGCTAAGTCTCTGTCTCTGTGAAATGGACAGAGAACAACCACTTTATATCCTGCCCGCATGTAGTTAGTCATTAAAGACGGCCGAAGTAGAGGTTCTGAACATGGAGGCCATGGAACGATAGCTGAGGTAAAACCCTCACTTTCATCCTTCCTAACCGATTTCCCTTGGTCACCCGCCTGTGGGTGGGTGTCATAGAATAGATCCACGACACCCCGTTCCCCTTCCTGTGCCGTCATCGCCGCAAGATCTGACTGAGTCGGTGGGACGGAATACCGGTAGCGAAGGAAAAGAAATCTGACATCCTCTGGGCCGCAACACTGAAGGAGCTGAGTGAGTCAGAAATGATGAAAGTCCTTACGATGATACCTTAATAGATAGTTTAAGTAACTGTACTTGCCCAACTTCCAGGAGAGAACGGGAGAACTACCCGTGACTTCCCACGTCTAACACAGGAAGTAGATATGCGCTGAATTTCCCCTGGTACTGGGCATGAGTTTGACTCACGAAGATAAATTTCATGTATACCATCACTTTGTCTAGTTTCACATGGCATGATTGAAAAATTTATGTGAGTACTCAACATATATATGAACGTGCATTGTCCGATATGGTGGATGATCGACTGATTCAAGTAAAGTAACAAAGTATACGGACTGTTAAAATTCGTTTGGATTATTCAAAATTTCCTCTTTATGTACAAAATTACTTTTGACATGGATTCCCGACGCCATGGCAACCAGTGTTCGTCTACTGTATGTGTACTAGGTCAGTAGGGTCATCTCACTGTGTGCCTTCTTCCTGTAACTAAGAGCTCGATAAAACCTCGTATCGAGTGAACCCAGTTCTACTCCTCATTCCAGAATTAAAATCCTTGAACTGGTCAGGAAATGAACCCAGGACCTTGTAATAAGAGACATGCACGCTACCTATGCATCACAGGGTTGGCAGATAATAATAATAATAACAATAATAATAATAATAACACGATCATAAAACAGATACAAAGAGACAAGAATTTCAAGGTTAAATTCATGGGAGAAATCTCAGATCCCTTTGAAATCATACGGGAATAATACATGGAGATTGTGTCTCACTTTTACTATTTAACTGCGTCCTTGAAAATGTGATACAAGAATGGCGAAAACAGAAATTAGTCCTCAAAATTTATCAAACCAATCACTTTAGGCAGAGGAAAATTTGCGACATACTGTCTAGCATTTGTAGCAATCTTAACCCGAGATATCTGACCAGCCCCAAATCAGATTGAATTTTTGAAAGAAATTACGGAAAATATCGGCCTTTAGATATCTTCAGAATACATGACCTGCAAGCAGGAGCGTAGCCAGGATCGACCTATGAGCGGGGTGGGGGGGAGGGCAGTATTTACAAAATGTTGATAGAACATAACTAAGGTGCTTTAGGGTGCACACGTGCACCAAGTTCCATTATAAGGACACTGATACAAGTACATGATGTAGATATTCAGATTGCAGTACCGGTACATTACATAATCTTACATCAAAAAACAGAACATGAACAATGTGATCTAGATGAATAGTTTTATGGTGAATGGTATGTTCAGATTACAATCTAAAATACAAATTTGCAGGCTTCTTAGAAAATAGATTCAAGAGAGCTGTTAGTTTTACAATTATATCTCTTTGAATGTTCAAAAGAGCCAATCCATTGAGTCGATTTTCACTTGTTTATTGTCAGTTACTGTTTATTTTATTTTGTAAAAAAAATTCCATGGGGGTTCTAACCTCCAGCGACAAACCCACCCCCTCCCTTCCTCTTCGCTACGCACCTGCCTGCAACAAACAAGTACCAAAATTCATGGAGACAAAATATGGAAAAATTAAACGAGTATTACAATTTAAATATCACGGTGAAATAATTCAGGAAAATGGACTAGAAATAAAAGCCAATAAAATTAGAATGGAAAGAATGGAAACTGCATACCGAATAACCCAAAATATCTACCAAAGAATCATCTCCAAGCACACGAAACTAAGATATTACAATACAGTCATTAAACCAGAGTATGTTTATAGATCAGAAACACTGATTTTGAACAGGAAATCAGAAATTGTAAGCATTGTAAAAAAGGAACGCAAAATCATAAGAAAAATTCTCGGCTCAAAACTCGTCGACGGAAAATAAAGACTCGGAAGCAGACGGGAAATCAAATAACAGACAAGCATTTACAGAAACATTACAGAACGCAGGTCAATATGCTATCGGCATATTATAAGAATGCACCCAGACAGACTTACAAAACAATTGGTTGAATTCTACGAAAACAGGAGAAAAGCCAAAAGAGGCACAATGAAATGGATTGGTGAAAACAAAACAAATTCGAAATAGGCAGGAATCACAGATCCAAAGTTCACAAATGGCAAAAGACAAAAGAAGAAGCCTGGAATAACCTGGTCTGGAGACCGAAAGGAAGCCCAAGAGAATGAAAGAAATATGGGCACAAAGGAAGGCAAATTCACCAAGCGAGCTGGCCGTGCGATTATGGGTGCGCAGGTGTGAGCTTGCATTTGGGACATACTGGGTTCGAGTCCCACTGTCGGCAGCCCTGAAGATCGTTTTCCATAGTTTCACATTTCCATGCCCGGCAAATTTTGGGGTAGTACCTTAATTAAGGGCCCGGATGAATAGCCATTTCCTATCCCATTTTCGCCTTAAGATCTGTCTGTGTCGGTGAGACGTAAAAGCGGATTGTAAAACAAAAAAATGCAAATACACGCCTCTTGGTAGTCCTAATGGGCTTATTAGAATATATATAATAATAGTATTATATTTACGAGGTCTAGAATGTATTTCATTTCTTCACAAATCATGAGCCTCACCATTCTTTTGTGGATGCAATCATTTTTCTTTCAGTTTATCAGAACTCACCAATGGCTTTGAAGACATAATATTTTGTAACCGATATACTTTGCCCTTGAGGCAGCCTTCTTATGGGGGAAGATGCACTAATGTATTAATACATTAAGAAATTTCCCCTGTGGGTGAAGTCAAAGGATGAATTATCTGTAACTCCCCCATGCTGGAAGAGGCTACTAAGAGGGGAACAACAAAATAATCTGTACTCACTCTTTCGTCTGCTAAGTCTAAGACCATATTGTTGTTGCTCCTCAAAACACCGCTATGTGATACTGTTGAGGGGGAAATACTAACCCGCAGCACATGTATCACTTAGAACGAAAATTCGTTGATATAGCTCATGCATGACGAATAGAATACCTAGTGTGATCACTCTGCTCTCTTAACATTGTCGTTGGTGGCCTCGCCGGAGTGTGGCACTGCTGTCGCAATGAACCAGCTGCAACAACACATGCGCCAATTTGTCAACGAAGGTAATAGCGAGGATACGTGAAGTCATGGTAACAATTTTAACGCCTGTCGAGGGAATTTGTTTGTTTTTATATCTTCCGAAAGTTTGTATTAATATTTGTGCAGTGCTTTGTGTGTGCAATCAACTAATTTTCTATTATTTCGGGAAAATGTACTGTTTCGTTGCTGGTTGCAAATCGGGTTGCGGAAGGAAGCCTGACTGTAGACGATTTTTATAACACCAAAAGAAAATAATCTGTTCGGGAAGTGGACGAGAGTTATTCCGTGGAAAGCTCAGCAATTGTCAGCCGAAAGCTGATTATGTGACCTGCATTTTTCGGCAGATTTAATTAATTCATTGTGAACGGTAAAAGGGTTAAATTTGCTCGTGTGAGGTGGAAATTAAAACCAGGAGCGGTGCCTCAGATTTTTCCAAATTTACTGAAGTACCTATCCACCGAGGTAAAATCGCGAAAGGCACCCAGTAGGAAAAGGAATGAAGATAGTATCAAGAGGATAAGGAAGAAGAATCACGATGTGAGTGAAGCAGTGATGACAACAGTGAGCGGTAAGTTTCAAGATCAGCCGAGTTGTACTCAACTTCACAGCCAGTCTAGTTCTCTTACCAAAGTCCAAAAGACAATAGAGTCTCTCAAAAAGCGGCTAATGAATGCAACTCATAATTTAATGCGATCTCAATGTATCTTTCCTCAGTCAAATCTAGGATTAATTTCGTACAGCGGCAGATTAATAAAACGAAATGTTATGTGCTGTGTTTAAAAAGTATTTTTTAAGTATATGAAGAACGATATTGTTTTCGCTTTTCGTTCCTTCTCGTGTGTTCTCTTATTAAGATCAGAGACATTCCTTCGTGGGTACTGAGAATATTATTTACAACTCCTTGACAGTATTATTCATAAGTCTAAACAATTGGATGTTGTATTTGGTTATTTGCGTATCAGAGTAACCTCCACTAAGGAAAGCTGACCGTGTAGCATTGGTGATTGGCTTCACTAGCGCCACTCTGCGGGAGCGCGCCTGAACTCAGTGAGTGATCTCACTATATATTCTATTCCTCAGAGTTCATACAATAGTGAACCTGAGACGACAGATCCTTTCTTGTCAAAGTTCTAAGCTGATTATCACGTAGCGGTTTTTCTAGGCACAACGACGGCATCCATTAATCTACGCTTTTTCGTGTAGTGTAGAAAATGTACGAGTGCTACGTTTTTGTGAAGAGTACTGACTTGTCCAAACGTGAGCTCAGAGCGTGTGATGGTTGTGAAGATTGTGATTAATTATATTTTAAGGAAAGCCTGATAACTATACCATCTTAATTATAAGAGGAAAAGGAAGAGGTCTGAAACTTTGTAGAATGAAGATATCGGCAAAGGAAAGTAAAGGGCCAGAAGGATATTGATATGAAATACTTTGTAAGCCTCGCAAGCCCAATACCCTCAGCGTCTGAAGAGAACCAGAATTAGCCAAGCGAGGTTGGATGGGAAAGGTAAAAGTGGCACAAGTCATTGATAGCAATGCCAGACTGTGGTAGAGACCACATGATCATTCCATTCCCAATTTCAGTCACCTTTTACAAAAAGCAAAAGACCACTCTGTGTCCTCAGCCATAGAGGGAACATTTGGGTTCGCCCCGTAGAGTACCTAAAGACTTAGCTATCTTGAAGAAGAAGTTCCGTCCCCAGTATGACCATTGGATTTTAGTGACTTCTCCTTCAAATGCAGAACACTGTCACTTCAGGCACGTGACCTTCATGCCCATACTCACTTTACTCCATTGGCAGTCATGAATGAAGACGGACGGTTGAGGCAGCACTTGTTATCTGGAACGCACAGCCCGTTCGGCTCGTGTTACATCCCGTTCACGCAAGAACATGTTTATAGTGGGTCCACACTCTCACCTGGGGTTCGTTTTTCCTTCCTCATAATTAATAAACTGAGCGTCCTCTAAACTAGATCAATTTGTACAACTGGTGGCCGTAAAGCAGCCTCGGCAGCACAATTTCCGAAGCACCTCACATATTACAAAAGTTATTATTTTGACACTACAAACGTCACCATTCTTACACTAGGAATTGCAGCAGAACCAGACCTCCTTCAACATTCTCACAGAGTACAACGTCGTCCTTTAGTGACTTTCAGCACACATTCCTCACACCCTAAAGAGGACAATATCGTCAATGAAAAACAAAACCTGTTATGTCACAATTCAATATGTTGCTTAAGACTGATCACGCCTCCCAGTACAGATGGGCTAAGTTGTTATTGTTCCGGTTGTTCCTGTTCAGGAAAAATACTATGTTCCGAATACAAGTTCCAAAATAACAGTCAAAGGTTTAGGCAGGGAGGAATTAGAAAATACCAACGAACCTCATAAATGCTACATCGAAAATTGTTTCCTCATTGCTAATTTGTTGCTTTACTTTTAATGTGTCTAAAAACGCTAACACATAGTTTTATCACAACAAATTCAGCGATAATTCATACGAACAAAGAACAAATAGTGTCGGGGATTCTTACTGTGGATTCGCTGTCTGTCGAAATGCTGACTAAGATGCGTGTCTCTTACAGTTTCATATTTCGTGGGTTCCCTTACCATACTCTTGATGGTCCACTGCTGTTCATTGCAGCCAATGTCTAGTTTCAAAGAATGTCCAAACCAGTGTAGAAAACAAGCACTCACGCTCGCCCGGAGTCTGAACAATCAGCGTAACATGCCCGGTTCTCAAACACCTAGACTAATCACGACCGGTCGGGTCGGTCTTTCACCAATCCATCTGAGTGCAGATGATACGAAACACTTATTTCGGAACAGGGTGTTGCTAGACCAATCTCGCTGGAGTGCAAGCGATACGGAACACTGTTCTTTCGGAACAGGGTGCTAGACCAATCTCGCTAGAGAGGAGGCGATACGGAACAATGTTCTTTCGGAACACTGTTTTCTCGGAATAAGACGTTCTAACGTACTGTTCATTTAAAGATAAGTTCCGAGTCCGGGACAGTGTCCGAGACAGTATTATTTTTTTCCCATCTCTAGCTCCCACCCACGTAGCCTATGGATATGCAGTCTATAAGAACAATGTTCGCTGTTTTCATTTTCCTATACGAAAGTGTTAAGGAATATGAACCTTAAACACACTGATGAGCCAGAACATTATGACCACCTACCAACTATCGGTATAAACCCGTCCAGACGATAGCAGGTTCCCCTGACGAGGAATGACTGCTAGTCAGGCACACACGCGGTGCACGTAGTATCAGTGAGCGTGCTTCCATGCGTAGAATGGGGAAGACACGCGATCTATCTGAGTTTGACCGATGGCAGCTTCAAGGGGTTCGGCGGCCACCCTTCATTACAGATGTCGGTCGTCGTAGGCTGGGCAGACTGGTGAAACAGGACAGCCGACGACCTTTGGCGGAACTAACATCAGACTTTAATGCTGGGCAGGCTTCCAGTGTGTTTGAACACACAGTGCACCGAACACTCCTAAGGATGAAACTCAGCAGCCGACGACCCATTCGCGTGCCAATGTTAACACCACGACATCGGCGACTACGACTGAAGTGGGCACGTGACCATCGTCACTGGGCGTTGTCGCAGTGGCAGAGCGTTGCATAGTCTGAGGAATCTCGGTACATTCTTCATCATGCCGATGGGAGGGTGCGAATCCGTCGTCCTCCAGCGAAACAGCTCCTTGACACATGTACTGTGGGAGACGTGGGACGGAGACAAGCTGGCGGCGGCTCAATTGTGCTCTGAGGAACATTCACGTGGGCGTCCATTGGTTTAGTGTAGCTCGTGCAAGGCACCATGACGGCCGAGAAGTATCGCACAGTGGTTGCAGACCACGTACAACCCTTCATGGCGATCATGTTTCCCAACGGCAGTGGCAATTTTCAACAAGATTATGCGCCATGTCGCAAGGCCACGATGTGATGGAGTGGTTCGAGGAACACAGTGGCGAGTTGCAATTGATGTGCTGCCACCCCAACTCGCAAGATCTTAACCCGATCGAACACATATGGGATGTGATTGAACGGCTATTAGGTGCATGGTCAGAATGTAGAGGCTGATCTGTGTACTAATGTACACTGTAGGAGTGCGTAAATGCGTCATACATTCATAGAGTGCGGTGCGGTAAGGTTCATTTTCTTTTACACAACCAGCATAGGAAAATGAGCACAAAGAAAATTGTTCTGATAGACAGCAAATCTTAAGGAAAATTATGGATAGGAAGAGCATTGTGACATACGAGGTTTTGTTCCTTCATCGACGATATGTTATATGGACACGTGTGCAAAAATGCTTTATTTCCAAGTTAGAAATCATTTTCTACAACTCTACATAGTACATTAATAACGGAAAGCAAACAGGGACAGTGCGTACCAGCATACCACATGAAATGTTCAAAATGCTGTCCGTTAGGATTGATGTGCTCCTGCCTCTTAATCGCAGACCCTGGGTTCGATTTCCGGCCAGAGCAGAAATTTTTACATGGATCTGAGGGCTGAATCGAGGTCCAGTCAGCCTACGTGATTACATTTGAGGAGCTGTCTGATGATGAGATGGCGGCCCCGGTCTACAAAGCCAAGAATAACAGCCTAGAGGAGTCGTTCTTCTGACCACACGACACGTCATAATCTGCAGGCCTAGTCGCCGAGCAGCGGTCGCTTGGTAGGCCATTGCCCTTTGGAGCTGTTGCGCCATTGTTTTGGGTTTGATTTTAAGACTGACATGCACTTCCAGGGATACATTTGTACACCAGGGATTCATTGCGACACGGGATTGATGTACTACGTAGATTTGTAGAAAATGAGTTTTAACATGGAAATAAAGCGTTTCTGGACCCATGTCAATATAACATATCTTCTTCTTCTTCTTCGAAGTGTGAGGCATGTGTCCTCGACGTTTGGGCGTACTTTATTGATACACTCTGTATTTTAAAAAGTGCAACACAACGACACTGTGTGAGGATCACGGCCGCGACCTTTGACGTAGAATACGCACTACGTTATAGGTATAGTCGAAATAAAGTACCTAGTTTTAGTACAGTACTTAGCATGTAAGGCTATATACTAAAAAGCAAATATCGCCACCCTATGTTCTTTTTTAATGGCTCGTCACTGGTGCCAACTTGTCAGGTTGTATGTATTTATGTTCAGTCTTGAGCCCTAAGGTTGGCTTGATCCTCCGCCATCAGCTGTCATACATGGCCTAAGCAACACTGAAGAGGCGTACTAGGGAGATGAGGAGCGAGTTAGTTTCCCGTTGCTTTCCTCACCGAGCCAGACGTTGCTATTACATATCAGTCTACCAAGCCCACTGAAATGCATGACCAACCTACCCTGTGAGCAACATTTTCACATAATTCATAGCAGCGACTGGCTGCAGAAGGAATGGCATTACTAGGATCGCTCATACCTCAGTCACTTTCATATTGTTAAAGCCAAGAATAAGACAGACACAGATCAATGAACGTAACAAAATTGCTCTAGCCCACACCAGAAGACATAATGCATTGTAAACAGTAGGTTCCGGCAGCAAAGGCATCTTGACTAGTTACATATTGAATTCACGGGATATAAACATCAACAATCTAACCTCAATATATCAATAATGGAGGTTCCCTTGCCCCCGTAAATGATCAATCACGGTATTCATGCTCAGTGAGGAATTAAATACACACTCTCTCTCTCAACCTCACTCAATTTAATGTTATATAATTATGCCTTTATTTTCGTATTCGCATTACTATCAACGTATTCTTCGGTGTTTGCCTGGTGTAAATAATTCAGCTCCCTTCTTGAAATTTGCTATTACTTGCCGAACTGAAATGAAACCGCCCTGTAATTATACACACAAGCAAATATATTACATGTACGTGAGTCAATAAGAATACTCAAAGGCTAAATCTGCAAAGCGTACTAGAGTCGTGACAAGACAAGCTCAGGATGATAAAGAAATGTCCTTCCATTTCATCTGAACTGATCTTTGTAGAGGAGGTAACGTTGCTTCCCTTTTCGGAGGAATTCCTGCAGATTTTTCTTGCTTCGTAAACATTCTAGTTGAGATTTATACATACGAAACAAGACTGTATTAATATAATGCTGCGTTCGTTCGTAATTTAACTCCAACTACGTTATTAAATGTATTATTCCAACATGCCACAATTCTACTTACATAGTATTATTCAAACAGGTTTAGAATCCTACAGAAAAGGGAAATACTCTTTACTTACTCCTGCAAATGTAACACTAGTGATTTTCACAACACGGCAGTGGCAATACGTATCGGTCGTCGGTAGATGCAGAGTGGGTCTCGACCCGTAAGTGGCCACGGCTGGTCCAACAGCTCTGCTCTCTGACCGGCCAACCGAGCAGAGGAGGGGTGTCCACAGTTCTACCGTTGCTCTACGCTCCTGCATTTGGGAGACGGGGACAGGGCTGCACCTCACGGCTGGCCCCAACCGTCGGCTGTCCCGAGGACGGTTTTCCGTGGTTTTCCATTCTCCTGCACTAAGGCGAATGCCGGGACAGTTCGTAGTATAAGCCACGCTCGCCAACCCCCTCACCTTCTCCGAGCATCTCCTTCACTGTAACAAGTCTCCCGGCCTGAGAGACGGCGTTACCGTCTAAGAGGCCCGCCTCCCCCTTCAGGGCAGGAATGAAAACATTTTAGTAGCAGTAGTAGTAGTAGTAGTAGTAGTACGTATCGGTACGTATAATTTCGCAAGTCGCAAAAAAAAGTCATGACTACATAGTGCCAACCTGCAAATTAACAGTAACTGTAAGACGTCATATCGGCAAGTACAGTTCCTAAACTGTATGGTTCGTGACACTGAATCGAACCCAACAGTCAGAAAATAGTTATAAATCATTACCTTCAATATTAACAGTGGAGAAAGAGTAAGGTTGTGCCCTTAGTGCAGGGCCTCTCAGGGTGCATGCGCCCGAGCACTGCACGGCGCAAGGTGCAGGAGACGACTTCCCTAGGTTCACCAGAGTGCAAACCCCCACTCCACTTCCCCTACACCTGTCTCACCCGTTCGGTCTGTCTGTGCCTTCTTCACCTTCCCCACTGATTCTCCCCTCACTGCGAAATGTTTATGTGACAATGTTACCGGTGTTAAAACACTCTTCTTTCAATTTGGTTTCAGCAAATAATTTATCTTCTCTAGCTCTTCTTTTCCTTTATCTTTGCAATGATACCAGTTATGCCTGTAACAAGGGACTGGCTGACGGCAATTCTGAGAGCCTTCTTTAAATTACAATCAGAAATAGGCCTACTCGCACGCAATCTAGTTTTCGAACAAGTCAAAACAGGAAAAAATTCCTTTCCCATATGCATGTGGAACGAAACAGAAATAATCTTAGCTGCTTCTCGATGCAGGTTAGGAAAATCTCTCTTCGACAAATCCTTGTAGAATTTGAGCAAAGCCTTTGTATAGGAAAATAGATCATTTTGATTAACTTATCACATAATTACTGACCCACGGATTAAGCATTTGGCTTTATCGTCACGACTGACAAAAAATACGAAAGTTCCCGGTTCGATTGAAATGGACTTTCGGAAGTCTCTGCTTTCTTCGAAACAGGTTGCTCGATTATTATGTTGTTGTCTTGCTCTTATCTATTTCACTGATAAACAAGCCGTCTATCACCGAACGCTTCGTCGCTCTCAGCACACTACACCATCCGAGTCAAGCCGAGCTGAGCCGAGACGGACCGATGCACAGTGCACGGAGTTTCTGCGCCTCGATTTGCACACGTGAGATTTTCGGCGTTTGAGAGGCCCTGCCTTAGTGTATAAGCCTATATGGCAGGGACTATAGCATGGGTTTGAAATCCCCCACCCCGCCCCACCCCGCCCCACCCCGCCACACCCCGCCCCACACCGCCCCAACCCGCCCCACCGCCGCCGGGTACAGTTCCAGGAAACTCACCTGACAACACTCGGCTGATAAGCCTTTTGGTGATTCTGGACTTCTCAGGTTTCTGATAAGCCTCTCTCTCTCCAATGTCCTTCGATAACTTGAAGCCACTTTCTGTCGACATATAGCAACATTTTGTGAAGGAAAACCTTTTTCACACTTCTCAGCGTCATCCTCAGATGTTCATTATATTATGATATTTTTTCTCGTATATTTATAAAACTCCATGAAAGAAATCAAATAATGACTCACATGACGTGCTATCATCCCGGAGACCAGAGCACGATGATTTTAGTATATCAAGATGGCGGCGTTATGCATCACGTCACACCAACTTGTTAATAGACACACTGGCTCTTTACAGTGAGACGTAAAGCAATGTCGAAATACGTTGTAGTCTTAGAAATTATTTGTGTTACGCTCTTCAGCCCAAGAGAAGCCTCCATGGCTCAAGCGGCAGCACGCCGTCCTCTCACTGCTGGGTTCCGTGGTTCGGGTCCCGGTCACTCCATGTGAGATTTGTACTGGACAAAGAGGAGGTGAGACAGGTTTTTCTCCGGGTACTCCGGTATTTCTTGTGATCTTTCATTCCGGCAACACTCCAATTTCATATCATTTCATCTGTCAATCATTAATCATTGCTCCAGATTACACAGTTCCTATCATCGCCGATAGATGGGGCTGCATTTATTCCATTCACAAATCGGTTAAAACTGGAAACAGACTGCGGATTTACATTTTCTTCGGCCCTCAAACGGTTCAGATTTAGGCCTACACCAAAAGCAAGACGGTAATCCCTAATCTACCATTATCCGCATATTCACGTGAGTAGATAGAATCTACCCAAGTGTTGGGAAACGGGATATGGGCTCAAAATGTCTTGGGCCCATGGGCACTGCTGAAGTTAAATTCGACCATGGGAACGAGAATAATACATCAGGATCATTTTCAGAACATCAGTCGAATAGTGGGGTGATTATTCTCTTCCCTGCCCTCCAGAAAATGCTAGCAATAGAGAAGGACCCATCCTGCGAACTTGTGGAAGCCTGCATACTCACGGCCCGTTGTTTCTTCCCGCTGGGAACCATCCATTGGGAAGCAGGTTTATCGTACGATACTTCCTGTCGTGTCATCCGCATACCAGTGAGTCCGGTTACAGATTAAAATGTCCTTATCTGTGACTCGTATCCGGGAAGTTGTTCTGTAGTAACTAGCAGAAATTGTGCTTGGTGAGCATGCGGTTCTTACTCTCCTGTTGACAAATAAACATTGGAGTTGACAACACACAGATTGATAAGTAATCGCTAGTTAGTTAAATATCGTCATTGTAAGCTATTCTGACGAACGTCAGTGTGACGAATGAAAATATTTATGTCGGGTTCCTTTCCTTCTGATTGACAGGGGCTCACAGCTGCACAGATAGCAGTTTTGCCGTGTCTACTTATTTGAAAAGAGATCTCTTTAATTAGGTGTCCCCTGTGATACGTATTTTTACAATTTCAGTTCTCCTTCTTTGACGGGGTTTTTATTTTAAAATATGTACTTTTTTTGTCCCGAGGTTTCGTTGTGAACGTTTAACGTACTATTTTATAATAAGACAATTTCCCTGTGTATTTAAACATTCTTTTTCTCAATTCAAGTTTATTTATTATCTGTAGAACTTTACAGTTGTCAGACGTCAAGCTACACCCTATAAACAACAAAAAACATATCTTCTAATTTTATACAAATGAAAACCACGCATTCCAGTTCATTTATGGAGTACAGGCACCTGTTAATGAAGAGAAATACGCAAATTGTAGTCAGAAAGGAAACTAGTATTAAATCTGAGATTATTTAGATTCTAACGCAAAAGTCATTTAGTTGACTTGAACGTTCTGTGCTGCAAGGACAATACAAATGCCACCGTACCAACATTCAACTTCACAATGTGATTATAACACATTTTGAAACATTGCCGGAATCTACCTTCTTTTATGTTCCCGGCTAGGTCACGGGATTGTAATCTTAAATGGTTAATTCCCTTGGCTCAGGAATGGGTTTTGTGCCGTCCCCTACATTTCTGCAACTCACACAGCACATAACACCATCCTCCATCATTCTATCGCACAGTTTGCCCATACGCGGCAGACGCTGACCACCCTCGCTGGAGAGGCGCTGCGCCAGGCTAAGAAAGGTCACACAACACTTGAACAAGTCTTAACAGAATCAGGTGCTAGGTGCTAAGCTAAGCAGGTGGAGCGCTAGGGTTGGTGCGTAGATCGGTTCGGAGCGGAAGGCGGTTCCTACATCATTCTACAGTCTATTTATCGCTGTGTGTGGCGACGTCATGTCTGTAGGAGACTAGGAGCCGCCAGAGGTTGTTTGTGGCAGGTTTACGGAGGGTCAGTTCGTAGATGATTTTGGCTTGCTCGGGGACGGCGTTTGGAGGTCTTGCTTGCTTTGCTGTTGAGAAAGGTTTATCAAACGGACACATTCGACTTGGACCTACGGTCAAAACATTTCCCTGCGGATTATCGTCGATTCTCGAAGGGTCGAGGTCTCGTTGCGTCCCTGTTCAGTGGGGTGGGTTTCTCCATTTGTCAATGTTCCGCCGCTCGTTTTTTTGAGTGTCCTTAATATTAACAAGTATCAAAATTACAATTTAATATCAATTTAAACAGTTATTGAAATTATTACATTCCCATTTAATGATTATCATAATAGCGTCTTAATCAAAATGTATTTTAACAAACATGAAATAATATTTTTTTAAAAATAATTTAGGATTAAATCATTACTTAATCACTAAACCCAACCTAACCTAGTTTTAAGTACGGACTCAATACAGCATTCAAAACTTATTTAAACTGATTTTCAAAACTTATTTTAACTATATATTTTAACTGATTTCCTAGGGGCATATCCATGGGGGCAATTCGACCCTCACTCCGAGCTGACCATGTGCCCAACTCAACCGTCCTTTCTGTGGACATCGCCCACCATGGGCCCTACTCAACATACCCCTATCAAACTCTCTGACATGGATAGGCTTTTGTAGGAAGTGGTGTGAACATTTCATTTATACGGATATTGCAATATACTGTCGTATACTTTACATAAACGCAACACACACACACACACACACACACACACACTGCCGGCCATAATTTTCCGGTGAAAACATAAGTACCTCCACGAATATGTTTAATGATTGTTTAATGGCAGAATATATTCATGTAACCAAGTTTCGAAGGTTTTCGAGAAACGGCGACGAGTTTTTGTTGACGTTGAGCATCGGAAAAATGCATCCTGCTGTATGACACCTACAGTGAAACATGGAGGGGCTCTGTGATGGTTTGGCGTTGTTTCACATTCAATGGAGTTGATAGACTGCACCGAATTCAATGAACACTGGACAAAAACGGCTACCATATCCTATCTCGTTATGCTCTTCCGTCTGGACAGCAATGTGGGTTTTCCCTCCAACAAGACAATGACCCCAAACACACGTCTCGATATTGCATGAATTATCTGCAAAACAAACACAACTCTGGGGAATTTAATGGAATGGCCCCCACAATCCCCGCACTTAAATCCAATTGAGCTGCTGTGGGAGGAGTTGGATCGGCAAGTTCGAAAAGAGTGTCCTTCTTCATCGGGAAAGCTGTGGGTATCTTGCAGAATGCCTGGCAAAGTATACCTGAATCAGTGTTAGAAAAACTTGTTCTGAGAATGCTGAGAATAGTTAAAAGTGTACTTGCAGCAAAGCGGGGTTTCTTTGTTGGGAAGAGAGTTTGATCTGTTCTGGTGATCTATGAGAGTAAATGTGTACATACTGTCTGTTGCTTGCTCAGATATAATGTAAAAACGTAGTTTTATTGTAATATATTAGTTTTATAATATATATTTGTCAATTCCTTGCATAGGTGTGTTGTTTTCTTTTAATCTCAGTCCATTCTTTAACAGTTCAATGCTTATCCGTAAACGTTTGGCCGGCAGCGTACACGGCGCAGTAAGTAATATCTGGCCTTCAACAATAAAGTACTAAAGTGTTGTCGTACTGAAAGTCGAGATGTTCGTAACTTGTCAAAAGATAGCAGTACTGTCTCCCTTGCCCCCTGACAGACCAGGAAATGGTGCATTTCGGTTTGAGCTCTTAAATGGAAGTGATCCCAAAGATTTTGCTGCTATAGAGTGAATGTGTATGTTTTTTTGCTCATTTGGAAGGTGGATTAACTATTTGTGTAAATGGGTACCGGTATGCTTGTAGTTAGCCAATTTACTTACTACATCGTATAAGTCCTCACGTACAAAGGTTATAAGTGTAAAGAACAGTATATTCAAACCTCCATTCCCCTTTTAATGTCCATTGTACACCAGCACATTTACAAACCACCAGCCGCCACTGGTACGGAATGCGGTGCTCTGTTATCACCACTACGGACCAAGGGCCGTGCTACTGGTGGTACTAGGGCTGGTACTGTTGGGAGATCAGAAGAATGCATATGCCCGGTGAGGCACGGGGCGAAGGGGTTTTCACCAGCAGAGCCAGTGACGCAATGGTTACCATAGCAACTCCGCTACTATCCACGCGACTTCATATTATTTTCTACTGCAGCTCTTCGCTCTTGTCAGTTGTAATCCAGCAGACTGCGAAGTGTGAGTCAATGTTTTTGTGTAGCAGATACGAGCAGATAAGAGCCGATCTGTCTGGGTAGAACAGGAAGTTCGTGCTTACAGGCCACATTCCTCATTCGTGCATTCCTCTCATCTCTACACAGTACGTATACACTACTTGGAATAACCAAGGATTGGCCACTAAAAATAAAATAAAATATCACTGTTCTAAGTAAGAATCATAACTGCTGCCAACTTATTAAAATCTCTAAGCATGACCAAAACAATTTCAATGCAATCAGTAATTATAGCGATTCTCTTACGTGAGTATATTGTTCAAAATAAACATTTGTTGTAGTAGTTTCCTTCATACTACCATTTGGAATAAATTATAAAATTCATACACTTTCGTGGCCAGTGAGTGATACAATTTTCACTAACACTGTTTCTACTGTTGGAGCATTGGGTGACCCGATTCCCACGTTTGATTTGTACTGCTATCTGACTTAGACATCGTGGACACCAAAAAAACTTTTAAAAAACTTGCCTTGCAGTTTTAAGGTTGGTGGACGTGTTTGTTTACATATGTGTAGTGTAATGGCAGCCATAAGCGCGCATTTTTTTTTAGAAAATGAAGTGATTTTCTACCCTAGAAGGATGGATGTATGTAATTCCAAGCTATTTGCGTTATCATAAATTATTCTGTATTGCTTCAGGTATAGATCGAGCACATCTTAAGTTACAGTATGGGTAAATAAATAGGACTTATTCAATGGTAATAATAATAATTTCGTGTGGCTATTTCTAGCCGAGTGCAGCCCTTTGAAGGCAGACCCTCCGATGAGGGTGGGCAGCATCTGCCATGTGTAGGAACTGCGTGTTATTGTGGTGGAGGATAGTGTTATGTGCGGTGTGTGAGTTGCAGGGATGTTGGGGACAGCACAAACACCCAGCCCCCGGGCCATTGGAATTAACCAATGAAGGTTAAAATCTCCGACCCGGCCGGGAATCGAACCCGGGACCCTCTGAACCGAAGGCCAGTACGCTGACCATTCAGCCAACGAGTCGGACTATTCAATGGTGAAACACAGGCATCCACATTCTTCAACTTTCCACGATTATTCAACTCGAGAATTATTGAGTTATTTTAATTAATTATTTATATTATTATATAAAATATAATGCATAAGTAGCTTGTTTCTTAGCAAATATATGTGTTCAGATTATTTTTCCAATATCAGGAGCGTTATCCCAAGGGTTTCTGGGCATTAGGACCCCACCCCCATGGAATTTTTACAAAAGAGAGTGCGGAGGAACTGATAATAAACAAGTGAATATTGATTCAAGGGGTTGACTCTTTTGGAACATTCACAGAGACATAGACCAACAGATTTCTTGAACTGCAATTAGGGCACGTATATCAAGAATATGCACGTATTCCGTATATATGCATCTATCTGTACTATAAAAGGGGCTGCCTGGCCGAGGCGGTAAAGGCGTTCTCGGTTCGCCCGGAAGGATGTGTGTTCGAATCCCCGCCAGGAAGTCGTAAAATTTAAAAAACGAGATTTCCACTTCCGGAGGTGCATATGGCCCTGAGGTTCACTCAGCCTACTCCAAAAATGAGTACCAGGTTAATTCCTGGAGGCAAAGGCGGCCGGGCGTAGAGCTAACCACTCTACCCCATCACGTGCCGAGGTTAACAATGGTGGAAGCCTTTACCTTCTACTCCTCCAAGGGCCTTCATGGCCTGTACGGAGGTGACTTTGCTTTTTGTACTATAAAACTTAGTCATTCGATTTCATATGGTATGAATCGTCTTTACTTCTAGTGGGCATATCACTTCTTGACACAAATGAAACATGCAAATATGCCAAAATCCACCCTCTAGTTATAATGAATATTAAATTTAATCAATTTAAATTTGTACTAGAAATAAACTTTCTTCGTACAAAGTCGTGTTCAGTACATACAGTAGGTCTACATATCGAAGAGATGTTTAGTGCAGAATAAAAATGGCCAACTGGATAACAATGGTACCCTAATCCCCAGTCTTCCGTTTTAGCGTCGCTTACTACTTGAGCTGTGATGGCCTAGGTCATATTTGTTCTGTCGGAAAAGAACTAAGCTACAGATCTGGCAACAGCTGCAGAGTGCTCACAAGTTGCCCGATATAGAACAGTTCAGTGAATATATAATTTTCACGACCGCAATGCTCTCGAAATACGGTACATCAGTAGGGCTGCAATCCGGTAGCTGAGATCACATGATGATGTTCAGAATGAACAAGACAAGACGGCTAGTTCCTGGAAGTGAGCTGGAAGCCAGCTGTCAATCATACCCTGCACCCTGCTGAGTTAACGAGTTCTAAGGGATCCTCGTTTGGTGTGGAGAGGTTGCCAAACTACTTTCTTCCACACTCTCTTCAGTCTTTACCCTTTCTTCGTGACAAGGGCAGTAGACAACTCCAGTTCCAGTAGACATAGTAAATCGTATAAGCCGCTAATGAACACCGGGCTGGCGCTGGAGGGTAGTGGTGTGAGGCGAGGTCGTCATGTTTTGTCCCCAAGTATAACAACAGAACTACGTACCCACGCAGCTGAGACTCTTTCTGAGCTCAGGTACGCTACATCAGGACAAAACAACTATCGATGTCACATTCCAAGCAAATAGCATTGCATACTTGCGCTATCTTTATGTTCGTCCTTGGCCGTAACGAGGCTACGCAAGAACAATTGGTAATTTCCGATAAGTCACCCTAGTCGATGTCTCCTTCAGGCTGTTTATTACAGGAAACTATTATGGGTTATTTCGTACAGGACGAGAGAATATGCTTCGAAATATCAAGCATTCCGATTGCTTCTTAAATGTGTAAGGTTATTGAATGCTTCCTTAATTTTTAATGAAAAAAAAATAGCATTCGTACATACATACATACATACAGAGAAAACCCGTTCAACACCTCCGTGAATATTTTCACTTCTCTTTATTTATTGAAACAAAACATATACAATACATGTATTACAAAAATTATGAAAACTAAAGTCAGTCAGTCCGGCCATTCTATCCGGTTGATTTTCTTCATTTTTTTACTGAAAAGTATTCATGCACAGATTCGTCACCAGGTACTATAAATCACTTAACTTCCGCCTACCTCAAATTATTTTATTTTTTCAATTTTTTGTCTCTTTGAAGCAATCATATGTTTGGTTCTAATTGAGGTACGGAGTTTGTTTTCACCTAAGAACACTCAATGGATAAAGCTCTTTCATTTCAGCTCTTAACTATTCAAATTGGTTGATTCTGAGGAATGTTATGAGTGCACATTCAATGTGACGTCTCATTTCTTCAACATTTTTTCTCATTGCAGCAATCATATCTTTCGTTCTAACTGAAGTACGCAGTTCGTTTTGGTCTAAAAACACTCAGTGGATTAAGCGCTTTCTTTTGAGGTAAGATCTACTTAAATTGGTAGATTCTGAGAAACGTTATGAGTACATTTGACTCCATGACGAAGATCTTTGAAGGACTTCTTAACAGTTCGGCGTGTAGTGTTGTTCCAAGGAACGTTTAATTCAATTTCTTTATCTGATGTATTTTCAAGTGTTGTGTTGACATAATATTACATTCTATTACCACAGCAGATCATGTGCTTTATTTCATTAACTCTAAACTTTGCAAATACATCCGTGAGGATAGTAACGAACAACCCAATACTTTGTTCATTGCGGGCGGAGCCAGCGGGAAACTGCTAGTAAAATTATTATTTGAATCTCTTTGTTACTTTCTAGCACTCAAAGCATCAACTTCGACCAGAAATAGTGATAGAAGCAATCATTCTGGACGCCGATTTATAATTCCGCACGTGTAGTGACAAACGTGCGTACCTGTACGTCAGCGGCGCAGCCATGTGGTGGGGGTACTGGGGGTTACAAGCCTCCTCCATGGAATTAAAGAAAATAAAATAAACAGAAACTGACAATAAACAATAAACTAAATAAACTTTCAGATACATAATTGAAGAACGAACAAATCTGTTGAATCTAATTTCTAAGAAGCCTCGAAAGTTGCATTTTAAATAGTAATCCGAACATACCATTCGCTGTAAAACTATTAACCTTGATCATATTTTTCTTGTCATCATCATCATCATCATCATCATCATCATCTGTTTACCCTCCAGAGTCGGCTTTTCCCTCGGACACAGCGAGGGATCCCACCTCTACCGCCTCAAGGGCAGTGTCCTGGAGCTTCAGACTCTTGGTCGGGGATACAACTGGGGAGAATGACCAGTACCTCGCCCAGGCGGCCTCACCTGCTATGCTCAACAGGGGCCTTGTGGAGGGATGAAAAGATTGCATGGAACAGGCAAGGAAGAGGGAAGGAAGCGGCCGTGGCCTTATGTTAGGTACCATCCCGGCATTCGCCTGGAGGAGAAGTGGGAAACCACGGAAAACCAGTTCCAGGATGGCTGAGGTGGGAATCGAACCCACTTCTACTCAGTTGACCTCCCGAGGCTGAGTGGACCCCGTTCCAGCCCTCATACCACTTTTCAAATTTCGTGGCAGAGCCGGGAATCGAACCCGGGGCTCCGGGGGGTGGCAGCTAATCACGCTAACCACTACACCACAGAGGCGGACTATTTTTCTTGGTCTGTATTTTAATGGAAGATTTTCTAGTGCACTACAATTTGAATATCAACATTATTCATTTCTATCAGTGTCCTTATAATGATACTCATTCACGCGCGCACCACACAAGCATAATCATTATTGACTATCATCAGTTTGTAACTGTAACACAACCCACCTTCCCCTCCCCCCTCGTCGGGCCGTCCTGCCTACGCTACTGCTATATATGGTCTTTAAATGAAGACTTCCTTTAAGTACCGCAAATTGATATAAACAGCTATATTCAATACAATAATTGACTAAAGTGAAGTGGAGCAATACGTAATAAATCTTCATAGAGTGTCAGTTCAACGTCATATTGTATTCACAATCCTGAGTTCCATACTTGAATTAATTCAAACGATTTATTATTAGAAAATTCACGAGATCTAGTGCCAGGAAACATAATTAAAATACCGGTAAACTGAATTTGAATAACTTGTCTTAAAAAAGCTCTCCCCCAGCACCTAGAAAAAATCTGCGTACGCCTCTGCTTCTCGTACTGCGCCCAAGAGGCTATTTAAAATGGTGGAATACACATATCATGGATACAAGGTGGTCGTAAGCTAATGTACGTCATTTTAAGAACATATTTCTTGTTGAATCGAATTGAACCAACACAGTTTAGAAATACTGTAGTTCATGAGTTCGGCAAGACTAAAGTTCTGAGTTCTGAGATTCCCGACTTTGAGATCCTCAATGGGACACTCCTCAAGTACAGCAAACTACTGGCATCAACTTCAGATGAGAACAGGAGTAGACCAAGGGAGGTAGGATATAGAAGATGTTATCAAGGAGCCTGGCATAAATAAGTAGAGGCATTGTCACTCTCAGACAGTGACCCTGTGGTCGCTAATCAACACTCCTATATTGAGAACATCTGTGCCCCCAAGTTTTAGTCACCTCTTTCTACCAACGAATTGTGTCAGTTCGTTGCTGAATGTTGTATTTTATTCTGATTTTGTGTTGGAGTGCCAATTACCATTAGGTATTTCAGTTCTGTGTGCTTTTATTCGGAGAGAGCGTCAAAGTTTCTTTTGCCTCAGGCTCTTTTAGGATACCTATGTACGGTCCTGCATGGGACTAATAATAATGGCGTGTGGCCTGCGGAGAGACCTAGTACAGGTCTTTCGAGTAGAACTAGGCAACATGCGCACCTGTGAGGATGGAGCCCTACCTAAGGTGAATTCTAATTATGAAGACGGCATCAACACCCAGCTCTCTAACCAGAGTAATTAACCAAAGAAATTTAAAATTACCAGCTTGACTAGCAATCGAACCCGGGAGCCCTTGCACAAAACGCCAACATTCTAACCATTTAGCTATGAAGCCGGACTGTATCAGACTGATGAATATAATGTCTCAAGCTTCTTTAATGAATTATATTCCAGCCACAGGTCGGGCAGTACGCTTAGCGAAGGTCGTGAAGCGTGCTGAGTAGGCTCGCGTGATGATTTGATGTTCATGTGGCAGAAATGTAGAGAATATTGCCGGCGTTACTTTTGACGAAGGTCATAGGCCAGGGTAATTTGAGAGCTTGTTTTGTTTGCTGTTTACTGTACCTCGTAGCGCTTGAAGTAAGTCACAATGAGGTTCTGGTCTTCAGTAACTCAGTCATTTTAGACATTGTGTGGTTGCATACAACGTGCTGCTATCAGCGAACTTTCACCCAAGTTTGGTGAACTGTAATGCATTCTGTCTTACTCCATCATCTTCCACGACTCCAAAGTAGTAGATGTGATATATTTTGAGGTTTTGCCGAGTAAATGAGGAGGAAAAGGCTTTGCTCCATTTTCTCCGAAGATTTTAGTTGTATATTGATTGATTAGTAGTATGCTGTTCAGATCGGGGTGAACTTGAATTAAACCTAATATAAATAAAGTACATAGCCGCCTCTGTGGTGTAGTGGTTAGCGTGATTAGCTGCCACCCCCGGAGGTCCGGGTTCGATTCCCGGCTCTGCCACGAAATTTGAAAAGTGGTACGAGGGCTGGAACGGGGTCCACTCAGCCTCGGGAGGTCAACTGAGTAGAGGTGGGTTCGATTCCCACCTCAGCCATCCTCGAAGTGGTTTTCCGTGGTTTCCCACTTCACCTCCAGGCGAATGCTGGGATGGTACCTAACTTAAGGCCACGGCCGCTTCCTTCCCTCATCCTTGCCTATCCCTTCCAATCTTCCCATCCCCCTACAAGGCCCCTGTTCACCATAGCAGGTGAGGCCGCCTGGGCGAGGTACTGGTCATACTCCCCAGTTGTATCCCGCGACCAAGAGTCTGAAGCTCCAGGACACTGCCCTTGAGGCGGTAGAGGTGGGATCCCTCGCTGAGTCCGAGGGAAAAGCCGAACCTGGAGGGTAAACAGATGATGATGATGATGATAAATAAAGTACACTCTAATATCATCATCATCGTCGTCTGTTTACCCTCCAGGTTCGGTTTTTCCTTCGGACTCAGCGAGGGATCCCACCTCTACCGCCTCAAGGGCAGTGTCCTGGAGCTTCAGACTCTTGGTCGGGGGATACAACTGGGGAGAATGACCAGTACCTCGCCCAGGCGGCCTCACCTGCTATGCTGAACAGGGACCTTGCGGGGGATGGGGAAGGAAGCGGCCGTGGCCTTAAGTTAGGTACCATCCCGGCATTTGCCTGGAGGAGAAGTGAGAAACCACGGAAAACCACTTCCAGGATGGCTGAGATGGGAATCAAACCCACCTCTACTCAGTTGACCTCCCGAGGCTAAGTGGACCCCGTTCCAGCTCTCGTACCACTTTTCAAATTTCGTGGCAGAGCCAAGAATCGAACCCGGACCCCCGGGAATGGCAGCTAATCACGCTAACCACTACACCACAGAGGCGGACGTACACTCTAATATTATAAACAAAATGTACAAGAACGCAGCAAGATAAAGGGAAGAACAAACAAGTTGCGATTGGCCAATAGGCTCCTCGCGTTATCACTTGTAATAACAGGCTCAAACAAACAGCGGACATATCATATCATCAGTTCACACTGAAGAAATAAGATATATAGTGCTAAGGCCTGTCACACGTTGTTCAAGCAGTGAGAATCTTCGTGAAGTATCAGGTCTTGTTGGTAATCTTCTTTTCAGGTGTGCGGCTTGGTAGGATTTTGGCACCGCTATTAAAATACACACAACCGGAATTTAATCTAGCCGACTGAAACATTTCTTCGCTGTTAATCGAATGCAATGATGAATTAGCGAAATGGCTGTTTCTTTGTGCAGTTGTTGGTTACCTGAAAATCACGGAGAAGTGTTAATTACACCGAAAATTTTATTCTGGAAAGTCTGTAGACATATTTGTTGACTGCGCGATGATACACCACACATAGGGCAGGCATGTTGTGATGGGACGCAGGAATGATTTATACACTGAGTGACCAAATGTCACGAGAAGGCGCGTCCCATTAGAAAATGTGCCGTGTATGACCCCTGAGCGTTGCGGCTAGCTGCGGCGTAGCTGAGCAGTCTGTCACAGACAGCAGTGTCGTGAAGATGAAAACACGTCGCGAGTTAACTTACTTTGAACGTGGGATGATCATCGGCGCACGGCGTGTGGGTCATTTCATTGCAGAGATTACACTCGAATTCGAGTTTCCAAGGTCAACAGTGTCGCTCAATATCACAGAGAGAATGTTACCACCCGCATAAACCGCCGCACGGGAAGACCACAAGTGTTTAACGAACGGACATCACGTCGCCTCCGCAGAACCCTACTGGGCGCTTGACGAGCCACTGTGAGTCAAATTACCGCCCAGGTGAATGTTGGGAGTCAGGAACCCATTTCTACCGGGATTGTAAGGAGGCAACTGCACCGCATAGGCGTCACCAGCCGACGACCAACTTCTGTCCTTTGCTGACACCTCGACACAGAGCTCAACGACGTGCATGGGCCCGCGAACATCGCTATGGTCCGATGAATCCCGGTTCCAGAGGTATCGAGCTGATGGGCGCCTGAGAGTGTTGGGAATGCCCCATGAAGCTATGGATCCTGCGTGCCAACAAGGTTGTGTCCTGACGGGAAGTGGCTCAGTTCTGGTCTGGGCGGCGTTCTCCTTAGGCCCCATTGTCCGGCTGCAGGGAGCGCTCACAGGTGCACGTTATATGGACATTCTTTCAGACCATCTGCCTGCCTTTCTTGCCTTAAGTAGTGTTGGCTACTGAGTGTATAATTCAAGCAGTGTATCGATTCATTCAAGTGTCCGAGTGAATCGATTCGCAGGAACGGCGAGCTCATGGCACACGATTCAACTGACTCGTAGCAGACAGTGCTAAGTGGCGCAATCGCGGATCAGTGATTCAAGTTTTTAAACTTTCTATCCTGCACTTAAACTTATCCTAATGACAACCGGTTAACTGAACCAGCAGAAATTAATTTAAAACTGAAGTCCTAGAGATGTTTTTCCCACAGTCACGAGAATTACACGACAATAAGGCAAGCAAGATATTTTATAACTACACTATAGTGCAAAACTGTGCTTAGTCGTATCCTAATTACAATGGGATTACTGAAATATCAGACATATTGTAAAACAAATATTTATCAGACATAGAATTTTCCATATTTTTACAAGTCAACATACATTAAAACTGCACCTAAATGCTGGAAGATCGAAGATGCAGAGAACAAAGTACATTGCAGAACTAGGCTGACTATAAATCTCGGAATACAGGTCTCGAGTGATTCGTTATTATTCGTTGTTTTCTCGACGGTATGCGAAAAGTTTAGTATTTAAATACGAAGAGCAGCAATAAACCCCAACAATGTACCCTGTTAACTGGTTTACCAGTAAAATACAATATATTCCCTTCAACTTAAAATATGTATATATGTGTTAATTATTTAAAGAAGTTGTGATTTGTGGAAAAGATTGAAGACTTGTTAAAAGAAGGAAAAAAGGTGGGACTAACGATTAACTCAAAGAAGACCAAGGCCCTAAGGATGAACGCCAACAAACTAGACCCATTTGTCTTCAGTGATGAACCTATAGAGGATGTGGATAGTTTCACCTACTTGGGCAGTGTAGTTACCAAAGATGGAGGAGCAGTACAGAATGTTTCTCAACGTATACAAAAAGCAAATGGTGCCTTTGTTCGCCTCTATCTGGTATGGAAGAACAACAAAATATCTATCAGGACCAAACTTCGCATTTTCCGAAGTAATGTAAAGGCTGTTCTACTGTATGGGTCCGAGACCTGGAAGGTGACTAAAGTGATTACCTCCAAGTTGCAGACCTTTGTCAACCGATGTTTAAGGAAGATTTTAAACATCTACTGGCCGGAAGTAATCTCCAATCATGAACTATGGAGAAGGACGGGTGAAACCGAGACGGCCATACAGATAAAATGATGGAAATGGAAATGGATAGGGCATACGTTGAGGAAAGGGAATGAAGCCATCGAGAGAGAGGCACTAGATTGTAACCCGCAGGGTAAAAGGAGAGGAAGGCCCAAACAAACGTGGCGAAGATCTGTACACATGGAGGCAATGGAAGAAGGCAAGACCTGGAGAGAGGTGAAGAGGTTGGCTGGCAACAGGATCAGATGGAGATGCTTTGTTGATGCCCTATGTTTCACAAGGAACAAAAGGAATTAAGTCAAGTAAGTCAAGTGATTTGTGGAACGAATCTTGATGTGCTCCTTTACAAAATACCATGTCTTTTGTCTTCACGAATGTAAAAGCTGTGGAAGGTACAATTTCATGTAATTATCAATCAATCAATCAATCAATCAATCAATCAATCAATCAATCAATCAATCAATCAATCAATCAATCAATCAATCAATCAATCAATCAATCAATGATCTCCGTTATACAGCCGTCGCCCAGGTGGCAGATTCTCTATCAATTGTTCACCTAGCTTTCTCTTAAAGGTTTCCAAAGAACTTGGAAATTTATCGAACATTTTCCTTGATAATTTATTCCAATCCTTTATACCTCGTCCTATAAATGAATATTTGCCCCAGTCTGACCCCTTGAATTCCAACTTTATCTTCATATTATGATCTTTCCTACTTTTAGAAGCTCCGCTCAAGCTTACTTGTCTACTAATATTATCCAAGCCATCTCTCCACTTACATACCACATAGTCGAGCATTTCTTCTCGTTATACCCAAGTCTTCCCAGTCCAAAATTTGCAACATTTTGGTAATATTACTCGTTTGTAAAAAATCACCCACAAGAAATCTGCTGCTAGGATCTTCTTCATTTCTCGTATTAAGTAGTCCTGGTCTGGATCCCATACACTGGACCTATAGTCTATTTAGAGTCTTGCCAGAGACTTACAGGCCCTCTCCTTTATATCCTTACTACAACCACTAAATACCCTAATAATGATGCGAAGAGATTTGGAACCATTCTTAACAGTCGTATTAATGTGATTAGGGTAAGATAATTTCTTATATTAACACCTAGGTAAGTACAGTTCCCCCACCCCGCCTTTCTAAGTATTATACCAACAAAACGCCCGACTCGTTGGCTGAATGGCCAACGTACTGGCCTTCCGTTCAGAGGGTCCCGGGTTCGATTCCCGGCCAAGTCGGGGATTTTAATCTTCATTGGTTAATTCCAATGGCCCGGGTGCTGGGTGTTTGTGCTGTCCCCAACATTCCTGCAACTCACATAAGTTACCACACATAACACTATCCTCCACCACAATAACACGCAGTTACCTACACATGGCAGACGCCGCCCACCCTCGTCGGAGGGTCTGCCTTACAAGGGCTGCACTCGGTTAGAAATAGCCACACGAAATTAAAAATTAACCAACAAAAATTCGGATATTAAACAAAAAGAGGGAGATTGTTTCCTATTCCTCCCAACCCGAAATGAAAACAAAGTATAAAGAATGAAATGGCGTATGGCTTTCAGTGCCGGGAGTGTCCGGGGACATTTTCGGCTCGCCAGGTGCAGGTCTTTCAATTTGACGCGCGTAGGTGACCTGTGCGTCATTATGAGGATGGAATGATGATGAAGACGACACATACACCCAGCCCACATGTCAGAGAAATTAACCAATGATGGTTAAAATTCCCGACCCTATCTGGAATCGAACCCGGCACCCTTGTGTCAAAAGGCCAGCACGCTAACCATTTAGCCACGAAGCTGGAAGGAAACAAAGTAAACCTAAGTTACGAAACCTAGAACACGTAATCTACCCAACGTCAACGGAATGATGATGCAGATGATGATGATGGTGATGATGGTGGTGGTGGTCAGGTGGCATTAGGTGAAGGTCGACTCCTGGCGACTGCATGGATGGACTGCCTAAAGATGTTTCGGTTTTCAACCTTTTAATTCAGACCTTTCAGTGACATGTTGATGTTGGATTTGATGGAGTCTAACCATCTCAGTGCTGACCGCCCTCGTCTCCGACACCCCTTCACCTTCCCAACCATAATAGTCTTTTCACAACGGAACTATTCAATGTAACATTATCATTCATCTCTATTACTAGCAACAGCACTAAACGCCAATAGATCACGTACACGAAACGAATCAAAGTTGTAACCAACTTCTTTATCACTGCGATAAGACAGAGCACTTTCAACAACCGACCATTCACCAGTACGTCCATTAATAAACCTCGCTCTCCGGTAAATAAACCCGGAACCTCCTGTAGCCAACGCAGAATTCATACCCCTAGGTGAATAAGAAGATAGTTTGTTGAGTTTGACCAGCCTTGCGCTTCAGGATAGCGAAGCTGACTCTTACCTGGAAGACCCGAGATGCACTGCAGACATTTTTGCCTGGATCTGAGCATTGGTTCACTCAGCCTACGTGAGAACAATATTGATGTGCTATATGACGGTGAGATATGGGCCGCGGGTTGAAAAGGCAAAGGCTGGGAGTTTCCATCGTCTTGATCGTGCGTCACCTTATAGCAGGGCCTCTCAGGGTGCATGCACTGCGTACGGTGCAAAAGACGACTTCGCTTAGTTGACCAGAATGCAGACCCCCACTCCTCGATTTGGAGCAATAGCGCTGTCTCTCTCTTTCCTCTGTCTTGTTCGCTCCCCATTGTCTCCCTCTACCTCACTTGCTCCGTAGCGCTCCAAATCCGAGCTGAGTTGAGCCGAGCTGAGCCGAGCTTAGCCGAGTAGCCCAGAGACGAAGCGTTGGTCCGAGCCGATCCGAGCGGGACCGATGCACTGTGCACAGGAACTCTGTGCCGCTGTTTACACGCGTGATATTTTGGGCATTTGAGAGGCCCTTCCTTGTAGAGTAATCTGCAGATCTTCCAGCTAAGCAGTAGCCGCTTGGTAGGCATCAGGGTTGTATCACCACGGGATTTGCGTTGTGTGTTTTGTGTTCAGTTTGATTCCAAGATTTGGAGAAGATGGGCAGTAATAATCAGGCTCACACAATACGTCCCACAAGTTATGATTAGCTGCATTTGTTGAATGGCACAACTATTCAATATAAGTATGTTTATTAGACTTTTGATAGTGTTGAATACGTATTGTTATCATACTTTATCATATTCTTCTTCTCTTCTTCTTATTATTATTCTTCTATATGCCATGCCCATTCTCTCGGACTTTGGCGATCAATATGTACAGTGTTGTTCTATCTTCAGCTCGAACTGTTTTTATTCCAGTGTAGTCTTGAATTTTCTTGAGACATGATATTCTTCACGTGCCTATTCATCCCTGGCCTTCAACTTTGCCTTTTAAAATGAGGTGCAGTACCGCATATCTTTCACAACATAGCACATGCCTCATGCAATTTTTCTGCATTTAATGGTGGGGTCATCAGCTCTGTTTTATGGTGTGATCTCTGCAATATCTGTTCATTAGAGACATGCTCTCCTACGAATCCACGTTTCCAGAGCTTCGAGCCGTCATATGATGACCGATTTCCAAGTTAAAGCTTCATCTTCAGTATATAAGACAAAATTAACTAAACATAACATTTAATCATGTGCTGCCTCAGTTTTAAACTCAAAAGGATTATCACATAAGCAAAGCCTCCGTGGCTCAGGCGGCAGCGCGTCGACCTCTTACCACTGGGTTCCGTGGTTCAAATCCCGATCACTCCATGTGAGACTTGTGCTGGACAAAGCGGAGGTGGGACAGGTTTTTCTCCGGGTACTCTGGTTTTTCCTGTCATCTTTCATTCCAGCAACACTCTCCACTATCATTTAATTTCATCTGTCAGTCATTTATCATTGCCCCAGAGGAGTGTGACAGGCTTCGGCAGCCGGCACAATTCCTATCCTCGCCGCAAGTTGGGGGCTTTATTCATTCCATCCCTGACCCAGGGATGACAGGTTGTAGGTTTTCATATCTCATTAGCAAGGTATAACTATTAAATATATTCACACGTACTGAGCAATAGGAATACACTACTGTTATTTAGTAAGTCCACCGTGAACTGAATACTTTCGGGGACCACAACCGCGAACAGCCCCCTTCAAATTACATAAATTTCAATTTTTCTGCTTACAGATCAAATTTAAGATATTGTCTATTTTATCGTCCACTTCCTTGCATTGATATATTTTAAACGTTTATGCCACCACTAGCCATTATCTCACATAAACCGCACTCAACATTCCATCACATGTTCTGTGGTTTCATTACAACTTGTTTACACAGCAGTCGATCAGCAAAATACTTTATCAAGACATTACAGCAACGCCGTCTGAATTACTAACAGAGCTAGAGGGAAATTTGAATAAGTTTAGCATAGTCTAAAGCGTTACGCTTTTACGAAACAAACACGTAAACTTGTCAACTTGTAAGTCCCGAGAAAGAAAAGAACAGCCTTGGAGGACAAACGGCGAAATCCATTCCCTCCGCACGTGATCATGACTAAACAAAAGGTGTGTAAAAACAATGGTATTTAGTAGGTCAATTTTGAAAAATAATTTTGAAAAATGCAGGCTTTGTTTAAATAGCACAGAACGTTCGATACTGAGAAACTTGTATACATAATACTTTGCCTGAGCGATTTGAAAATGATCATTACTTCTTTTTTTTGCTAGTTGCTTTACGTCGCACCGACACAGATAGGTCTTATGGCGACGATGGGACAGGGAAGGGCTAGGAGTGGGAAGGAAGCGGCCGTGGCCTTAATTAAGGTACAGCCCCAGCATTTGCCTGGTGTGAAAATGGAAAACCACGGAAAACCATCTTCAGGGCTGCCGACTGTGGGGTTCGAACCAACTAACTCCCGAATACATTTTTTTTACTAAAATACATTTCCATAGTACAGTCCCTGCATTTTAAGCTTATAAACTAACAGTCTTACTAATAAACGGCGTATAACTTTTATACAAGGTACATATACAGTTTATGTGCAATTTATTACTAATAAACCGTGTATAGGCCTCCTCTGTATACATCTGTTATAGTTATTAATCAGTCTCACTAATAAACTTTTATACCAGGTTTATACACAATTTACGTACAATTTGTTACTAATAAACCGCGCATAAGCCTCCTGTATATACATCTGTTATAGTTATTCACTGAATTACTCATACAGACCAGGACTTATACAAACCAAGACTCAGAATCAATCAATCAGCTTTGTATAGCAGCGAGTGACAAAAAAGGAACGAGTGATCACTTTATTTTAGTGGCATTTACTGTGCGCAGTAATATAATCGTGGTGAAATATCCAACTTATCCATTGAGCACACATTAAAGGAACGGAAAATAACGTTGATTATCTCCACAATATTTTTAACATACAGTAGAAGACAGACCATTTTGAGGTTATGGAGGCTGGAAAAGTTCGTAAAATAAAACACTTCAAGAGACGGAGTGACCCATTTCTCTTAGATAATGAAAGATTTAAAATTAAATATCGATTTACGAAGGAGCATGCTCGACTTGTCATTAACACAGTCACACATGACTTCATGAAATATCCCAGAAATGGCATTATATTTTGCGAACTTCAAGTTCTCACAACACTACGAACATGAGCGCGAAAATAGGTTAGTAATTATTATGAGTAACAATTATTACTATGGAACGTTTCTTCTTAATTTTAAGATCCATTGTGCACCCTTCTGCCATTGCTCCTTGAACTAAGAATTTCCACGCACAAGCACGCACTCGCAAATTACACAGACTTCACAAACACAATCCACTTGTCCTCAAGAATTAATTTATCACTGATGTTTATTTGATTAATATTATACTACTGATAAAATGAACACTGCAATGCATGCGACTGTCTGGAGATTTAAATGCGCACTGTTTGAGAGATCCCTTCTGACAAATCAGCCAGCCAGCAGTGTCACGCGTGAAACCTAAACACACGAGACGTTCCTCCTGCCATTAATTAAGAACAAAGTGAGATAAATACTTGAGGTTTGTTTGGAAAATAACTTCCGTATGCGAAGACCATTTGCCTCCCTTTGACCCTCCGTGTAAAGTTAATAATATAGAAGTTGGCCAGCGGCTGACCTTTTCGTGCTTGCGCATACCAATTTCTGAACATGATTGTAAGGAAAGACACATACTGACTTTTTATCATTCAAATTTAAAATCAAACTTATCTACGTTGAGCCGAAATGTTTTTCTACGAGCAGTGAAATAAAATACAAACATAAATGAAGATGAAATGGGAGTTATGACATGATAGGTTCCATGCAATGAAGATTTTTTATTTGACGTAACTTTCCATTTTCGCATTAATATTTTCACACTCGATTATTTTTAACATAATATTTGTCAACGGCATTAGATGCGGCTTGAAATTCTGTACATAGCTGGATATTCACCTATTTCAACCAATAACATTCAGATTTATATACAGATAGGCCTAACCAGTAAAAGCGACCATGAACGTGAAGAAATACGCCAGTGAACTGCAGGAAGAGATTCCTACGGCTTCGAACGAGTGTATACGTGCAGTTTAATACAGTTCGTATACCACGTTTATTAGTTAGAAAAATATGCAACGTTTATACAGGGGTTTTCAGTGTACAACTATACAAGTGTTAAGCAATTGTGTAAGGATTTTTTATTAGTAAGACTGTAAGGGTACAACCTTACACTTTCTCCCCTGTTAATAGGGACGGTAGTGATTTATAGTTATTTTCTAACAGTTGGGTTCGATTCAATGTCACTAACCGTACAGTTTAGGGACCCTTGCCGATATATCGTCTTAAACATACTGTTAATCTTGCACGTTGCTACTACGTGCCATATTGTGAAAATCCGACTCGTTGGCTGAATGGTCAGCGTCCTGGCCTTTGGTTCGGAGGGTCCCGGGTTCGATTCCCGGGCGGGTCGGGGATTTTAACCTTCATTGGTTAATTCCAATGGCCCGGGGGCTGGGTGTTTGTGCTGTCCCCAACATCCCTGCAACTCACACATAACACTATCCTCCTCCACAAGAACACGCAGTTACCTACACATGGCGGATGCCGCCCATCCTCATCGGAGGGTCTGCCTTACAAGGGCTGCACTCGGCTAGAAATAGCCACACGAAATTATTATTGTGAAAATCACTAGCGTTACATCTGCGGGAGTAAGTAAGGCATATTTTCTTCATCTGTACGAATCTAAATCGATTTGGGTAAGAATTATGGTATGTTCGAATAATGCATCTGATAACGTAGCTGGTGTTAAATAACGAACGCAGCATTTTCTTCTTCTTCTTCTTCTTCTTTTTCTTCTTCTTCTGGTTATCCTCCAGGGTCGGCTTTTCCCTCGGACTCAGCGAGGGATCCCACCTCTACCACCTCAAGGGCAGTGTCCTGGAGCGTAAGACATTGGGTCGGGGGATACAACTGGGGAGGATGACCAGTATCTCGCCCAGGCGGCCTCACTTGTTATGCTGAACAGGAACCTTGCGGGGGATGGGAAGATTGGAAGGGATAGACAAGGAAGAGGGAAGGAAGCGGCCGTTGCCAGGCATTTTGCCTGGAGGAGAAGTGGGAAACCACGGAAAACCACTTCAAGGATGGCTGAGGTGGGAATGGAACCCACCTCTACTCATTTGATCTCCCGAGGCTGAGTGGACCCCGTTCCAGCCCTCGTACCAGTTTTCAAATTTCGTGGCAGAGCCGGGAATCGAACCCCTCCGGGTGTGGCAGCTAATTACGCTAACCACTACACCACAGAGGCGGACTGCATTTTATTCATACGGTCTTATTTCGTCCATTTCGTATGTACGGAATTCAACTACAGTAGCAAGAAGCAAGAATAATCTTCAAGAACTCCTCCGAAATGCAAAGTAACGTTACCTCCTTTATAAAGATCAGTTCAGCTGAAATGGAAAGAAATTTCGTTATCAACCTAACTTAACATAACCCTGTCATTTCACGACTTTGGTACGGTTTACAGATTTAGCCTTTGTGTATTATTGATTACGGTATATGCACATGTAATATATTTACTTGTGTGTATAATTACAGCGTGGCTTCACTTCAGTACAATAAGTGGTAGCAAATTTTCAGAAGGGATGTCAATTATTTATACCAGGTAAACGTCGAAGAATGCGGTGATAGTAATGCGTATATCAAAATAAAGGCAGAAATGTATAACATTAAATTGAGTAAGGATGTTTATTTCTTTAATTCCTCACTGAGATTGAAAACGAAATAATTATGAATATATAGATCGATCGATCGATCGATCAATCAATCAATCAATCAATCAATCAATCAATCAATCAATCAATCAATCAATCAATCAATCAATCAATCAATCAATCAATCAATCAATCACTACGAATCTGCATTTAGGGCAGTCGCTCAGGTGGCAGATTCCCTATCTGTTGTTTTCTTAGCCTCTTCTTAAATGACTGCACAGAAATTGGAAATTAATTGAACATCTCCCTCGGTAAGTTATTCCAATCCCCAACTCCCCTTCCTATAAACGAATATTTGCCCCAATTTGTCCTCTTTAATTCCAGCTTTATCTTCATATTGTGATCTTTCCTACTTTTAAAGACACCACTCAAACTTATTCGTATACTAATGTCATTCCATGCCATCTCTCCGCTGACGGCTCGGAACATATCACTTAGTTGCGCAGCTTGTCTCCTTTCTCCCAAGTCTTCCCAGCCCAAACTTTGCAACAATTTTGTAACGCTACTCTTTTGTCGCAAATCACCCTGAACAAATCGAGCTGCTTTTCTTTGGATTTTTTTCCAGTTCTTGAATCAAGTAATCCTGGTGAGTGTCCCATACACTGAAACCATACTCTAATTGGGGTCTTACAAGAGACTTATATGCCCCTTCCTTTACAACCCCTAAACTACCTCAAAACCATGCGCAGAGATCTGTACCCTTTACATATAATCATATTTATGAGATTTCCCCAATGAAGATCTTTCCTTATATTAACACCTGGGTACTTACAATGATCCCCAAAAGGAACTTTCACCCCATCGAGACAGTAATTAAAACTGAGAGGACTTTTCCTATATGTGAAACACACAACCTGACTTTTAACCCCGTTTATCATCACCATTGCCTACACTCCATCTCGCAACATTATCGAGGTAAATTTGCAGTTGCTCACAATCTTGTAACTTATTTATTACTCTATACAGTATAACACCATCTGCTAAAAGCCTTATGTCTGATTCCACTTCTTTACTCATATATATAAGAATACGTAACGGTCCCATCATACTTCCTTGAGGAATTCCCCTCTTCAGATAAAGATTCGCCTACTCTAATTCTCTGAGCTCTATTTTCTAGAAATATAGCCACCCATTCAGTCACTCTTGTCAAGTCCAATTGCACTAATTTTTGCCAGTAGTCTCCCATGATCTACCCTATCAAATGCCTTAGACAGGTCAACCGCGATACAATCCATTTTACCACCTGAATCCAGTATACCTGCTACATCTTACTGGAATCGTACAAGTTGAGCTTCAGTGGGATAACCTTTTCTAAACCTGAATTGCCTTCTACCTTACTTGGGTAAAGGAACCTTCATTATTGATACTTATATTAAGGTGAGTTTGTTGGTGTTTATACATCATGATTTCAATATGCAACTAGTCAAGCTGGCATCAGTGACGAGCCATTAAAAAAAATGATCGTGCGCCGATATTTGCGTTTCAGAGTATAGTCTTATTTGCCGAATACTATACATAAAGGTTCTTGAGGTTACGGGTTCGATTTCTGCCTGTATGTACTAATACTATATGTTTATTTGTTTGTTTGTTTGTTTGTTTGTTTGTTTGTTTGTTTGTTTGTTTGTTTGTTTGTTTGTTTTTTTCCTTTAATAACTATGAGGAAAAGGGTCTTACAGTTCTGTTACCTTGAATATTGGGCTAACTGGCATTGCAGTATCCAGTGATAAAAGAATGGGGTAGGGAGATAAGAGGAGGGTTGTAACGGTTTCTTGCTGATACTTTGAGAAGTGTTTGTTTCAAATTATTTAGAACAAAAACACATTTCAATCTAAATCGAACATTCTCTATCATGGCAGCCCTTTTGATAGAACCACCTCTGTTTGACGTAATTGCAATAACATAGGTAATAATACCGCAGTTGGTTTTGAACCGTGAACGCGGAGTCCAGAGATCAACAATCTACCACCAATCCCCATAACTAATCAACAATAGCATAACAATGGCTATTGTTAGTGGACGTGTAACAGGCAAAAGCTGAAATGAAAGCGATAAAAAGCTACAATAGGTGCTTGGCTATGAGAAGACTTTAAAAATATTCATAAATCAATTAAACCAAAAAAAAAAAAATGAAAAAGTAGTATGGAACAGAATACCTTTCAGCTGTCACTGCAGGCAGTAATTGATTGAAACACAAAACTGCTTGGAAATACAACACATAAGAGAATACTGTTATCTTTTTACTGAACCACACCTCACACACTCACTCTGTCTGTCAATATCATACTCCACATGCACAACCGCCAGACTAAAATAATATTTAAACAATGATTCCCCGTATGGTTTATTCAAAGTTAACAACTAGAATCAATGTTACAATATTATTTACCGGGCGAGTTGGCCGTGCGCGTAGAGGCGCGCGGCTGTGAGCTTGCATCCGGGAGATAGTAGGTTCGAATCCCACTATCGGCAGCCCTGAAGATGGTTTTCCGTGGTTTCCCATTTTCACACCAGGCAAATGCTGGGGCTGTACCTTAATTAAGGCCACGGCCGCTTCCTTCCAACTCCTAGGCCTTTCCTATCCCATCGTCGCCATAAGACCTATCTGTGTCGGTGCGACGTAAAGCACCTAGCAAGAAAAAAAAACAATATTATTTCTCTGTGCTGTTTGTAGTACTGAACACAACACTAGAATCCGACTTAACGGTACAAAAGTCGTACAGCAATGTTGCTGTATTATTTCTTCCTACGTTGTTGGGTATTCAGCCCGAAGTCTGGTTTGATCCTCCACAGCTCTGCCAACAGCTGTCATAAATAGCATAGGCGCCACTGAAGAGGCGTACTAGGCAAATGAGTGAGCTAGTTTACAGTTGGTTTCCTCACGGAGCCAGAAGTTGCTATTGCAACTGCCAAGCCCACTTAAATTCATGCACCAACCAACCCTATGAGCGATATTTTCGCACCATTCATAACAGAGACTGGCTGCATATAGTATGGTATTTCTAGAACCACTCATACCTCAGTCACTTTCATATTGTCAAAGCTAAGGATGAGACTGAGACAGGTCATTGAAAGTAACAAACTTATTCTAGTCCATACCAGAAGACATAGTGCACTGTAAATACTACATCTCATCAGCCTATACCACACATAACTTGCAAAACCACCTTCTTCTAATTTTCTCGTTATTATGATTATTATTACTATTATTAATATTATTCCTCTTCTTTTGGTACCCTTTCCGGTCCGAAAGTTGGATATCGTCATGACTATCTGACTTTGTTCAGGGTCATTCTGAAAAGCTCCAGAACTGACGGTGATTTCCGAACCAGAAGTGCAATGACGCCCTGGACCTCTCCCCTAAACACCTTCGATTGCGTCATTAGTTGGAGGATGGTATATTTCTACTCATTGTCCGTTATACAACCGAAATATTCGAATTTCCGCTATATGACCGCCTTGAGCAGTTCATTATTGTCACCGATCTTCCGCAAGACTGCGGCGTTAGTCAGATGGTCAGCAGTTGAGTACGTCCACATTTCAAATGCATTAATTTTCTTTTCGGATGCTGAGTTAGTCCCAAAGCTTCCACTCCATAAATTAATATCTTGTAAAGGTAGCACTTCACCATATGCTGTCTGGTGGAGAGGTTCAGGTCACTCCAGAAAAAAAGGTGTTCCATTCTGGTAATGGTGGACCTTGCATGTTCTATTCGAGATTTAATTTCGACACCTTTGTCCCATTGTTCATTGAAGCTACCCAGTGGCGTATCCTGGAATCTCCACCGAGGCATGCAACTAGTAACCATGCAGATTTTGCAGATTTTTGGGCTGGGAAGACATGGGAGTAAACGGACGAGCATTGGCACGCAATTTCTTTATGGTTACCATATTATTTCTTCACGTTCCATTTGCTCATTTCGATGGTCATCTTCGTTATCCTCCTGTTGAATAAGGGCTGCTGACCTTGTGGCTCATAAACTTCAAACACCATTACGACGTAACAAAACTGTGGCCGTTTCCTCCTTTCAGGTCTTGGATGGAACAAAAGGAGAGTTCTCTCAGCCACCACTTTGTCGTCGCCACGTTATCTCCTTGGAGATCTCCAGGCGGTGTGAGAAAGAGCTTTCGGATTCCAGAGCACTTGAGGGCCTTCTCCTCTCGCGATGTATCTGGAAGAGCCAGACTCAGACTCCCTATTTAAGGCCGCTCAGATGAACTTCAGTGGTTCAGAATGTGTCATTCTCTTTGTGAATGCTGTTGAGAAACACCGGGTTCGTCAGTGTATTGTGACGGTTCAGTTGCGCTAGTGATTAATTTGGAGCTAAGTCAGAGAGTTAGTGATGTGTGTGAGCACTGAGTGGAGTACTGTGTATAAGGGTACTCCCGTGGAGTTCACAGTCAATCAGTGGTTCAGAGCAGCTGAGCAGCACAATGCAAATATGGCACATCTGTCTGTGTAACTGAGTGCTCGTTCTGTGTGTGTGTCGCCGAGAAGTAGTCTCTTGGGTCAGCTGTGTGTTTGAACGTCGTATCTCTGGAGCAGCATAAGAGGAACTTGCAACGGACAGTGAACGAAGTCTGCTGAGAGTGTATGGATAGTGTTCGACATACAGGATTGTGAAAGTGTGGTGTGTGCTAGCTGTGAACTAAGTGGCTGTCACAGCATATAGCTTGAAAACTGTGGAACTGACTTAGAGTATAAATGACAGAGTGGAAAAGTGCGTAGCGTGATTGTTTAGTTTGTAAGCGATATAGTAGACAATTAATGTGTAGTGAGAACTGAACGAGAGCGAACTGGTATAATTGTGTATTCTGTAAGCAATTAGTGTTAGTTAATAAATCCCAGAACAAATACTACCAGTTGTGTGTTTATTTACCTACCTGTACCATCACGTAACAATATATTTTCAACAGCAATGCTATACGTTGATGAGTTTAGTAATAAAAATCAACCAATCAATCAATGATATGTATTTAGGGCTATCGCCCAGGTGGATATTCCCTATCAATTCAAAAAGTTATGGTTTCCTTCTAGGAACCTTACTTTTGATGTAAAGGCCAAAGGCAGGCATTTCTACAAGTGGAGGCACATGCTTCCCCTAGTGCACCTTCACTGCGTTGTCCTACATAAGAGGCTAGCAGTGGTGTCTCAACGGCACACTAGCCGCGAGCGTCTTGGAAAGGTGTAGCAAACCAACTGATGAGCCCACTGCTACACTGGGGCGAATCACTGGTAATTTCACGACTGAAAAAGTCTAAAGAACTTCAATTTTTCCCTATTAAATATTTTCAAAGAACATAGAAATTTATCGAACATTTCCCTCGACAAATTCTTCCAATACCTTATTGCTCGTCCTATACATGAATATTTTCACCAATTTGTCCTCTTGACTTCCGGGTTTGCCTTCATATTATGATCTTTCCTACTTTTAAAAGCTCCGTTCAAGATTATTCGTCTACTAACGTCATTCCATGCCATCACTCCACTGACAGCTCAGAGCATCCCACTAAATCGAGCAGCTCATCCCCTTATTCACAAGTCTATGCAGCCCAATGTTTGCAACATAATACTCCTCCTTTGCCGGAAATCACACAGAACAAATCATGCTGCTTTACTTTGGATCTTTTCCAGTTATCATGTCAATTATTCCTAGACCGAGCTCGATATCTGCAGTCGCTTAATTGCGGCCAGTATCCAGTATTCGGGAGATCGTGGGTTCGAACCCCACTGTCGGCAGCCCTGAAGATGGTTTTCCGTGGTTTCCCATTTTCACACCAGGCAAATGCTGGGGCTGTACCTTAATTAAGGCCACGGCCGCTTCCTTCCCACTCCTAGCCCTCCCCTGTCCCATCGTCGCCATAAGACCTATCTGTGTCGGTGCGACGTAAAGCAAATAACAAAAAAAAAAAATCCTAGTCCGCGTCCCATGCACTAGAAACATATTCTAATTGGGCTGTCACCAGAGACTTATACGCCCTCTCCTTTCCATCCTTTACAGTCCCTAAATACCCTCATTACCATGTGAATGGATATGTAAATCTTCTTTACAACCTTCTTAATGTGATTACTACAATGAACATCATTCCTTATATTAAGTCCTAAATATTTACAGTGATCCTTAATGAGGCACTGTCATCCCATCAACACAGTAATTAAAACTGAGAGGACTTTTGCTCTGGGTGAAACTTACAACCAGACTTTTCATTACGTTTATAATCATACCATTGTGTGTTGTTCATCTCACAACCTTGTCTACGCCCTCTTGTAGTCGCTCACAACCCTGTAACTTTACTACTATATAGGGTATAACATTATCCGAAATAACATTCTCTGTGATTCCATTCCTTTTCTGCCACACAAAAAACATGAAGGTCCCATAACACTGCCCTGCGGAAATCCCCTCTTAATCATTACGGGATCAGATGTATTGCGGTTATGTATTATTTTAACCAGCCCATACTAAGCACTGAATACTGAACCCATGACCTTTGTGCCCTAAGAACATTATGCATAAATCGACAATCATTTAAAAGTTGGATTCTTGATAGCATGGATTTGACACGTGACGAGGGGTGATTACCTTCGGCCCCACGCTCTGGGGTACGTGACGTCAGCCACACGTGTCAACGGCGGAAGAATCTCAAGTCATTTTTGTGAACTATTTCAAAGCGCGTGTATATGGCGACCCAAGCCAAGTCAAAAAAATATAGTGCCTATCAAAGGGGGTCAATCATCTCACAAATCGAACCCGTAAAAGTTTTAAATGTCCATGAACACTACCGCCAGAAATGTAGCAAGCATGTAGTCACTTTCAAAACTCTTCAAATTACAGTTTAGGTAAGTCAGAAAATTTATAGAAATTTTCTTGGCGGCAAAGGGAGAGATCCGAAGAGAGGGGGTAACTGCTATAAATATGAAGGGACGCCATGACGAAGTCTCCTTCTCCGGCATTTGTGATACAAAGCGGACGAACAATTGTTGAGCTGCTCTGCGAAATCAAACAACGAAAGTAGACTGAGTTCAACTGCAGATTTTAGCCATTGCGGCTAGGTCTTGTCTCCATGAGGAGATAGTTTTCTTGAGTGAAATAATTGTACCAGATAGGACGGTCAAAGTACTGAATAAATTCTAATGTGATTATGAATTCGTGTGCGGAAATAATTATAGTTTATCGTGTGCGCTCAACAAACAAGTGAAGGGTATTTTCTTTTTTTTAATGCTTTATTCCAGGAAACCTGAAGATATATAAAAATGGTTTGTAAAGCCATGAATGTAAAAATGGCTAAATAAAATGCCAGGGTCGCAGGTGAACCCTATGACTACATGAGGTAGGTGACTTTCCATCTTACTACCTCTTATATCTTGTCTCGTGATCTCTAAAAGTGTATTTGAATGGGAATATACGACGCAGTGGTCATCCCTACTAAGTTTTGTAAATGTGAGAATACGACTAAAAGAGTCATTTGTTTTATTTTCCACTTGGATAAATTTTTGAAGTCTTGCGAGTGCCGTATAATGTTGTAAAAAGTTATTGAATAGGGTTCCGAAGTGATATCACGTCCAATGTAGATCGTCATCAGTGTGAGTGTACTGCCTATATTTTGTGATGTCAAATTAAGATGTTCATTCGACGTAAATTTTTCCTGTCTGCAATTTGACGTTAATAATAATAATCCATGGTCACTCATTTTCAATCTAGTGGAAGCGCGCTGTCGGGTGAGAACCTAGGGTGATGAATTTGGTCACGGAGAGAAACGTTTTTCTAGGCTCATTTTAAACTGTGTCTCACTGACAATAAAAAGATCTAGTAGAATGCTTCAGTCATTTTGTTCGTAAAAATCAAGTTATTAAATACGATCTCATTTTATGCGAAGTTATTCATGAGTAATGCATGGTGCCATATTAGACGTCGAGATTTCTAGTAAGGATTTTATTCCAGTTCTTTGTCAATGATAATTGTGGAGCTGGGAAACAGAGGTTAGTTTTGTTGTTATGAGATTTGTGAATCAGGTTGGACCTGTCATTGAAGCCGGGACATTGAGGCCCGAGGAATGTTTTATATGAGTTGAGATGAGATGTGCGAATCAGGTTAGAGTCCTGTCATTGAAGCCGGGACATGATAGCCCGAGGAATATTTTATAATGTTGAGAATGGAAAGAAATTCATAGAAATCCATAGCGGTATTAATAGGCGACGCGTATAATTAGTGTGGGCGTCTTGAAGCATAATCTGTGCATTTTGTTGGTTAGAATATCGTATTTGTTTAATTATGTCGGGAGAGTTTAAAGGGAGCATTTTGAGAAGTCAGTCAGGTAGAACGAACCGGGTGTTTCATGTAACTGCCAAGCGAACTTGGGGGGTGAGAGGCCTCAACTGTGATAACGGGACAGGCGTGGAATTGAGATTGTATTTCTCGGCCAGGGAAAACGTTAAAATGCTGGATTTAGTTGAAATTCATAGCCGGTAATGATCTGAGTATTGTGAAATACTGTAATTGGGGACGTAATGAACATTTGAAATCACGAACTTTGAGTATAAGGAACAGAGTAACCAAATTCAGGGTTGTCCAAAATATAGGGCGATGGTTGTGATGATCGGTTTGTCTGTGAGGGGTGTGCAAATTTCATAACGGTATGACGAGATATGACTTCGTAATTATATGGCGAGTTGTTTGGTTTGTACGTAGATTCATAGGATATCCAAGTTTTAATAATGGTTAGGACTAGATTAGATTTTAAAGTGTGAGATCACGATACAAGACATATAACTGGACATGAATTATGTAACAATTCTTTTCCAGCCAGACAAGCATCGCAATATTGAATTCACATCACAGCTGCGTAGGAATTTGTGAAGAAACCAGAGTCCGCGGAGATAAAATTTGTTGTTCGTTAACATTTCGTCAAATCATTTAAATTTATTTAATTATTAAATTCAGTTAAACCGCATTTTGAAATAACTTTAATCAAGCGAATAACTTGGAGATGCATTCTGGAAATTTTAGTTTGTTTTCTGGGGAATATTAAAAAATAAAGTAACGATTAAAGGGACATATCCGAAGGAAATGGATTTTACTGCCACAAAGTTTGTGAGCATTGCTATTGTTGTAATTATTGAACTTTGATTGATTGAGCAGTGAATGTGCTGGGGATAGTAAAGTGGAACTTTGGTCATCAACCGATGTAACTTAATTGTGTTTAGCCTTCAGCCTAGAAACTTGGATGGTCAGGGGGTCATCAACCTCAGTGACTTAGATTAGGGCCATATGCCATTGTAGCATCATTTCCTTGCGGTCATCATCCACAATGACTTTAAAGTAACTTAGAAGATTAGATGTCGGTCCATGACATAGACGCAGGTCACATCGATTCAATTAAGGGTCCATGCCGTAGAACCACTGTGTGTCACACACCGATTGGACGGCCTTAATTATACCCAGAGTCCAGAGTTCGTGTTACGAGGGCTGGACCATAACGAATCACTAGGATGGTACATGTGGTCTCACATGGAAGCCGAATTTAAGGATTTCCAGACTTTCCTTTCTTAAATGATTAATAATTGAGACAATGGTTTCTAGTATGAATGCCCGTCAGGCAGTTACGTTAAAGTCTCACACCAGTGTTCTGACGTTTATGTAAAAATGATTGTGGTGTCCAGTGGACACAATTGACTTCTATGATACTGCTGACATACCAGAATGTCTCAGAATTTTCCTGAATAAATAGGAATCTTTTAAATAGACCTTTCATTCCAGTAGATAGAGTAGAATTACCGAACCCTTCCTTTACCTCAGCAAGTGACGAAGAACCCGATACGACCCAAGAGACAGATCTCATGAACTTTGCTGATAGGTAAGGAAGGTAGGTATCCCTCAATATGGACCTAAAGGGTTCAATACTATACGTGAACCTTTTCTTGATACCAGGTTTTACGCGGATGAGGAGTAAGGAGGGACTTCTCTCAGTTCAGGTTATACTGCCAACTGAATGGAAATGAAATCTGAATAGAATCGATAATATGATCGATCGATATGAATTATCTAAACTTTTATTATCTTAAGCCAACAACTGTGTCACACATACATTATATAATATTTCTCGATGCGAATCTTGTTCCTGGCATGAATTCTATAGCTTGACTTTGCTGTGTAAACAACAACAGTACTAGTACATAAAGTGTACGCCAGATGTCTCACGGCGATGCATAACCGATTCATAGTTTGTGTTTCAAAGGTTGCCGATACGATCTCGAAGATAACCGAGATCTACCGATTCAGCACTAGGGAGCTCAGGTAAAGAGAATAGAGGTGCGCTAACGGGAGAGCTTTTCCATTGCGTTAAACGGCTCAGCGCATATCAATGTTTGGCTGATAATAGAGTGAACTTAACGATCTTGAACCTGCTGGTTTAAACTTCACCACCAATTAACATAACACCGTCATCGCACCACACTGTTTAATAGCACCCGATCCTTTCAAAACAAGATACAAAAAACTGGAGCATGAGTCATGTAATTACTCCAGAGGCTACAATTGGAGCTCAGTACTGAGTTGTGTCGAGCTGTTGTCTAACACCGTAATGATATTACATAACAAATGTGCTTCATTTAATAAATTTGCTATGTCATCTTTCCGCCTTTCTCTCTCCATATGTATCTATTTCAAGATTCACCAACGCGTGACTCTCTCCTTTAATTTCATCAGCAGCAAACTTGTGTGATTCTTGTCTGCACTTTGGACCCAAACTAAGAATCTTTTTCTAGCAGTTTTTTTTCTAATGGGTTAACGTTGCACTAATAGAATACATCAAAGATAGGATTGAGAAAATAGCGGCCGTGGCCTTAATGAAGGTACAGCCACAGGATTTGTCTGGTGTGAAAATGGCAAACCACGGAAAAAACATCTTCAGGACTGCCGACGCTGGGAAGCAGGCTTGCAGCTTCGTGACTCACACCAGGGGCCTATTCCACGAACGAACTTTGCAACTTTGCACTTTGCACTTTTCAGTTCAGATTTTGTTCCACCATCGCTTTTCAGATTTAGCTTGCAAAGTGAAAAGTGAAAAGTGAAAAGTTAGAAATCTTTTCACTTTTCAAGCCTGTTATGTTCCTCCATTAGTACAGAAATGCAAAGTGCAAAGAAATGAAGTGAAAAGTTTTCATAAATCTTGCAAAGAGATGATTCCCTTTTCATATGTTAATTAACAAGTATGTACATTAGTTTCTCGGCGTAGAATTTGGTTTAGTGATATAAACACGTTACGACGTGAGCTTTTGTTAGCATCAAGTGAGGACAGTGATGAAGAATCCAATAATAGAACGTACAAAGACAGGATTCATTTTCATAACCTCACTTCGACGTAATATCGCGAGTGATTTCGTATTATCCCAACAGAGGCTGACTATATTCTTGAAATGATCGGTCATTTATTGAAACATAAAGAAGTAAATTCCTTTCCGAAAAAGAACAAATTCTTATGTTTACAATTTTTAGTAAATGGTGCCCAGCTGTACGGTACTGTGTAACAGCAATGCATGGGACATCAAAATCAATTATTTGCAGAACTGTTACCAAAGTCGTAGATGTTATAGTAAATGTAATATATCCTAACAGTACGTTGGCCTGATAATCCACTTAATATAGCGACGGGATTTCTAATGAAGGGTGAATGTCTTTCTGTGTGTATATGTGTTGACGGTACTCTCGTTAACATTGATGTGTGTCATCATTTGAGAGGTTATCTTTAAAGTTGTCAAAAAAGGATGTCACGTTTCTCCTTGACAACTTCCAGCACAGCCAGCTTCTTATAATAACCTTTCTTTCCCATGATAAAAACTTTAACGGTACGACAATTATACCGCCAAGTTCGCCGCGAAAAGTAAAGCATTAAAATCATAGAGTATTAGGCCTACACAGTTTGCTCATGGAATAAACTCGATCGGATCACTTATTCGCAAAGACTTTTCACTTTGCGAAGAAATTGAAAAGTACAGCCTAGTTCATGGTGGAACAGAAAGACTTTGCACTTTGCAAGAATTGAAAAGTGAAAAGTGCAAAGTTGAAAAGTTGCAAAGTTCGTTCGTGGAACAGGCCCCAGGCAGCGGAGTTCTGCATGATCAAAGATACCTACAGTAGGCTCAGCCCGATGTGAACCGCAACCGAGCCCGACGGGAGTCACAGAGTTGGTTATACTTTACCATCCGGCCCGGCTCGATTGTCACAGGATTATCTGTTCTGCCCTTCGTTGACGGCACAATCACTTAAAAGGATTACATTTGGTCAACCCTTCGCGTTTTTCCTGAGATTATATAGCACGTAGGCAGGCATGCCTCGCCCTGTCAGAGGCTTGTCGTGACGTTTTCCCTTCCTAGATTAAACAGGTGCTAACAATGGCAGGAAGATACTTGGAAAGAGTAGAGAAGGCTATGTTAGGGATAATCTAGATGGATGTCTCGCTACTTTCATAACATCCAGAAGCACCGGTCATGCTCCGAATGATATCACTCACCAGAACGCTGTCACAGCTATAAACAAGATTGAGACTTCAGTGGAAGCTACCGTACGTATTGCTGTGCCCTGTGCCAGCTGTCAAATGACTAAACACTGCATCGATCACGAAATAACAATAGCTGTGCATAAAGGATGCATCTTCATATGAGGCGAAGGACTAGCCAGAAGGACTTGACCATGGAGATGGTGGTGATTGCTGTTGTAAGAAAGGCAACCGTCCCCCTTTAACACTAATCAGAGGGAAAACATAGAAGTTGTCCGACACTTCGAGAAATGAAGGTATCGGCCAAAGATAGACAAGGGCCACGGAGTGCGTGAAAATGAGAGCCACCTTAGGCCTCCCGAACTTAATACCGCCGAGGTCGGAAAAGAAGAAAAGTTGACCAAGGGAGGTTGGATACGATAGATAAAAGTGAGGAGCCTGGCACAAGTAAGAGGAAGCAATGTCAGGACTCAGATAAGGGCCCCATGGTCGTCAACCCACGCTCCCAATTTAAGAGCCCCTGGGGCCGCTTTTAGTCGCCTTGTACGACAGCCAGAGGATCTGTGGGTGTTACTCTATTGCCGAGTGTGTAAGAGACTCAGAGCTAGACTAAAACTCACTTTTCAATTATTTTTTGCTATTTGCTTTACGTCGCACCGACACAGAGAGGTCTCATGGCGACGATGAGATAGGAAAGGCCTAGCAATGGGAAGGAAGCGCCCCAACATTTGGGTAACTGCACGGTCTACTCGCCCGGCTTTCAATTATTTAAAGGTAAAATGTGTAGCACTAAACGAGGTTACTGAGTAAATACAGAATTGTGAAGTTGTTTAGTCAATTCGCAGCGGCTTGGAGAGTGAACGCCAAATGGTCCAGTGTGAAGAGGTATATACGTAAAGCACACTGGTATGTTTTCTGGGAGTCACTGTGAAAACCAGAGGGGAAAGTTCCCCGGTCCGGTATGTGGCTGCAAGAGGCGCTAATGAACCTCTGAACTCTGACAAGTAATACTGACCGCCGATCGTATGAGTGGCGACACTCAAAGCGTACCGTGATCCAGCGGGGCACAGAATAGGGTCGGGTAATCCCACACAGAAGACCACCTTGAAACGACCCATGGACCTGAAGAGCACTGCACGACTCTACGCCGTTTAGAGACGTCGAAGTTTTGATATAAATATGAACTAGAGTTGGGGGTCATCCGAAAATGTGTGACGTAATGTTACCTAGCAACAGTACCTTCACAGCCCGTGGATTTGTGTGCATGGCCATCAATAAATACTTCACATCACAACCTGCACGGATGCTAGGTAACATCTTATTCTTCTTAAGACGTCGTCTCCATCCCATGTGAATTTATAGGAATAATCTCAGGATCTTTATGTAGTGGTTTCCCCTTGCCTTCTGCATCCTAATGCCGTTGACCAAACTGGTTCCTCCGCCTCTGGGAGCAACTTATTGTCCCCAGGACAATAGAGTGCCCTTACCTATATCCCCTCATCCACTCTCAAAGAGACTGTTGGCACTTGGTATAGGGGATCTCCTTATACCGGGAGATAATCGGCCGCTTCATTCGTTAGCCGCCTGCATATAAAATATTATTTTTATATGCAGTCGTTGCCCCCTTTCTTGCCGCTGGGAGGTCATTGTCATTGTAACAAGGACCAAATGGCATTCCCTTGTTTCTCTGGTTCTTTAGAGAGGTAGGTAACATCGCGTCATACATTTTATTGAAAGAAATATTGATGACCATTTGATTTTTCCGAAGGGAATGTTAAGAAATTTTATTTTTATTTTTAAATCATCATCTAACACTACCGGTACTGATCTGCACTTAGGGCAGTCGCCCAGGTGGCAGATTCCCTATCTGTTGCTTTTCTAGCCTTTTCTTAAATGATTTCAAAGAAATTGGAAATTTATTGAACATTTTCCTTGGTAAGTTATTCCAGTCCCTAACTCTCCTTCCTATAAACGAATATTTGACCCAATTTGTTCTCTTGAATTCTAACATTATCTTCATATTGTGATATTTCCTACTTTTAAAGACACCACTCAAACTTATTTCTGTACACACCGCTTAGTCGAGCATGTGCCGTTTTTGACTTAGAACATGTCTGTCATTTCATTCCAGCACTGCGTCCCTCGATAAAAATACGTGTCACCCAAAATCTGATTATCATACTTCGTTCAAAACTGTTAAAAATACAAATACTACCTTCAAAAGAAGAACATCCGAAAGAGTCTACTCAATAGCCATTTTGCGGCGCGTGCTGTATAACTTAGGAGGAAGACGTGATGGCACGCACTGCAGTGTCCTTTCATTTCAATCAATCAATACTGATCTGCATTTAGGGCAGTCGCCCAGGTGGCAGATTCCCTATCTGTTGCTTTCCTAGCCTTTTCCTAAATGATTTCAAAGAAATTGGAAATTTATTGAACGTCTCCCTTGGTAAGTTATTCCAATCCCTAACTCCCCTTCCCTTCTTCGTCTGCACTAGATATTTCGCTGCAATAATATTGGTGAGAAAACTAGGTTGAATGCGTGATATGTGTGCGAATTTTGTGAAAATTATCTGAATGTCTCAATATCTTAATTTAAGCGTACCGCAAATGAAAACAGGTAGAAAGAATGAGTAAAAGAGAGCCCGACATGTCTGAGCCTGGACGTCAGAGTGGCTATGTACAACGTAAGAATGCCGAGCGCCACCACCAGTCTACTTCCTTCTAACGTAAGTTTGAAAATACCACAAGATATAATGCAGGCGCTGGAGATAGGAAATAGTGTGATTTCACAACACTCGCATCAAGAGTGTCTAGCCAAAACTCTCTTCAAACGTAAAATCTTGGCAGTCACTTGTTTCCAACACCCTCTTAACACAGTGGCCATGATAGTTAAGGCATCAAGACTTTATGGTTAGCTGGTTCGAGTTCCTGTTGGTGGAAAAAATTTCACCTTCAGGAAATTGTTGGTCGGCAGTGTAATAAAGATGCAGGTATTGGTGTCTTCTTCTTCTACTTCTTATCCGGTATCCCAGAAGATGGTGATCGCCCTGGAGTAAGCACCCCTTTCTTTGGATAATCTGAAGGTAAGGTAAGGGCGTATTTTGCCCGAAGGCAGGTCTGAACCTCCGCAGAGGTGTGCCTGAGCCGGTGTTTACGTGCGGTAGTGTGGCCAGTTCCTTTCTGCTCCTCCATTCCCTTACCCCCGCCAACAGCGCGTGGCAACCCATTCAAAACGTGACCACGCCCAATGTTGCTTAACTTCGGAGTTCTCACGGGATCCGGTATTTCAACACGGCTACGGCCGTTGGTGGATAATCTGAAGAGTTGTTCGTTATTGTTGATGCTGCTCCTGTCTTTCATGTTTTGCGGCCAATACATGGTCTATCTGCTCTCCGCTTGCCTCCTATTTTGCTTTGTAATATGACCTGTTTAGCGTGATTAGCTGCCACCCCCGGAGGCCCGGGTTCGATTCCAGGCTCTACCACGAAATTTGAAAAGTGGTACGAGGGCTGGAACGGGGTTCACTCAGCCTCGGGAGGTCAACTGAGTAGAGGTGGGTTCGATTCCCACCTCAGCCATCCTGGAAGTGGTTTTCCGTGGTTTCCCACTCCTCCTCCAGGCGAATGCCGGGATGGTACCTAACTTAAGGCCACGGCCGTTTCCTTCCCTGTTCCTTGCCTATCCCTTCCAATCTTCCCATACCTCCACGAGGCCCCTGTTCAGCATAGCAGGTGAGGCCGCCTGGGCGAGGTACTGGTCATACTCCCCAGTTGTATGACGCGACCAAGAGTCTGAAGCTCCACGACACTGCCCTTGAGGCGGTAGAGGTGGGATCCCTCGCTCAGTCCGAGGGAAAAACCGAACCTGGAGGGTAAACAGATGATGATGATGAATATGACCTGTATTAGCTTAATTTTTCACCTCGTATAGCACGGCCAATATAAGCGGTTTTCCATGCTGTGTTGATGTTTGTCAGCTCTCACTTTTCTCTCTGTTCAACACTTCACCTTTTGTTACGAGGTCTGTTCAGAGTATTATGAGAATTCTCCGAAGCAACCATATATCAAAGGCATCTAATCTATTCACAGAGGAAGCTTTGATAGTCCAGGTTTCTACTCCGTAAAGCAGTCTTGTTCAGATGTAGCATTTCAACAGCCTTCGCCCAGGGGCGACTGCACTTTAAGGTCACAGGGTCACGTGGCCCCCACCCCGCATCCTCTTATAAGATATGAGCCTTCTTTCTTTTCAGGTAGAAATTAAAATTAGAAACTAGTCGAAATTAAGGTATTTACGCCATTATGGCATAAATACAGCCAATTATATGTATCATATGCTTCTATTCTGCTAGTCCCAGTGCTAAATGCAGCAGGCGGCCATAACCCCTCCGTGATTGAAGGAGCAATGTATAAGGAAACCTTTCCGCTACTTTACCGTTGGGCATGCGGAAGAGGTAGAACACTGCAAAGATTATAGGAGCCTCAGTAACAACAACAACAACAACAACAACAACAACAACAACAATAATAATAATAATAATAATAATAATAATAATAATAATAATAATAATAATAATAATAATAATAATAATAATAATAATAATAGTGTCAGGCTGAGTACTTCAGACAGTAGAGCGCTGGCCGTCTGAGCTCAAGTTGGCCGGTTTTAACCAGGCTCTTGAGTTGGCCGTGCGCGTAGAGGCGCGCGGCTGTGAGCTTGCATCCGGGAGATAGTAGGTTCGAGTCCCACTATCGGCAGCCCTGAAGATGGTTTTCCGTGGCTTCCCATTTTCACACCAGGCAAATGCTGGGGCTGTACCTTAATTAAGGCCACGGCCGCTTCCTTCCAACTCCTAGGCCTTTCCTATCCCATCGTCGCCATAAGACCTATCTGTGTCGGTGCGACGTAAAGCCCCTAGAAAAAAAAATTAACCAGGCTCATTCCGGTAATATTTGAAGGTGCTCAAATACGTCAGCCACGTGTCTGTAAATTTACTGACCCGTGAAAGAACTCCTGCAGGACAAAATTTCGGCATTTTGGCGTCTACGAAAACCGTAAATATTCAGTAGCGCCTTGTGAGGTACTAATTTACTTATTTATTTACTACCTGATGTACCCGCGCTTTGCTACGGAATTCTACATTGTGTACAGAATTCTAGGTTAGGTAGTGTACACGTTGTGAGTAAGATTGTAGTAAATTGTATAGCTCTTAACGTTACCCTAGAAACTCGACGGGGAAGTCACCAAACGTCTTTTCTCGTGTGAAGACTGGTTTAGGGAATTCTCATTGTAATGGTAGGCCCTCTTGTCTACCATTAGTCACAATCAAGTTGGGAAGTTTTCATTATAATGGCAGACACTCACTCTCCACCTTTCTTTTTACATCTTCAGAAAGACTGTTTTTGTAGTTTTCCCAACTGAAGTCAACACAATGAAGTCAGTAGGAATAATGCGATTAAAAGCAATGCTGTCATATGAAATACTCGATCAAATGAAAAACCACACACTTTCTCACTTTTAAAGGACAGTGCTACACTGCCGATCTAACAGTCTAAAGTTTCAAAGCTGGAATGAGCAGGCCGTAGACAGCCGTGAACACTTTTCTATGGGGGCGAATATTTCAGAGTTCCAGGGCTAAAACTATGCCCTTTTACTTATATGTTTCCAAGAAGTACCCGATGAGTCGTAAAACCTCAATTCACTACACTGGTGGGGGGGGGGGGGGGCTGACTTGGAGGCAATTTTTTCCAGAGGAGAAACTCTTCGTTGCTAATTTGGAATAAAATGAATGTAGAATTTAATAAAAGTGGAGAGGAAGAAGCTTTTCTTAAGAAACGTCTCTTTTAAGGTTGCATTTTGAATCACTTAGTGAAATGTAGTGCTATAATATTGAATAGGCCAAAATTGTGATTCTACACAAGGTCATAAGTGAGCCTCTGCTATTATTCCGTTATTTGTGCACACTGATCATTCCAATCAGCGCGTCAGATTAGGGATCGAATACATGGATTACTACTGTATGATGAACCAGAGTGTTACGTACCAGCCGTATCAGAAAACATATGAACCGGAGGAATGGCATACTAAAGAAGAAAGTCTTCTATCTTTCTAGCTATTTCCCGCACATATTCAGTCAGGCTGTTACATTCGGTACACAGCAGTAATCCCATCTATCGGAGTTGAGTGGCAGCATAAGAGACAAAGAACATCACAAGAAAAAATGTTCAATGGAATGTTATTGTTGATCAATGTTATGCGCTTTTAATATTGTACGCCTGACATATAGTTTTCTTCCGACACTGAAATACCACTCTTATCTTAGTCGGTACGGTACAACTGAATAAAACATAAATTATGGGAAATTGTATTCTCTATAACCTTTGTTATGTAGTAGTTTTCGTTACGACCAATAACATAGGTATTTAAAAATTAAATTTTAGATGCCTTCCCCTAAACTACCATTTCATCCAGGGTGAATAAAATTATGTATAGCGTAGACTGTAGTTTCTATTTTCCGACTCTGTATACCGAATTTCATTAAATTCTGTTTGCCCATTTTCTTGCGGCTCGGCGTTGATATGGACTTAGAAACAAAAGTACAAATTAATGAATATCTGTGTTTTCATAGCCTGTATGGTAAATTGTATAAGATATAAATGATCGGAAATGTAATTCTATATAACTTTAGTTTTGTAGTATTTATGGATAGGACCAACAAACATTGGAGAATTAAATTGTAGCCCTTCCCCTAAACTAGCCAACGGCCATAGCCGTGTTGAAACACCGGATCCCGTGAGATCTCCGAAGTTAAGCAACATTGGGCGTGGTCAGGAGTTGGATGGGTTGCCACGCGCTGTTGGTGGGGGTAAGGGAATGGAGGAGCGGAAAGGAACTGGCCACCCTACCGCACGTAAACTCCGGCTCAGGAATACCTCTGCGGAGGTTCGGACCTGCCTTCGGGCAGAATAACCCTTACCTACCTACACCTAAACTACCACTTCACTCAGCGTTAATAAAATGATGTATAGCCTAGATTGTAGTGGATCATTCCACAACGTTACATACCGATTTTCATTAAATTATCTCCAGCCGTATTCTCGTGATGCGTGTACATACAGACAGAGACACAGACAGACAGAAATGACGGAAAATTAAGAAGTGCATATCCGTATTATTGTGAACACGAACTGTAGAGAAATAACATTCTTTCTAAATTCTGAGCAATGTACAGACAAAACTCTTATTTTATATATAGGCTAGTTAGTTAGTTATGTACTTAGTTAGTTAGTTAGTTAGTTAGTTAAGTTCTGTTCTCGTCTGCGTGATTCCCCCATTTCATACCTCACGAGCTGTCACTGTCTTTACCTGAGTTTGAGACTAATTTTGGAAAGACGATCTAGAAATCTCCATACAGCATCTGATCTCTTTTTCACATTCCAGATTATATGTTCTAGTGGTATATAATTTCTAATCACTATACTCCGCGCCCAAAGCCCGGATTCAGTTCTAAACTTCTTCGCAATATTCATATGGAGAGAGGGCATATGATGCTATTGATGGTGATTCGTGACATCGGATGGGAACGTTAAGGCTTCAGCAGACCCAAACCCCTTGGTGTTATTTGCCGGGAGGAGGCTATATGCCGACACGGGGTTTCACCTACCTCATTATCATCGCAATTCCAGACGCGCAGCTGGAAAGACATGCACCAGGCTTTTCCGGAGGGTACATCACATCACATCACATCACATCACATCACATCACATCACATCACATCACATCACATCACATCACATCACATCAGATCACATCACATCACATCACATCACATCACATCACATCACATCACATCACATCACATCACATCACATCACACCACATCACATCACATCACATCACATCACATCACATCACATCACATCACATCACATCACATCACATCACATCACATCACATCACATAAGAGGTAACTGAAAGGGGGCCCAACTTGTGATAATGCCCGCATTTCCCTTGGCCAATCCCGACCCTACGGAGTCTTCATTTCCATGACCTTCGTGGTCCTTCCCTCCTTTCCTCGAAACGCGTGTTTTTCTTCTGTGCTACTTCTTCCTCTTATTAGCATTAAGAGAGGATGGTTGCCCAGTTTTCTTCTTCCTGGCCTTTCCCCGGTTACCTGGAATCGTATTTTGGATGGATTTAGCGCTGTTTCACGGCCCGATGCCTTTCCTGATGCCAACCCTCTGCGAAAGGATATATCGAATATCCCGGGTGCCTGTAGTGGATGGTTTGTAGTATGATGTGTTGTATGTAAATAAATATATGTATTCGGACGAGCACAGGCACTCAGCCTCCGAGATGGAGGAACTAACTAAACAAATCCGCGACCCGACCGCTAATTGAACTTGGGGCTATCCGAACCGAAGTCTACAACGCTGAATATTCAGCAAGAAGCTGGACTTAAACACCCAGTTACTTCTGGGGTATCAGTGGCGTGAGTTCTAAGGCATATTTCCCTTCCTGACGTCACGTGATTTTTGAGATGTAACTCTCAACCCAGGATCTACCGGAATAGGAATCTCAGTGTTCCGGGGGAGAAAGTAGCAGTTCGGCCTCTGAGATAATCTGCCCCCCCCCCCATTGGTTATCCAGTTGTAATTCCTATTGTGTCAACAATCACACCACCACAATAGTAAAACAGCCACCACAATAGCATCAGGTATGAAACACGATTCGTCATACTCAGTATAATGGAGCGATGGCCTACTGTGACCTAAGATCGTAAAAGCTGACTATTAATTGAAATTCTCTTTCTCTTCCGCTGACAGTAAAATCCCTCTGGTAGCAGTACTACCATTCTTTTTCCCAGCCTTTCTGCCAGTTCATTGAGATCGGGACATGGTGGGTGTTTTTGCCCAGCTTTACGGCGTGGTACCATTCCTGACGCCGACCTTAAGTGGTGGGGAAGTACTGAGGTAGTGGTGGTGGTGGTGGTGGTGAGTATTGTTTTAAGAGGAAGTAAAATTAGGCGACCATTCTCAGTTAACACTTATCAATGAGAAAAAGGAGAAAGTGCAAACCTTCGAAAAATTAAGATATTGAGGCAGGAGCCACGAAGGCGTGGAAATGAAAGACTCCCCAGGCCTCGAGAACCTGTCGGAGTCAGAAGAGAACCAAGAATTGACCAAGGGAGGCCAGATAGAAAAAATAAAATTGAGGAGCATGACTTATCCTCTAGAGATTCAAGGCCAAATTTAGACATGTAAAAATATTTATTGGTTTGAGGGGCTCTTAGACCACAACATATGACAAATCTGCAATAATAATTAATAATAATAATAATAATTGTACCGGGCGGTACACCTCTACTCTGTTTATTTAAAAGTTGCGCCAGTTGAAACTCCTCTTCTGGAGGAAGGTTGAACTTTATCTATTCTATTAATTCTCTACTTTCTCAGAAGATGTCACCACGTGGAAAATTTTGAGTTTTTGAACTGTGTCACTTTTGATGTGTTTTTGTTTCGCTTGAAGTAAGAAGTGTGAACTTTCTCTTCTAGAGGACACTACTGAAGATCAACAATAGTGCGACCTAGTGCGGAGTTAAAGAACTATTTTGTTGGAGAAATTTTTATTTCAAAAGTTTGTTTCTTGTTAAATTTCTTTCTGTTATTGTTTAAGTTGGCTGTATACCCCTCTTGTTCCCCTTAGTTTGGATCTAGCCAATCCCGAATTTCTTTAATTAATTTTCCACCAATAATGTGTTTCTTTTTCCTCTATGTAGGGGTTTCTTTTCCCGAACCAATAAAGATTTTGTGGGAGGGCGTTTTATTTCCCCTAACGCCTAGAATCTTCCGCGAGAGGATATAAACTGCTGATTTTGGGGTCTCCGGGCCACTTCTGTTCCATCTTTCAGTGTATTAAGTACATAGCAGGAGGCGGGAAGCGCCTCTTTCCCCGGCAGCGATCTACTACCAGGTAATGGCCTATTAATATCTTCTTTTCTTGCTAGGTCGGCAGTTTAACTCTCGCGGCGGGTTCGAAGCGTTTTCCATCATGTAACCTTTTCCTAAAATGTAACTACTCTTTTCTTCTTTTTCTTGTAAAGCTACATATTGGGATAGAGAGTGCTAACCCTCTCGAGCTCCCACTCACATTTGTTTTGAGGTGAACTTATTTTCTCAAACTTTTCTTCGTTTATGTAATGTAAAGTGTTCTTCTCTAAGTCACCTCTGTAGTATGGGATTAGCCCTTGCGTTAGTGGCCCAGAGCCAGATTAGGTTTTAAAAGCAAAGTGTATTAGGAGTGCAAGTTCGCCTCCTCTCAAGTTGTATTTTAGAGGTCATGTATTAATCTTTTCTCACCTAATAGACCTCAGTAGGTTGGGTATTTTACCCCTGTGTATATGTCCTTTGAGGACAACTTGAAAGTTGAGTTTGGTGTGGCCTGGGAGAGGCTTAACTTTAAGAGCGAGTGGCTCTTTTCTAAAACTGAGAGTTGTATGCCTCGAGGAGGCTTTGCTGTGTAATTTGGAGCAAGGGCTCCAGGGTTTGAGTGGGGTCTTCTGCCCCTTTTGTTGAAATTGGTATATCGTAAAGTTGAGCTAGTTGCTCAAGAATTGTGTTTTCAGGGCTCGAAGCCCAAATTCTTTAATCCCTGTAATTGTACATTTCGAGTTGTTTTTCGGCTACTAAGTACCTGTTCTATTTGTTGTTACCTAATTTTGAAAAGAAAATATAACCTTGTTAAATTTTAAAATTTAATTTCTCTTTAGTAGCTTGAGACCTATTCACCACCCAGCACCTTCTTTCATGCTTAACTACCACAAAAACTCGGTAACAAGTGGTAGCAGAGCGTGGTTGAATGGGTCTCAATTTAGCCCCTTTTGACGGCTAAACATTGCTTTGATTCGAACTCTAACAATTTTCTCAGTTGCTGGAATTTGTTGAGTTTTTCAAAATTGTTCTGTCATCATGCCCGGCCCTCGCGATGTTCTCCTCCTTAACTACTTGCGCAAAGAGGAGTTGATATACGAGTTAACTATCAGAAACGTTCAATCTGGAGGCACGGTTGCAATAGATACTAACAAGCTTAGAGAGTCCCTTGATTTGCCCATTTCCATCCCCAATTTGGGAGAGAAAGAAATTGATGACTCTCTTTCCACGATTGTCGAGAATATTACTGGGCTAGCATCGGTAGTCAGCTTTTTTGATGAAAACGATCCATCTCCTAATCAAATTAAGCGTGTGCAAGGCAGGCTGTATCACTTTGCAAATAGAGTTAATGATCTATTGTCTCTAAAGGTGAATGACGTTCAGAGGAAGCAAGCTAATACGCTCCTTGAAACTATTTCTGAATTGTCTAATAAGGTCACTCAATTGCTAACCGGCGAAGCTCCTCCCAAAACTGATCAACCCGCCACGGTGAATGTAGGTAACGAGGAAGAGCCTCCTCAGGGAGAAGTCAATAGGATAACCGTTGCTGCTCAAACTATCTCTGCCCCATCGAACAACGAATCTGAACGCCGTGCGTCATTGAGTAACATCCGCTCTGAATTAACTTCTTTGCCCTTGAAACCTTTAACGACTATGACACCTGGGTTCAGCAGCTTGCCTCATCCATTGGCAATGTTGCTTAGAGGTATCTCTAAGTTTTCCGTCAACACCACCAGTGACGTAATTTCATTTTTAAGATTTCTAGTGGAATTTCAGGATCATGCCCTTGTGTTTTCTCTTTCCCCATGTCAAATTTTGCAAATTATCTATCCTTATGCTATTGGTGTTCTATCTGACAAGATAGTTAGAGCCATTGCCGAGCAATCTTCTATTGAGGATTTCCATGCCCATTTGCTAGCTAACTTCATCCCGGCTAGGGCCAGGTCCTCCCTTATTCAGAAACACTATTATCGGGTACAGCGCTTGGATGAAAACCTGGCAGACTTCATCCAAGATATTAAGTTTTATACTAGGGTGTTTGCTCTCCACTTCCCTGAGGATCAGATCGTGCAAGCTATTGTTGAAGGGATTTCACCACCCTACAGGTCATATTTGTGTTTCGCGGCGTGCCCGCAAACCTTCTCTGAACTGGAAGCATTAGCCGTCTCTGCGGAAGGAGTTAGGTATGCCGATTCCTTGCGTGTGGCGAAAGAACCCCCGCCTTCCTTCAGTAACACTCGGCCTCCACCTCGCCGACCAGTCAATCCCCGTAAATGTTATGCTTGTGGGTCGCCTGACCATCTGCGGAATAAGTGTCCTCTGATCAAGTCAAGTGGGACAAGGAATGGAGCAGGGTCATCACAAGGCTGTTTTAAGTGTGGGGCCTTCTCACATATCGCCAAGAATTGCCCAAACTCAAATAGCACCCCCTCCTGCTCAACTTCTGGTGCAAATTCCAGCTATGCCAATAATAAAAAGTGACTAGCGGCGTCGGCTGAGCCGACTAATCCATATTCCCGAGACTCAGCCCCTAGTAAACAGGTTGTAAATGCAGAGAACGACCCGCCTTCAAATTCATCTTTTGAATGCCCTAAAGAGTGTCTTAGGATTGCGGCGGATACCCCCGCACCTGTTCCTTTTCTTAAGATTGAGTTAAATAACGAGCCTGTAACAGCTCTCTTAGATTCAGGCAGTGTTTGTTCCATTATTTCGGCTGATTGGTATTCTAAATTGAAATCTGTTTGTAAACTCCCTGACTATGTCTCTTCTCCTGTTCAATACGTTTCGGCTAATTCATCTCCATTAGAAATTCTAGGTTCCTTACTGGTCAAAATTCGTGTTTTTAAGTTTACATGGAAAGTTAAATTGTTTGTGGCCAAGCAATTGTCTTGCCCCATTATATTGGGAGCTGACTTTATTTCTCACACTGGTCTTGTGCTCGATCTCCGGTCTAGGTCGTGCACATTCAAATTTGCTTCTAGTTATAAAATCCCACTCTTAAAGTGTAATTCTGTATCATGTTCATCTATTTCGCCTACCCAGGATGAGATGTTGTTAGACCTTAGACATCTACCTGAGGAGCAGGCTGATAGTATTCGCAAACTGTGTCAGTCGTTTCCCGAGGTGTTCTCTGATACTCTTGGTGTTACTGACCTTATTGAATACAAAATTGAGGTCACGGACTCGATTCCTGTCCGTTTTCCACCGTATAGGCTATCTCCACCTAAAATGAAGGCTCTGAAAGAAATCATCGATCAGATGTTGAAGGATGGTATTATTAGGCCCTCTAAGTCAGCGTATTCTTCGCCTATTTTTCTAGTCCCGAAACCCCAAGGAGGCTTCAGGCCTGTCATTGATTACAGGGCTCTCAATCGGAAGGTGGTGTTGCAATCTGTGCCCCTTCCCGACCTTCATTCTTGCTTTTCATGGTTTCGTAAGGCCAAGTTCTTCACCATCTTGGACTTGAATCAGGCCTATAATCAAATTCCCCTTGCCGAAGAGTCTAAACATCTTACAGCGTTTGCCACGGACTGGAATTTATACGAATACAACCGCGTGCCTTTCGGGCTCCCCACGGGGGCAGCTGTGCTCACTAGGCTACTAGATAGGGTCTTTTCCGACATCAAATTTGAGTACTTATATCACTACTTGGATGATGTCGTCGTATTTTCCGAAACTTTTGAAGAACATCTAGATCATCTGCGAGAAGTTCTCGATCGCCTTCGTAAGGCTGGGTTAACTGTTAAGTTGTCCAAGGTTGCCTTTGCTAAGCCCTCAATGTCATTCCTAGGGCATATTGTGTCACCCGATGGGGTATCTGTCGATCATTCTAGAACACAGGCCATCCGTGATTTTAAACCTCCCAAGGACATCAAAGGTATCGCCAGGTTCATTGGTATGGTGAATTTCTTCAGGAAGTTCATTCCTAACTTTGCTAATAGAGCGGCGCCCTTAAACCTTCTTCGTAGGAAAGGCATCAAATTCGAGTGGGGACCTTCTCAACAAGCCGCTTTTGAAGATCTTAAATTAGCTCTCTGTAATGCCCCTGTACTTGCTATGCCTGATTTCTCGAAGAAATTCATCGTCCAAACGGACGCGTCGTCGTCAGCTGTAGCTGCAGTCCTTCTTCAAGAGACTGAACTAGGGAGGCGTCCCATCGCCTATGCATCTAGGACTCTATCGGTTCAAGAAGCCAAGTATTCCATCTATGAGCTCGAAGGGTTGGCAGTCTTATTCGCCTTAGAAAGGTTCCGTCTCTATCTGGAACATGTCAAATTCGACCTGGAGACAGATAATCAAGCCTTAAGCTGGGTCTTAGGTAGGCCGCGTCGTACTGGTCGTATAGCCCGTTGGGCCATCCGTATTTCTGCCTTCCAATTTGATGTACGACATATCAGAGGTACTGAAAATGTTGTTGCCGATGGACTCAGCCGTATGTTTCATAACGACGTAGAGACCCACGAACCGGTCGACAGTTCATCACCTTCCGAGTCCATACTATCGGGTGTTAATGCCATCTTAACAGATGCTCCCATGCTTTTTAGGGATATTGAGAAATACCAACGTGAAGATCCGACGCTGGCTCCGATAATGGAAACCCTTTCTTCTGGGGAACATGCTGTCCCTTATGTTCTAAGGAATGGTGTTCTATGTTGCCCTTCGAGGCATGATAAGTTGATGAAAGTTGTTGTTCCAGCGGTTCTTGTACCTATGATCTTCAAATACTATCATGAGACCCCATTGGGGGGGCATCTTGGAATCTTTAAAACTCGTGAAAAGATTCGTGAAATGTTCATATGGAAAGGTATGGACGGTGAAATTCGAGAACTTGTAAAAGCTTGTAAATCTTGTTTGATCAGTAAACCCACCATGTCCACTAAAGTAGGCCTTTTGTCTTCTCATCAAGCGTCGCGCCCCATGGAACGCCTGTATATCGATTATGTGGGACCCTTCCCCCAGTCAAAGGGTAATGCCAACAAGTTCATCTTTGTGTGTGTAGATGGTTTTACAAGATTTTCCTGGTTATTTCCGACTAAGCTGGCTACCGCTCAGTCCACAATTACTTGCCTAAATTCCATTTTTGCTTCTTTTGGTCCGTGCCAATACATTGTATCTGATAATGCTAAAGCTTTTACATCAAATCTGTTTCGTAAATTCTGTTTTGACCTGTCCATCTCTCATGTAACTACATCTGCTTATTACCCTCAACCATCTCTGGCTGAACGGGTTAACCGTAATCTCAGGTCCGCACTTATTGCCTATCATCATGAAGATCATTCTAGGTGGGACACGTCCCTGCATTGGTTAGCTTTTGCTTTGAATTCGGCGGTTCATGAATCTCACAAATTTACTCCAGCTTCTTTGATGTTTAAGTTCGTTCCCAACTCGCCGCTCTCTAACCTCTGGTCTTTGAATGACATTCTACCCGAGACAATAGATCCGGATAACATTAAAGATCTTTGGAAGAAGGCTAAAGCCAATCTTAAAGTGTCTCATGAAAAGGTTAGGGAAAGGTATGATCGTGGACGGAGATCCACCACTTTGAAGGTAGGTGACCAGGTTATGGTCAAAAATTTTGTTCCCGCGGGCAAGCTTGCCCCCAGATTTCATGGGCCTTGTATCATTCTCGATTTTCTTACGCCGGTTACCTTATTGCTAAGTAATCCAGCCACCGAGAGGATATTTAGAGTTCACCTGTCCCAGGTGAAACCGGTGTAATTTCTGTGTTAACTTGCTCCATATTATTTTGGAAAGGATATGAAGGTTATATTTTTTTTGAGTTTCACTTTTAAGGCATTCTGCCCCTTCTGTAATATTTTGGTTTTAGATGTAAGCCTTATGTAAAACCTGCCCCGACCCGTTAAACTGCCATCCTGTTCTTGCCACGGCCATTACCACGCTCCCGTCTCCTGCTCCACCTTACACTGTGGCTTCATAATAGTAAATGCCATGGATATCTACACGCCGCTGGCCCCTCAACCTCTCCACAAGCCTGTACCCTCAAAGAAAATGATTGTCCAACACAATTCTGCCGCCTAGCTTTAATGTTTCAGCGCCCCCGCAGCCGCGCAGCGCCGTGCAGCGACTGGGGAGGGGGATGGGCCCCCTCCTCTCCAGCGAGGACGACATGTGCACGGCGAGCCGGAGCTCTCCCCCCGGCCAAGGCTGATGTGCGGCGCACGTCCTGCTACATGCCCGCAGCCTGTATCTGTTCACCGCGGGCGCGGCGTACTTCAACACCTCTGCTCCCCTCATAGTGCGGGCGAGCGGTATCTCAGGGTACTTGAGGGGTCCGAGCGGCCTCCGTTGGACGCAAGCTGCAACGGCCGGTCTGGCCATCCGACTCAATCTACATCAACTACATGGACAGTCACCATAAGCAATAATTACATTTGGGAATTTAACAACAATATTTGGTGGACATTGCAAAACTTTTCTTCACCTTTTAAGCATTAAAGGTTTATCTTCAGAAATTCAACTACTACAACAGAAAAACTTTACTGCACCGGCAACAACAAAATTTTGAAACTGCAACCAACCAAATTACTAAAATCTTATAAATGCTTCCGCAATTAATCTTAATATCAACATCAAAACTTGGACCTTATTTTGGAAACAAAGCTTATGTTCTTCTGTGTTACCCCTTGGAGGAACTTTTGGGGGGGGGGGAGGTCTGTACCGGGCGGTACACCTCTACTCTGTTTATTTAAAAGTTGCGCCAGTTGAAACTCCTCTTCTGGAGGAAGGTTGAACTTTATCTATTCTATTAATTCTCTACTTTCTCAGAAGATGTCACCACGTGGAAAATTTTGAGTTTTTGAACTGTGTCACTTTTGATGTGTTTTTGTTTCGCTTGAAGTAAGAAGTGTGAACTTTCTCTTCTAGAGGACACTACTGAAGATCAACAATAGTGCGACCTAGTGCGGAGTTAAAGAACTATTTTGTTGGAGAAATTTTTATTTCAAAAGTTTGTTTCTTGTTAAATTTCTTTCTGTTATTGTTTAAGTTGGCTGTATACCCCTCTTGTTCCCCTTAGTTTGGATCTAGCCAATCCCGAATTTCTTTAATTAATTTTCCACCAATAATGTGTTTCTTTTTCCTCTATGTAGGGGTTTCTTTTCCCGAACCAATAAAGATTTTGTGGGAGGGCGTTTTATTTCCCCTAACGCCTAGAATCTTCCGCGAGAGGATATAAACTGCTGATTTTGGGGTCTCCGGGCCACTTCTGTTCCATCTTTCAGTGTATTAAGTACATAGCAGGAGGCGGGAAGCGCCTCTTTCCCCGGCAGCGATCTACTACCAGGTAATGGCCTATTAATATCTTCTTTTCTTGCTAGGTCGGCAGTTTAACTCTCGCGGCGGGTTCGAAGCGTTTTCCATCATGTAACCTTTTCCTAAAATGTAACTACTCTTTTCTTCTTTTTCTTGTAAAGCTACATATTGGGATAGAGAGTGCTAACCCTCTCGAGCTCCCACTCACATTTGTTTTGAGGTGAACTTATTTTCTCAAACTTTTCTTCGTTTATGTAATGTAAAGTGTTCTTCTCTAAGTCACCTCTGTAGTATGGGATTAGCCCTTGCGTTAGTGGCCCAGAGCCAGATTAGGTTTTAAAAGCAAAGTGTATTAGGAGTGCAAGTTCGCCTCCTCTCAAGTTGTATTTTAGAGGTCATGTATTAATCTTTTCTCACCTAATAGACCTCAGTAGGTTGGGTATTTTACCCCTGTGTATATGTCCTTTGAGGACAACTTGAAAGTTGAGTTTGGTGTGGCCTGGGAGAGGCTTAACTTTAAGAGCGAGTGGCTCTTTTCTAAAACTGAGAGTTGTATGCCTCGAGGAGGCTTTGCTGTGTAATTTGGAGCAAGGGCTCCAGGGTTTGAGTGGGGTCTTCTGCCCCTTTTGTTGAAATTGGTATATCGTAAAGTTGAGCTAGTTGCTCAAGAATTGTGTTTTCAGGGCTCGAAGCCCAAATTCTTTAATCCCTGTAATTGTACATTTCGAGTTGTTTTTCGGCTACTAAGTACCTGTTCTATTTGTTGTTACCTAATTTTGAAAAGAAAATATAACCTTGTTAAATTTTAAAATTTAATTTCTCTTTAGTAGCTTGAGACCTATTCACCACCCAGCACCTTCTTTCATGCTTAACTACCACAAAAACTCGGTAACAATAATAATAATAATAATAATAATAATAATAATAATAATAATAATAATAATAATAATAATAATAATGTTATATGTTTTACGTCCCACTAACTACTTTTACGGTTTTTGGACACGTCGACGTGCTGGAATTTAGTCCCGCAGGAGTTCTCTTACGTGCTAGTAAATCTACCGACACGAGGCTGACGTATTTGAGCACCTTCAAATACCTCCAGACTGAGCCAAGATTGAACCTGCCAAGTTGGGGTCAGAAGGTCAGCGCCTGAACTGTCTGAGCAACTAATCGCGGTGCAAAAATAATATTTTAGGTGGAAAGGGAAGAGAGGGCAAACTTTCGACTATGGGGGCCTTTTGGGGTTCTGTGGGGCGGGGGATATCTTGATATTGTGACCGTATCGGTCATACACATATTTAATAAATTAAAATTGATTTAGGCGGTGGAAAATTTTGTCACGCTCCCTAAAATATTATTAGAGTAAGGTTGCATTAGGCTGCATCAGTTTGCATAACATCTCCGACTTGGTGGTGTAAACACGAGTCCGTCATAGTTGGAAGAATCCCCAGAAAGAGAGCGAGGTGTAAAAAATGACAAAGAAAGAAAATCTATAATAATAACTCCGCCCACTAAAAATGGCCGAAACACGGCAATGCCAGCGTGCAAGCTTGATTTGTATTGTAAGATTTCGAGATATGCATAATAATTAGTGAGGGAAACCTCGGCATGTCATATGTTTTCGTAAAAGACCTCTGCCAAAATTCTAATCTTATAAATAAAGTTGTAGGGGGTCCGCTGTCTGTAATTTCGTTTGTTTTGCCAATTTTTCAGATATTTATCCGTTTTAGGTCAACTCAAGACCGAATCGGTGATTTTTACTTTTCGTGTTTGTTTGTCAGTTTGTTTGTTCCATCACCACGGCAAAACGGCTGGATAGATTTCAACCAAACTTCATATTTGGAGTATACTCAGCCCGAGGAAGGTTTCTATATGCATTTCATTTTAAAATCTTTGATTAGACGGGAATTTATAGGAAAACCGCAAATGACGGAGAAATTTGCTATTTTCTGCGGGTATCATGGTCTACGTGTGTGACCGACAGATCGGCAACGAACGTACAGGTTGCCATGACAACGTCTCTGACTGCTTGCCAGCAGGGAAGTGACGTATTGCCATTTTCCTCATCATACCTTTAAATTCATGGTTGTTCCTTGGGTAGAAGGCAAGAGAGGGCGTCAATCGGCCATTCTGCGGGATATTGGCGGAATATCGTTGGAGTTTGTAACCGTCCTCGAATAGCTTAAGTAATAACACCATTAGACATCTTATCTGTTGACCTAAGAATGCCTGCGCCTAAATTTCTCGGCTGTTACTTCTTTCTTATATCCATAACTCACACCAGCATATTTTATTGAGGGGAATTTGATTTTCCAATACATTCACTTGGTATTTACATATTTGTCGTCATCCGGTTGTCCTCAGTTTTAATCCATTTTCTATTACACTGACTGACAGAGCAAATGCAACACCAAGAAGGAGTGGTCAGAACTTTATGCCAATTGCAGGGTACACTGACGTCACTGAGGTATGCTCATGATGTGAAATGCGCCGCTGTGCTGCGCACGTAGCGAACGATAAATGGGACACGGCGTTGGCGAATGGCCCACTTCGTACCGTGATTTCTCAGCCGACAGTCATTGTAGAACGTGTTGTCGTGTGCCACAGGACACGTGTATAGCTAAGAATGCCAGGCCGCCGTCAACCGAGGCATTTCCAGCAGACAGACGACTTTACGAGGGGTGAGAAGGGCAGGTTGGTCGCTTCGTCAAATCGCAGCCGATACCCATAGGGATGTGTCCACGATGCAGCGTCTGTGGCGAAGATGGTTGGCGCAGGGACATGTGGCACGTGCGAGGGGTCCAGGCGCAGCCCGAGTGACGTCAGCACGCGAGGATCGGCGCATCCGCCGCCAAGCGGTGGCAGCCCCGCACGCCACGTCAACCGCCATTCTTCAGCATGTGCAAGACACCCTGGCTGTTCCAATATCGACCAGAACAATTTCCCGTCGATTGGTTGAAGGAGGCCTGCACTCCCGGCGTCCGCTCAGAAGACTACCATTGACTCCACAGCATAGACGTGCACGCCTGGCATGGTGCCGGGCTAGAGCGACTTGGATGAGGGAATAGCGGAACGTCGTGTTCTCCGATGAGTCACGCTTCTGTTCTGTCAGTGATAGTCACCGCAGACAAGTGTGGCGTCGGCGTGGAGAAAGGTCAAATCCGGCAGTAACTGTGGAGCGCCCTACCGCTAGATAACGCGGCATCATGGTTTGGGGCGCTATTGCGCATGATTCCACGTCACCTCTAGTGCGTATTCAAGGCACGTTAAATGCCCACCGCTACGTGCAGCATGTGCTGCGGCCGGTGGCACTCCCGTACCTTCAGGGGCTGCCCAATGCTCTGTTTTAGCAGGATAATGCCCGCCCACACACTGCTCGCATCTCCCAACAGGCTCTACGAGGTGTACAGATGCTTCCGTGGCCAGCGTACTCTCCGGATCTCTCACCAATCGAACACGTGTGGGATCTCATTGGACGCCGTTTGCAAACTCTGCCCCAGCCTCGTACGGACGACCAACTGTGGCAAATGGTTGACAGAGAATGGGGAACCATCCCTCAGGACACCATCCGCACTCTTATTGACACTGTACCTCGACGTGTTTCTGCGTGCATCGCCGCTCGCGGTGGTCCTACATCCTACTGAGTCGATGCCGTGCGCATTGTGTAAACTGCATATCGGTTTGAAATAAACATCAATTATTCGTCCGTGCCGTCTCTGTTTTTTCCCCAACTTTCATCCCTTTCGAACCACTCCTTCTTGGTGTTGCATTTGCTCTGTCAGTCAGTGTAATTTCAACTTTCTTTACTGAGTTATTTTCTTCCTTAATTACACCGCATGTATGCGAGAGCTAATCCCGAAAGCTTGACACTCTTTCCTTTGAGGAAATATTCTAAGCTATGCAAATGTATAACTTTCGGCCCTGGAAAATATCGAAATATGGATGCAATTTTAACGACGGTGCACACATTCGTTTCGGGATAATTGGTGGCTAATCTTTTAAGTGTTATCACAAATCACAAAGCAAAATCGCCTTTCATTTTGGAGAGATCTACAACTTTGGTCCTATGACTTTTTATCGTATTTCTATTCCTTATACGTTAAATACAGCTGTATTTCTCGATTTCAAGTTAATTTTGTACTTTCACACGTATATGTTAACATTAATTTGGCACACTTATAGCAAAGATAGAATTATGACATTCGGCACGCACATTGGCATGACCAGTAGCAATGTGATAGCCAAATTTTATATGATTCTGTCTGTCACATGAGTATCACAAATATAAAGTAGTATGCGAAAACTGTACAAAATTTCACACCCAATGATTCTAAGTCAATTTAACCCATAAATACAGGAGATACGAGAAGATGTCATGGGACAAACCATGTAGAACACTGAAAGAGGTGTCTGATGGTGAGGTCCGTTTGCAGATATGTCGCAGAGTTTCAAAGCAGTAACTCTCGAAATAAAGGTCTGCACTTCTAGTGTGTCTGTACATTGACTATTTTGGCGACATTTCTGTACAGTTATCCGTTTCAGGTGTAATATTTACCATCTGCATACTTTTAGCTCTGGTGTCTGTTTTTATGTTTGTCTGTTTGTCTATAACTTGGAAACTACTGGATATATTTCCACCAAAATTCATATTTAGAATCCACCTGTCCTTGAGTAGGTTTCAGGGGAAATACTGTTTCTAAATCCATGAAATGACTGGGGGGTTTATACGAAACCGAAATCGTGATTTTGCACTCCCACAAAATGTACACAACCAAACTTAATAGAAACATACCTGCCTTAATGGAATTAATTTTTAAACCTTTTTTCTCACGTGCATCATTTCGGTTAGAGGATTTATAAGGGAGATATCATTAACCGGACTTAACTTAAGAACGGGCGCGTGTTGAGCGTATTTCTTACAACTTGAAAACTATAGAACATATTTGTACCAAACATTATATTTAGCATTCACCTTTCCAAAGGTAGATTTTAAAGGTCAATAACATTTCCTGTTCCTGGAATGGACTGGCGGTTTATAGGGAACCGAAATGGTGAATTTACTCTTCCACAATATATACAGTACATGACCAACCTGACTGGAAATCGACCAAATTTTTTGGAAATCCATTTATAAAACTTTTTTTCATGTGTATTTTCTCAACAGAAAGATTAATAAGGGAGATATCATGAATGGTCGGTTTTGCAGGGTAAGTCCAGCAGACATAGACCAAAAGGTGTTGTATGTGGAGCAGATTCCTTATTTATCTATATAAATAAAATCCTAACGACTGTGTGCCTGTACATTGACTATTTTGGCGAAATGTTCGCACCGCTACGCGCTTAAGGGGTAATAATAACAACTATCTGCATAATTTTTGGTTTAGTTTCCTGAAAGTCCTAATTTTGACCCTCCTCGCCCAAAATCCACATTGCGGCGTAATCTGCCAGACGAACAAGAAAACAGAAATTTGGCAAAATTATACGTTTTAGCCTGTAACGGAGAGAACATTTCCAAGAGCTTTAAATTTTTCATTTTTTTCCCCAAAGAATATCGAAATATGGAGGCAATTTTAATGATGGTGCAGATCTTCGCGAAGTCCTATCACATAAGGGAAGGCACAATCCCCGTTCAATTTGGAGTGATCTACAACCTTGGTCTTATGACTTTTTGTTGTATCTGTATCCCTTTTACGTTTGATTTTTGTCTGTTTCTCGATGTTAAGTAAATTTGGACTTTTCACATGCATAATTCATACTTTAAATCACTTATACGAAAGATAGAATCATCAAACCCTACACGAAAATTGGCCCACCCAGTAGCCATATGTGATCCAAATGCTATGTATGTAGCTGTCACATAATTATCTGAAAAGTAATGCAATGTGAGATAATCTTACAAAACGTTTACCCTATTCAACGTTTCTAACTCAATCTGACCCATGAATAGATCAGATATCATACGACCAGCCATTTAGGCCGCTAAATCTGACGTCTTATGGTACAATCCTTTGTCGATATGACGTACCGTTTTGCAGCAGTCAATCTGTAAATGAAGGTCTGCAATATTTTAAGCATGCATATACTTTCGTATGTCGACCTATATATATATTCACTGATGTCGTGTTGTAGCGATCGAGAAAGGTTGTGTCTGCTATTGTAATCAGTACTCCCCACACCGACTTTGACTGGCAGTAGGAATGGGGTCCTTCTCCAACACCTGTGTAACTGGCATTAGTAAGGAAGGCCTACCATTGTAGTGAATAATTCACTTCTCGATTTGACTTGCAGAAGCCAAGGGAGCATGCATTGTTGTTTAAAAGTCCCCTACCCGATTGTGTTTGGCTGTAGGCAAGGGTACCCGCCCTTATAAACAAATGTATCCATCTAGAATGTGACTGGTATTAGGCATAGTGGCCTGCTATTTTGATGGAAACTCACCAACTTGGTGTGACTGGTAGTAAACTGGCTGGCTGTAGGAAAAGGGGTCTGTCATTATAATTATAACTGTACAACTCAATTTCGACTGGTAGTAGGGAAGTTGCCAAACATTCTAATGAAAACTGTAATCTGTCTGGAAGTAGGAAAGGGGGCCTGCCATTGTAACGAAAACTCCCAAATCGATTGTGACAGCGCAGTTGGCGATGGTGCCTGCAATTATAATGAAAACTTCCACACTCGATTGTGAATGGCAGTAGGCAAGTGAGTCAGCCGTTATCATCACAAATCCGTAACAAGCACTTTACATTGGAAACACCGTATTGGGAACCTCCCTATGCTGTTTCTCGGATAACGCTAAGAGACATGCCATTTTAAAACAATCTTATTTACTGTATGTACAGTATTTACTTCGATATTCGAATACAATGTAGAATACCATAGCGAAGCACGGGTACATTTGCTAGTTGTTTATAAAATTTTAACGCGTGGAAAATTACGCCACCATATGTCTATATAAGCACCAGTAGCGTACCCACGCCAACTAAGTACGCAGACTCCAGATGGGGATCCCTAAAAAGGCATCATTTTGATAATAAATTTCAGATAAACCGCCTATCGATGTGTTTTCCGCACATAACAAGATTACTTAAAAGTCTGAGTCACACATTTGAGCGCATTGCCGATGTCACACAACCCGTGGAACCACTGATATGCAAAATGTGGTAGGGACTGATCGCCGTCTATTGTTCGTGAAGGGGTGAAATTATATAAGGGGCCGCCATGTTGAGAAAACATTGACTTGACGCGAAAGATTGAAGGCAGACACACGGTCCGCTGGTGTTCTGGCCTTACCTGTATTCCGGAGTGCTAGTTGAAGGAGGGCTTGGTTGTGCTTCACGGAGTTTTCCTGCTTCTCTCCTGGCCTCATCACATCTGCAGCAGGGATGGTCCAGCGCCAAATTGTACTGTCTGAAGCAAGCGTGTCCCAGGTTTCTGGATTGAGACCTGTCGTCTGTATAGTGTGGTTAAGTTGGTCGTTGTAGCTCCTCCTTGTAGGGGCTCCACGAGCTCTGGTGGCAGAACAAAGTTCACCATACAGGATTCCGCGTGGAAATCTGGTATCACTCATCCGACGGATATGATTAATCCATCTAAGCTGATGAGCCATTGATGGACGTTTCTGTGCTCTTGGTATGCGTTTTCTCAAGAACAGCAGTGTTGGTGACATGGTCTTCCCAAATTACAGTATAATATGTATATAAAGAAATGTACTATTCTATTATAAAATCAAAGATCACTAAGCTAAATAACAGATTCGTGGAACATACAATGAGGAAAGAAAGTAAAGTTGGAGAAAGAAAATTTTAAAAAGTCCGGTGCATAAAAGTAAAAAAGGAAAGAAAAGAAAGTAATAATGGAAAACAAGTAACATACAAACTGAAACATATAAAGGAATGCATAAACAGAACACATTACATCATAAAGTAACGGAATTACAAGTATGGGAATAAATAGTGATCTATGTAAATGAGTTAAAAGCCAAATATTATTTACATTTTCACTATAATAATAATAATAATAATAATAATAATAATAATAATAATAATAATAATAATAATCTTCTACAGCTTTTCCCACATCTGTAGGGTTGCGGGTGCGAACTGTTTCACAAATGCGAATTTGACCCTGTTTTACGGCCGGATGTCCTTCCCAAGGCCAACCCTGTGAAAGGGATGTCACCACTATTGCGTGTTTTTGTGGTAGGATCTAGTGTAGCATGTTGTCGGAATATGAAGAAGAAAGTGTTGGGACAAACACAAACACCCATCATCCGAGCGAGAAGAATTAATCAGACGCGATTAAAAATCCCCGACCTCGCCGGGAATCGAACCCGGGACCATTTGAAACGAAGGCCTCAACGCTGCCCATTCAGCCAAGGAATCGGAATAATAATAATAATAATAATAATAATAATAATAATAATAATAATAATAATAATCGAATATGAACTACAAAAAACAACCTTGGTCGGTAGTGTGTAGTATTGAATGCAATTGTAGAGAAGTGTAATACGACAAATACCCCGTCCCCGAGTCTGAGGATTTAACTATACTGCTGGAAATACAACCCGGGGCCCTTTGAACCAAATACTAATACGCTGACGAATCAGGCAAGCAACCGGATGGCAGTACTACTATACTACCGTAACTGAACCAAAACTAATACGTCAACGACGGGAATTGAGAGTTTGTGTTACATGAGACCTGCACCAGTTGAGCGCACGAGTCACAGTGTCACGTTCAAGACGTTATGTGTAAGGAAGTTGGTAAATAAGTAGTGGAAACTTTTTAATTGCATATCCCGTTTCGCCTTCATTCTGCATGCAGCCAGCCGAGACAGAGTGGCGTTTCTACACAACTCGAGAAACTGAGATGAAAGTCGTTCTCGCTGCACGCTAGGGTCAAAGACCAGAGCAGTGCTATTGAGGAAGACGGGGTTCAACCTAGGCACTCTCTCGATAAGACGTTAGAAGCACACCTCCTATTACCAATGCACGCTACGAACGTTATGGGGAATTGCTTTAAAGATGTGACAATTTCATATCAGTCATTAACATGGATCATATGCTTGTATAAATTCAGAACAATTAATTATATGAGTGGCATTAATAGCTAGGATGGCAGGCGTATGAAAGATCCTCAGCTGTCTTCAGATCAAATATGACAATAAATCTGAAGAAAATGGTTTATGATCAGCGCAGTCTACCTGTGCTGAGAGACCTGGACACTGAACGAAACTTAGAACAGCGCAGGGAGACATGGAAAGGTTAATGCTGCGTTTTAAAAGGAAAGATAAGAACAGATGACATCAGATCAGTTACTGAAGTTAATGATAGTCTAAGGGCCATTTTCTCCAAATCGAGTTAAACCTGGTATAAATTAAACCCGTTTAACTTTAGTACCTAGTTTAAAGTTGCGTCCATTTTCTCCACCAATTTCTGACACTCGTTTAGTTTAAACGGGCGAGCTGTCGTTGGCGCTAACGTTGGCTGCACTGAAGGAATAGTCAAAGGCATGGTCGATTGGAATTGGCCAATCAGAGCCAAGTAATTCAATGACCGACATTTTTGTAATAATATCAGCTGTTTGTGGCGAATTAATGCTTTCGTACGTAGTGAATAAAGAACAAATTCGGCGGGATATTAGCTTTACTAATAAATAAATTGTTAACATTTGTGCGAAGTGTTGTGTCATATAATTCTACCTACTGCTGTCTACAATTTATTGGAACGCACTTTTATTTCTTATTTTTCTCTGTCATGCTTTACCATAAACAAGTACCGTGGGCCTAATACGTGTCTTTTGATGTCTGTATTGTCTTATGGAACACACGGGAACGTTGAAATATTAAAATCCTGGTCTTTCAGCAACAGGCCTACGGTATTCCTTTTCCTCAGAAAATCAACATTTATGTGAATTTCAAGTAAACAAATTCCAAGCATGCCCGGGATCTATCTCCTATCAAAATCCATTGCCCTCGGCCGGGATCAATCTCACAAACCTTGGATCCAGCAGACAGACCACTGAGGATGTATTATTTGGAGATGTATTACTTGATTCCATATTCGTTTATAACATAACCAAGTTCGCGATATGTCGTACTGTATGCATAATACTCTTCTCCCTATAGCATTAATATTTCTATTGCTGGTATGCTGGCAATAGATACGATGAAACATTATTCACTATAATTTATTCTATTACAAGTTTGCTAGCAAGCATGAAACACTTTATTGTTTTTCTGATCCTATAAATATATAATCTAGCGATTAGAAATTGTATGGCCGCCTCTGTGGTGTAGTGGTTAGCGTGATTAGCTGCCACCCCCGGAGGTCCGGGTTCGATTCCCGGCTCTGCCACGAAATTTGAAAAGTGGTACGAGGGCTGGAACGGGGTCCACTCAGCCTCGGGAGGTCAACTGAGTAGAGGTGGGTTCGATTCCCACCTCAGCCATCCTGGAAGTGGTTTTCCGTGGTTTCCCACTTCTCCTCCAGGCGAATGCCGGGATGGTACCTAACTTAAGGCCACGGCCGCTTCCTTCCCTCTTCCTTGCCTATCCCTTCCAATCTTCCCATCCCTCCACAAGGCCCCTGTTCAGCATAGCAGGTGAGGCCGCCTGGGCGAGGTACTGGTCATACTCCCCAGTTGTATCCCCCGACCAAGAGTCTGAAGCTCCAGGACACTGCCCTTGAGGCGGTAGAGGTGGGATCCCTCGCTCAGTCCGAGGGAACAACCAAACCTGGAGGGTAAACAGATGATGATGATGATGATGATTAAAAATTGTATACCACCGCCTCTCCTACCGTGCCGGTCAACATTCTGATGGTAAAAATATTTTCAACAAATTGGATTCGAACCGTCTTGTCACGGATTCGGGCGATGCGGTCTTAACGCTTCAGCGACCACAGCCACGAGGTACCACATGTAGAGCGGACGTATTACACGACTTATGTAGGAATATTTTTATGCTTCACATTACAGTATTCATACCACCAACAGTATTTTACAGTATATAATATTATAAGGAGACTGCAATTTAAGGTCTGTGGTCCCCGTTGTTAATGAAAAAAAAATGCCTGCTGCATCATATCTTAAAGCAACCAGAATCATTGCTTGTAGCGAAATAGCATTATTTCGTGCAGTTGACGTTTTAAATGAATCCTTCTTCGATACTAGACAATCCTTGCTGTTCGCTTATGAATTATAAATCCATCAAAGAACTCCGTTACATCCGATTTTCCAAGATTGTAAACTTTTGTTGGAACGCGGCTTTTTAACCTCTCTTGCACATCAAAATTATTTCCTATTTAACCAAAGACTTCAATAAATTCTCCCATTTTTCTAATGCTAATACTAGGTTATAATTTTAGTACGTTTTTCATTAAAGTGCTGCAGTACTGGTAGTCAAAACTAACCCTTCTATTAGGAAAATCACAGATACGTTAATAAAATGTCAAGAAGGTTGAATATAAACAGCAGTTTAAACCAACAATATAGAAGGTTTAACTCTGAGCCAGGTTTAAACTTGATTCAAAGTTTAAACCAATATGGGGAAAATGAATGTTAGTTTAAACTCAGACTTAAACCAGATTAAAATAAACCTAGTTTAAACTCATTTGGGGAAAACGGCCCTTAAGAGAATAGCCACCTCAAAATGGCAATGGGCTGGACATATTACTCGAAGGGAAGATGACAGATGGACGAAGCTAGTGTTAGAATGGAGTCCAAGAGATCATCAGAGGCCGAGAGAAAGACCGCCAGGCAGATGGGACAATGACATCAAGAGGATAGCTGGTGCTACCTGGCAGGGAACACCCGAGTTTACGTTCGGCTCCATGGCTAAATGGTTAGCGTGCTGGCCTTTGGTCACAGGGGTCCCGTGTTCGATTCCCGACAGGGTCGGGAATTTTAACCTTAATTGGTTAATTTCGCTGGCACGGGGGCTGGGTGTATGTGTCGTCTTCATCATCATTTCATCCTCATCACGACGCGCAGGTCGCCTACGGAAGTCAAATCGAAAGACCTGCACCTAGCGAGCCGAACTTGTCCTCGGACACTCCCGGCACTAAAAGCCATACGCCATTTTTTTTACCTGAGTTTACGACTTAAAGAGGCCATGTCATGTAATGATACAATTGGCTGCTGCTGCTGCTGCTGCTGATGATGATGATGATGATGATGATGATGATGATGATGATGAGTGGAGCATCGCTTTCTGTTTCATGCCTTCACACTGGAAACCTTTTAATATCTTCAAAATTTGCAAAATAAACACATCACTGAACTTATCGCTCGATTCTTAGTTGTTCTATTGGGTGAAATTAGTATAGTCCCATTTATAAAAACAAAGTTGCTACCGGCTTCTCTGTAAATGCGTACGAGATGGAGACGAATTGGACAGTGCTTTATGAGGCCCTTAATACAATTTAAGAATCTGAAATCAGAATGTTTAGATTCTTTAGGGATCAGAAGATATTTGAGGTGGACAACATAACTGAATAACCCTGTATATGCCTACCAGTTCAGCCTATGAAGCAGGAGTGGGAATTGATTTGAAATGTCTTATTTTATTGTATTAATTTTTTGTGTGTGTATAAATTCTATTCCGTTTGGACTGAAATTTTAGCTTGGGAAGAATTGTTTCGATCTCATAAACCTGAACCTGTCCAGATCATTTTAAATTGTCTGTTTTCAAAACACTTATTTATGGGTTGTGTCATTTTTTCTGTGGAATTCAATATTTTCGTCTTGGTCAATAATTCATTAAACGTATTATACCTGCACGCACAGTTCTGGAAGCGCTTTTTTCTGTTGCGTAAACGAAGAATTTTCGAACATTCATTATCACTATGTCAGCAAGAAAGAAGAGACACTTCATCAGAGAAAATAAAAGTAAATGAAATTGGTGAATGTGAAAGTCGAAGGTGGATTCTACATTTTAAATGGTTTTCTTTGGTGGTTGAACCATTTCCTGTTTCTCGATCTTACCCCGCTTCTTCGGTGGGAGCGAGGTAGCATCTGCGTCTTTGATCATCTGACCATCTCAGCGAGCAGACGTGCTCGTCCTTCGGTTCCCTCAGGGTAAGCACTGTTTCTTCCTTTATTTTGGTTTTCAACTTCATTCAAATGTCATAATTTACCCCTTTTCTTACGCAGGAGTTTGGTCTCGAATTTCACGTTTACCGCTAATTGGATATTGGATATGAAAGTGCAAGTGTGAACAGGGCGGAGAGAAGAGGATATTAGCAATGTATAATATGAATAGGGGCTGGACCAAGTTAAAGGATAATACGGTGTGTATATTATGTGGTGATGAAGGAGATGATTTTTATTTATTGGCAGTGTGCAAGGAAACATGTATAGAAGGCGTATATGTATGACTGAGCAGCAGTTGAAGATGATAGCTCAACTGGGTATTAGAGAAAAACTTTTAGAGTGGTTAGTGAATGAACTGAAGTGTGCTGGAAATTTATGCGAGTTTTGAGTAGAATTAGGAGCAGATGTACAGCGGCAATGAAAGCAAAATCCCAGGTGCGTCGAGTGGGGAGGGACCATGAACTAGATAGTGGATGATCCTGTTGCACGAAATACGAATAAGAATCATTCAACTCTGTGCAAGTAAGAAGGTCTTACCCACTACTGGAAAACATTGCGAGAGGAAGGGAGGGGTAGTGTATGTGTTCCCGTGGACGGGGTCCCTGCTTACTCGAGAGGTTAGTGAGCTAGGTCAGGGACACGTGCGACTAGAGCCCAGGAAGAAGCTTGGAGATGCAGTTAACATTTTATGCCATGTTAGATTTGTTTTGTATTTTATGTTGTTATTGTTTTTATATTTGCATTTCAGTTCTCTCCGAATAGATCAATTAGGTTCATCACTGTACAGATGTGGAGAAAATAAAAGTTGTAATAATAATAATAATAATAATAATAATAATAATAATAATAATAATAATAATTTGTGTGCCACTTACTACTTTTTTGACGGTTTTCGGAGACGACGAGCTGCCTGAATTTTGTCCCGCAAGAGTTCTTTTACGTTCCAGTATAACTATCGTCACGAGGTAGGCGCATTTGAGCACCTTCAAATACTACCGGACTGAGTCAGTATTAAACCTGCTAAGTGGGGGTCAGAAGACCAGCGCCTCAACCTTCTGAGCCACTCTGCCCGGCACCCCTTCTTGTTTCAGAATCGTACTATATATTTATTTCCCTTGATGCAATTGTTCATTGTGTTCTTGCCATATTTCTGCCTTATCTTCTTGCCCCGGTAGTGGTTTTCCTATCTGACTTCCTAATATCAACTGTCTCCAGAGGTCTTACACGAATCATCCACGCTCAAATATAAGAATTTCTTCTCAGGCAAGCATATTTTATTAGATCCCTTCTACTGTAGTTGGGTTTTGACTCAATCATAATGCTTTTTCAGCTCTTCTTAAAGTCACAGGAGACATTAGAAGTTCTACAGTATGTATAAAAGGACTGTAGCTCTAATATCTCTAATCTATTTCAATCGAGCATTTTACAGTGTACACCATGATATTCTCACTATAAAGCTCAGAAACCTCAAGATGGCCAATGGCACCGTGCAGTGATTCAGCTCTTACCTCAGTAATAGGCATCAGAGCGTAATTTTGGGAAACAGGTCATCTTCCTGGCTTGAAGTCACTTGTGGAGCTCCTCAAGGTTTTGTGTTGGACCCATTATTGTTTTCTACCTTTTAAGTTATGTATTAACAACCTCTAGTTACCAGGCTTATGTCGATGATTAGTGTGGTGCTTTGTATAGTGACCTTAACTCACAGTTAGCCAGTAGACTACAGTAAGGTCGATAATCCTCAATTCGTTTCATCTTCATTGTGAAACCGCGTCAACGTATCTTAACAAACTGTCAATGCTGAACCTGCAAACAAGAAGGCAACTCGATACCCAGTGTCAATTACATAACATTTTAAGCGCGTCTAAACCTCGGTACCTGGCATCCAGTTTTGTCAATCTCTCAGACTCGCCAATTAAACACGCACTCTCACAACAGGAACATCCTGTCAATCCCCGTACACACCACCAAACGGTACCCTCACTCCTTCACAGTAGGTGCTGCGCGGGTCTGGAACCCCATACCATACGAGTTGCGGAGCCTGACGTTGGGCTCGTCATTCCCAAACCAGGATAAGAAATATTCACTGTCCATTTATTTGAGACTATTTTTACAGTTAAATTGCGATTACGACCACAATTATTATTATTATTATTATTATTATTATTATTATTATTATTATTATTATTATTATTATTATTATTATTATTATTATTATTATTATTATTGTTAACATCATCGAATTCGTAATACTACTAACCTTTGTTTTATGGGTTGGATATTAAATGTATTTCCTACTTACTTTAATCGCATCAGTTCAATGTAGTAGTTAACCTTGATTTAGTGTAAGAGAAGGTGTTATAGTCTTAACTACTCAAAGCAAAACAAGGCAAATAAAATAAAACAAAATAATTCATACACCTAGTTTTACTTTCTCCAAAAATTTCCTTGATTTTTCCTGTATGCAGCATTAACCTTTTCTGTAACCATACAACCTTCAACATCCTTCCACTTCTCTGTCAGCCATTCTTCTTTAACTGGCCTGCACTTTCTATCTACTTCATTCTCTTTCTGTACTCGGCTACCAGTTCTTGTTCTGCAATATCTCTAGCCCTCTTTATCACATATTTCCAGTATACACCATTTCTCCTCTTCCACTATATATAGCAATATTCTCCTAAACCAGGTTTATCTAAGGCAATCATATGTATATCATCCACAAATCCTTCAAAGAAATAATCGTTCACATAATTATATCGAGCCCCTCCGATTATTGTATATAAAACCCAAGCACACCTTCGTCATCTCTCCTCCCGCCAACTTAAACCTAACCCATATTACCTCTTTCACCTCATTCTCTATTTCTACAATTCGATCATTTAACTCTTCTTAAACTAATAACGATATACCCTCATGATTCATACCTTCTTTTCTTACGTATGTATCTATTACTAGCTGATGTACCCGTGCTTCGCTACGGGATTCTCAGAGACTAACTTAGTGATTTTCCTAACTGAAGTCAACATAGGTTATACCGATTTTCATTACAATCTCTTCGGCCGTTTACATACCGATATTCTGTTTACCCATTTTCTCGTGACTCGGCGCTGATATGGACTTAGTAACAAAAATCCAAATTCATGAATATCTCTGTGACATAACCGGTACGGTAACAATGTATAAGACATAAATGATCGGAAATTCAATACTACATAACTTTAGTTATAGTATTTATCGATACGACCACTAATAACATAAATATTCAATAATTTAATTTTAGCTCTTCCCCTAAACTACCATTTTACTCAGTGTGAATAAAATTATTTATGGCCTATATTATAGCAACTTATTCTCTGACTTCGCATACCGATTTTCATTAAGATACGACCATTAATAACATAAATATTTGATAATTAAATTTTAGGTCTTTCTCTAAGCTACCACTTCACTCAGCGTGAATACAATTATTTATAACCTAGATTATAGCGACTTATTTACAAACTTTTCATACCGATTTTCATTAAGATACGACCACTAATAGCATACATATTTGAGAATTAAATTTTAGGCCTTCCCCTAAACTACCATTTCACTCAGCGTGAATACAATTATTTATGGCCTTGATTGCAGCGATTTATTCCCAGATTTTGCATACCGTTTTTCATTACATTCTCTTCGGCCGTTTTCTCGTGATGCGTGTACAGACAGACAGACAGACAGACAGACAGACAGACAGACAGACAGACAGACAGACAGACAGACAGACAGACAGACAGACAGACAGACAGACAGACAGACAGACAGACAGACAGACAGACAGACAGACAGACAGACAGACATTACGGAAAATTAAAAAGTGCATTTCTTTGTTACTGTGGACACGACTGATACAGAAATACCATTCTTTTTAAATTCTGAGCAATGTACATACAAAACTCTTATTTTATTATATAGATTCCTCTATTTCCCAGTGGTTACTAGTAGTGTTCCTTGCCACGAATCCCTTTCATGTTAAATTTTTCTTTCTTCGCGCCATGTATCTAGAAGGGCCACTGTATCGAAACTCTCCCCCATGTTACCTACTTCTATATTACCCAGCTTACTTACTACCCCTTCAATATTTACAAAGCCTATCCTATACTCTAGTTACCTGCTACCCTCTTTTGTCCCCTCTTTCTCTCCCTTATTTTTATTTACATCCGCTGTATTTGTCGTTTTGCTTTTAGTTCTCCGCATTCCTTCTCTTCCCTCACTGCTCTCTTCCTTTTTGGACATCTTAGCAAATTCATTGACCCCTCTCCTCCTGCCGTTTGCTTTTCTTCCCCCACAGATCTTTTAGGCTTAAACTTATTACCTCTCATTACCTCTCTTCGGCGTCTCTCCTCCCCCACCACCACAGTACTTGCCGAGTAAAAATTGCATCTCCAGATACGCGATCAACAACTTCACCAACCCTGAATGAATTTTGATACGGAAATATCGTGGAACAGAGAGGTGTAAGAAGGTGCCGGGGTGAATGAGCAGACAAGGCAATGACAAGAGCATAAGTTAAAGCACTAAATTTTGAAATGTTATTTCATTCCTTCTTTTTGTATGTGTGTTAGTATTTGGTAGGAGGAAAATCTGAACAAGCAACAACAAATAAGAGTTAAATGGAATAACAATGAGCTCGTCAGCTCTGAGAGCAACAGCGGACTATAAGTCCAAAAAACAGGTACAATAGAGAAAATTATCGACGCAATAATTTACAAGGGATTAGCAGCATAGCTCTAAACAGGTACAGTTTTACAAGAGCATGTTTGCTCCACTAATTTACATCCTAGGAGACTGAGCTCCAAAAGTTACTACAGTCCAGCCTCTCAGAGGAACAAGCTTCTTACAAAATTATGCCTGATGAACTTCAAATACTGTGTTTAGAGTCACTTCTGCCCAACAGTCCTTTACACATTCGTCTATCAATAATTACAATTTAAACGGGGGCAATGAGTGCCCATACTAAATGGCTTTAATGAATAAAAGCTAGCAGGCGAAACACTGCACTCCCTTCAGAAAAAACTCTTTTACACCCTACATGGGCTAAGCCTGTACTACAGAGGGGTGACTAAATGACAAACATTAAATGCCGAAGGAGTGTGGAGAATTTATAGGTTTAGAAACTTTTAGTCCCCTATACAAAGTTGAATGAGAATCAACAGAGGGTGAACACTCGTTGTTCCCTTAATTTACATGTCTCCCAGCAGAGATTTGAACAGAGTTCTCAGATTTTCCAAAAATTTACATTTTAACTATGACTTTAGAACTTAACATTAAGAAAAGAAGTTTGAAATCTTCCCCTCAAGTTATCTGCCTGGAGCTATCACATGTTAATACATTTCTGCCATTACCTTCAGTAGTTCGGCCTTCCAAATGATGACAGGCTGCCCCTGACTCCGATAATACTCCGCACTCACTAGACCGGAGGGATGAAGATGACAATACGGCCCTAAAGCGCCCAGCTTTTATAGCATCTCCGAGGAGAGGTTTCCAGAATTGTTTACAGATAGGCTGGATGCCTGTATACACCCCCATTATAATTGGCTAGAGAAAAATACACAAAATTCCAGATTGCTTAACAACTAAGGAAGAAGGAAACTATAGGAGTGTTGACAACTTTCACACATGAACATTAACAATCCACAAAAGCTTAAGGTTTACAAACTTTGAAAGTTGAAATTCCCTTGAAATTTCATTGTCGCTAATCCCGCCAGAGGGGTCACTTAAGCCGATGGAAGAGACGTCTCATGACTGAAGGTCCAAGTATCTTGTATTACATTAGTTCAAGATTCATAGCACAGATGGCCTTCTAGAAGGCGTGCAGTTCAACAGGACGGAGAAGATGTACCGCCGGTACAAATTTAATGGAGCGTACGTCACTCCTTCTGTCCATTGAACGGTTCTAAATTCCTGATCGTATTGTCTTTTCAGAAGCCGGCCACTGTACCTACGCCTTCTATATTAGAAGATTACCTGAATCTACAACTTCGTCGCGTATAAAATTTTGGTGGATATGAAGAAGATATTCAAAACAGAACATTTTCAATATTTAATTTAATTCAACATCAGACGTGGACTACGCTTTTATAGCGAAAATCAGCTGTCACAAGTCATCATAATTGGTACTTATAAATCACACGTTAAACTATAAAATACAGTGTCATGTTGAGTGGAGTGCCAGTAATATTTAGTTGAAACATGTCACAAAAACTTGTCAAAGAGTATTCTTCTCATTACATTCTCTAAATAAGATGGGGATTCCTTTCAGGAAACACAAGGAAATTATTTAATTCATATTTTAATACTCACAATATTTGACTACGGAGATGTATTTTACGATAGTATGAATACACAGTTTTCATGTGGACTATAGCGAGCATACAATGCTTGTTCTCGATTCGTATAAAATATCCCAGTCTAAACTTATATAAATCCTTTGCTCTCTTAGCTGCCATGGCTAAGATTGACTGAACTACATAAATATTACGTCATTTCCCTCCTGCACAGAGCTCTGCAAACAAGCAAACCTGAATATCTCGGAATAGACTTCAAATGCCTCTTCCCTTCAGGTAGAGTTCACTCAAGATAATCCACACGATCCCTTTTGTCCATTCCATTCATTATAGTAACTCATATAACAACTTAGCCGGCCCCGTGGTGTAGGGGTAGCGTGCCTGCCTCTTACCCGGAGGCCCCGGGTTCGATTCCCGGCCAGGTCAGGGATTTTTACCTGGAGCTGAGGGCTGGTTCGAGGTCCACTCAGCCTACGTGATTAGAATTGAGGAGCTATCTGACGGTGAGATAGCGGCCCCGGTCTAGAAAGCCAAGAATAACGGCCGAGAGGGTTCGTCGTGCTGACCACACGACTCCTCGTAATCTGCAGGCCTTAGGGCTGAGCAGCGGTTGCTTGGTAGGCCAAGGCCCTTCAAGGGCTGTAGTGCCATGGGGTATGGTTTGGTTTGGTTTTATATAACAACTTATTTATACCTGCTACCATGTGTTCGCCAACGGCCGTAGCCGTGTTGAAACACCGGATCCCGTGAGATCTCCGAAGTTAAGCAACATTGGGCGTGGTCAGGAGTTGGACGGGTTGCCACGCGCTGTTGGTGGGGGGTAAGGGAATGGAGGAGCGGAAAGGAAATGGCCACCCTACCGCACGTAAACTCCGGCTCAGGAACACCTCTGCGGAGGTTCGGACCTGCCTTCGGGCAGAATAACCCTTACCTACCATGTGTTCTTGGAACTCAAGCCCAGCTGAAATTAGAAGCACAGGTTATCCAAAGGTTCCAGAAGATTGCAAATCGGCTATTATAGTTCCTATTCACAAAGGAAGTGACAAGAACAACTTGAATAACCACAGACCGGTAAGTTTGACGTCAATCGTATGGAAACAAATTGAGGTTAAAATGGGATTCTTCTGGAATTATATTTAAGGGCAACATGGTTTTAAGGAAGGCTTCCCCTGGGAAAGCCAGCTGAGTTCCGTATGTGAAGATATATCGGATAAGCTCGACAACGGGTCAAGGATTGATGCAGTAGTAATTGATTTTGCTAAGGCATTCAGTCTTGTTGAGCCTCCGTGGTTCAGACGGCAGCGCGTCGGCCTCTCACCGCTGGATACCGTGGTTCAAATCCCGGTCATTCCATGTGAGATTTGTGCTAGACAAAGCGGAGGCGGGACAGGTTTTTCTCCGGGTACTCCGGTTTTCCCTGTCATCTTTCATTCCAGCAACACTCTCCATTCTCATTTCGTAGCATCTATCATTCACTTTGTGAGTGGCGACCCCATCGTAATAATAGCCTATATATGATTCATTCATTACATCCCTGACCCGGTCAATGACTGGAAAACAGGTTGTAGGTTTTCATTTTCTTTCAATCTTGTGCTAAATGACATCCTCCTTAACAAGTTAGCGCGTACGGCCATTGACACCAGAATTATGAAATGGTTACGAGAACTCCTCAATGGAAGAACTCAGAGGGTGCGCGTGGGAGAAAAGACATTTTCTCCAATAAACGCTACGTCTGGTGTGGCTCAGGGTAGCGTTATTGGGCCAATTCTTTCGTACTTTTCATGAATGATATGCCTAATTCGATAGAATCAGAAGTGCGCCTCTTTGCTGATGACTGCTTTATATACCGGAAGACAGAAGAGGACGAACTATGGCTTCAGGAGGATTTGGGTACGATTGAAAAATGGGCGCGTGAAAATCGAATGAAAATCCTCAGCGGAAAAAGCATGAAATTGTGTTTCATTAAAAAACAAATGACAGGAAAGAGGGATTACGAACGTGGTGGGGAAAGTGTTGTTGAAGTTGATAGTTGTAAGTACTTAGGTGTTACTATTAGAAAAAAAGCTGGTCAAAGCAAGTGGAAAATGTAGTTAAGAAATCCTGAAGATCGTTACATTTTATTACGCGGAATCTCAAGAAAGCTAATACTGGCGCCAAAAGTAAAGCGTATAAATGTTTGGTAAGACTGATTATCGAATATAAATCAGCGTGCTGGGATCCGTACGGGGTAGGTTTAATAAATTCCTTTAAAAATTTCAAAGAAGAGCGATGCGTTTCGTAACCGGAGAAATGAGGAATACCATTAATTGGGAAAGACTTGAATCTAAAAATACTAGAGCTCGCCACTGTGGTGTTTATAAGAGCTATACAATAAGGACTGTGGAGTACTATTAGGAATAGGTTGGAATCTTCCTCGTACTCATCGAGAAATGATCGCAAATGTAAAATTAGGGCCAGAAACCAGCATACGGATGTGGACAACTGTTTCTTCGTAAACAGGACCCTAAGGGATTGGAAAAAGTTACCTGCAGCAGTCTTTGATACATTCCCTTCCGGTAACAAGTCATTTAGTCCTAGTGTACAGTGAAAAGTAAAAGATGTAAATTACGGACACTGAATTCGTGTTTTTCTGCTCGATTTAGAATGTTAAACTAGTAGCATTTTCCGGGGAATTGTTGCTTGTACTCATGCTGTAATTTTTGTTGTTGTTGTTGTTGTTGCTGGGTAATTACCTATGTTTATAACTTTACTTTATCATCACTTGTAATGTTAAGCTGGTAGTAAGCTCAACCTATAGTATTGTAAGCTGTAGTGTTAAGCACTGGAAATACTTAAGTTGCGTATGAAATTTTATGTGATGATGCTGGATTTAGAATGTTAAACTAGTAGTGTTCCCTGCAATATTTTCTTTCCATTTAATTGCTTGTTGTTCTCTTGTTGTTGTTGTTGTTGTTGTTGTTGTTGTGTTTTAACTTTACTTTATTATCACTTGTAATGTTAAGCACTGGATATACTTAAAAATATTAAACTAGTAATATTTTATTTAAATTGAATTGTTTGCTGTACTTTTGTTTTTTGTTGTTGTTGGGTAATTATGATTTAACTTTACCTTACTATCAAACTACTGTAAGTGGTCATTGTCACCGAAATATTTTCCCGTTGCGATGTATTTCCGTTAATAAAAGTAAAATAAATTGTTTTGTGTGCCACCGACACGGATAGGTCTTATGGTGACGATGGAGTAGGACAGGCCTAGGAGTGGGAAGGAATCGGCCATGGCCTTAATTAAGATACAACCCCAGCATTTGCCTGGTGGGAAGATGGGAAACCACGGAAAACCATCTTCAGGACTGTTGGCACCCACTATCTCCCGGATGCAAGCTCACAGATGCACGCTCCTAACCGCACAGCCAACTCGCCCAGTAAAGTGGTACTCAAACCTGTAGAAAGTAGATCTCACTAACGTAACAAAATTATTCAGTTCTTAATTATCACAAAATTATAGAGAGTTGAGTAAATTAGTTTGAGTGATATTCAGAAATATGATGTTTAATCATTACATGAACACTATTTATATTATTCTATATATTTTACAGCAGTGTTTCATAATACAGTTTGGCATAACCTAATAGCAGGCTCCATAGCCTGAGCACCGCCATATAAGAAAGGTAATAAAAAAGAAAACTGCTGTTCACGTGCTGGTTAATTATGACCACGGTCCCTCTCTCCCCTGCCCTCTGCCACCGTCACCTTAAGACCGGTGAGACATAAAGCAAAAAAGAAAAACGAGTTTTTATTCTATACCTTCGTTTCGCAGTACACCGCTACATCCAGTAGACGCATAAGGCCACTTCTCTCAATGATCTCCGCCCCCTTTGAACCGTCTTACAGCACTTGGGAAAGAGCGCATTTTGGAAAAAACTGTAAAGTCTAAGTCGCTGCGGAGTAGCCGTCATGAGGGAGTCGTTATTTTGAAACCTACCATAGGATACCTGTCGTCAATACCGTAAAACATTCAAACCATGTAAACGACGAAATTTCAGAGAAAGTGATCATATGTAGTATTGATTTACGATTTCCTGTTAGCTAGTAGGAACATTATTATTGAATCACTTAAATTTGACACCGTAAGTAATCCGTGGCAACCTATTTATTATGGTCAGTAGACAAACAAAATTCCGCCTCGTAGCCATGATCACCTATTTGGACCGACATCTTTGTTAGCTGATTCCAGTCCCATTGCTCGAGAAAACTTCACATTAGAATTTTGGCAGGCAGGGTAGGAAAAGTGGTGGTATGCAATATTTATAAAAACTAGAATGCGTGTCAGAAGCTCACTGGGTTTCACCCTGTCCCTTCCTAGTATCATATTTCACATCATTGATTCCATTTCATTAACTCCTTCGATGAGGTTGACGTCAGGAAAAACTCGCTTCATCTTACATCATACCCGACCCCGAAGAGAAACAGGACAAGAAGGCTGGACACACACAAACTCTCTCTCTCTCAACAGACTACAAATTCTAATTCTAGGAATTTATGACAAGCATGTTGTAATGCGGGTGGCTCGAGGTAAATGTCAACGAGCGGATTGATTACGTGCAAAAATCAAAGATCACATGGACATTAAGACGTTAAGCTTTGAGCAGGCCCGCTCTTGCTTTTCGATAGGACGGCAAGCACACACTCTACTGGACAGAATAGTTCGTGATAATTATGCCGAAACTTACGGAACCTACGGGTACCTAGCAAAATATGTAGTGGTAGTACAGTATTATCACTGAATACAAGTTCCTTTACTCACCCCATTCAGATAGACCCCGAGATTTTTCTATCAAAGTACACTGTGATGAATGTGTACTAAATGCAGTTTCCATGAATCAAGCGTTGCAAACCGTAAGATAAAATGTAATGGTAACGACGTTATCTCGATGTAATCTTGGGCGAAATTCTTCAGCAATAAAGCAATTATTTACAAGTACTCGCACAACTCACACATTCCTATCGTAATGGTAGCGCTAAAAACTACCAATTCCCTTCCTAAAGTCCCAACTCCCAACATATTCTTGGAATACCGATCCATTAATATCATATGAGTTCTCTCCAAAGGTCTTGAACGAATCGTCCATGTTGAAATATTAGAATTTCTACTTAAGCAAAATCCATTAGACCCTCTCCAGTCGGGTTTTAGACCCGAATATAGTACTTGTACAGTCCTTATTAATATCAAAAAAGATATAGGTATGGATACAAGTAAAGTAATAATAATGTCTTTAATAGATTTCAATCGACCATTTGACAGCATAGATCATGCTATTACAAAGCTCAGAATTCCAAAAAATGGGCGATGGCACTGTGGTTCAATTCTTAACTCAGAAATAAGTATCAGGGAAATAATTTTGGGCATTCATTCATCCTTCTGGAGTGAAATCACTTGTGAAATTCTTCAAGGATCTGTTCTGTGCCCATTAATATTTTCACCTTTCTGTCAATGATAATTGTAAATAACTGACAACCTCTAGTTATCATTTTATGCCTGTGATATGCAGGTGTATAAAACCTATGACCCGTGGAATAGCTTGGAAACCACGCAAGAACCAAATTATCCTAAGTGGGCGGTACAAAATGGACTCAAAATCAACCCTAAAAGTACCCAAATCATCACAATAGGTCATCAGTAAGCTTTAATTCGTATTGGAAGTGAGAACATACCTCATGTTGTATTACATGACACAAAAGTTGCATTATACATAATCATCGTAAAATGAAAAAGGCATATCCAAGAAGTCCTACTATTTTAAACTACCACGGTGTAACCTATATCAAATTTGTTATTGATTACGGAAATTACTTTCTGAAAACCGGTTCTAACAGAAAAGTTCATTGAACTGATATAGGTTGTGTTTTATACGTTGTTGTAAAGTTGTACTAAGCGAAACAGATCTTGAAATATCATCGATGTGTATATTTTTCTTCCTGTATTGCTCGGCGTTATATTTGACGACGGTCTTTCGTAGGCAGTGCATGCATCAGTCACTCCGCCCGTTTCAAAGGGCCCGGAAATTCTTATCTCTATTAACAACAACAAAAATCACATCATCATCACTATAATCTGCCCGTTTATGCCACGACTAGTTACATGAGAAACACAAGACACACTCAGGAGTGCCCATTAAGGGATTTGCCATGTTCCAAAAATAGTGTGGCTCAAAGAAAATGGGCATATATCAGCAAATAAGGAACCTTCTATACAAGTCAATGGTAGATGATTTATTACAAAGTTAAGTCATCCTGAGAATTATGGTTATGAAATACGATCACTAAAATTTTAAATTTAACGCTCAATCTTGATGTACATCCATAAAAACAAATGGGTTGGTACATGTTAATAAATTCCTACTAATTCTGACAAAATATTACATTAAACATTAATTTCGAATTTTATGACTATTAATTTTTATTTGTTAAGAGAATGATGCTCGTGCGCATGCCGGAAAAACTGGAACAAGATTTTAAAATATTTAAGTTACATGACTGGTCAAAATATAAAGAAACGAAAATAGAAAATTTTTTAATTTAAGTTCCACTTAATTTAACTCGACATCGCGATTATTATCTGTTCTGCGTAACTTCAGAATACACGTACCTTCACGAGTCAAAAAGTAGGAAAGTAGAAATTAAAATAAATATTTAACAATGTGTAATGACCTTAACACAACGCCGAAACTTAGTGCATCGATGGTGACGCACACGTCAATAAATTACAATAAAATAAAAATCACTCAACCTATGGAAATAAAAATGGAAGTAATAAATCTCCCGTTACTATCAACTACCAAGGAAATAAATACAACAAAATACGCCTAGAAAATACTATCTTACAAATATACAACACTGTCCACACGTGTTTCATCCAAAATAATGGAGATGAAATAATCCCATAAATGAAGATCTGAAACAACAGTAATTACTCCGATTGAAATAGTCTGGGCAAGGGTGACTGATAAGGTTGTCAATACCTGCATCGAACGCAAGACGTTACGGAAAGCTGTCGATTATTGAGGAATTGGGAAGTATCATACAGCTACGATTCAATATCATTGTGATGGTGCTCATCAAGTGTGACAAGAGGCTCTAATCATCTCATACGCTCAATTTCATTTCATAAGAAGATATGTGGTTTACCTCGTGGTTCGATAATATTTTGTGAAGACGCTACCGTCTATGGTTCTCTCATGGAAAACAACCAATCGCAGATATATCAAATGACTATAAATTATCTCTAAATATTCATTCATCATACACAACACCGCAGAAAATAGAATACATATGCTTAGGTACATATGACGCGAAGGTTCGTCCCCAAATAGCACATAAAATTACATAATACGATACATCATCTCTCCACATGGCACAATGTGAGAGGAAAATATGAATATAATTAACAACATCCGTCCAAAATATAGCGGGTAAAATCATGTAAATGACTTGAACCACTCATAAGTGTAATAATTCAACAATGTCCTCCCTGAAAACATAGAAATCAGATTCAAAAGAAATCTGTCCATATCAGTACCGTAGCATTGGCACGTCAGATGAGCTTAATCCCTTATGAAAATGTAGCAAACACTTTTGGGGAAAATATAGGAGAAGTAAACTCCGAAGAATAAAAATATTACCTGTACACATTCCTCAATATCATCGCAATCGAATGGAAAAGTAATATTTACTGAAGGTTAGCCGATGGCTAATATTTAACTCAGATACTTGTCCGATGACATGACTTATTCAAACCCACGCAGTCGATGATCTTGATATTCACTTATCACGCAAATTAAAATCGTTTAATTGAAGACAACACAGACTCAACGTCGTATAACGCAAGAAAATGACATAGTATAGTCGCTTAAATCTAACTCAACATCTGTTCAACCAATAATCCCTTCAAGAAGAAAGTTAACTACTTATTACAACTACATAGAACAGATAATACCCAGTAAAATTGAACTGTCGACTTAACTTTGATGTCCTGATAACCCTAGTTTCCTTCTAGGTTGGATTCATGGCATTAGGGCGCTGTCGGCTTCGGTCCTCCTTCCTAGTGCTGCATGATGAGATGGGTGATGTCTCTGGGGTAAATAGATTTTCAACGCTGGTCTTCATCGCCTCCTCCGGTTATGAATTGTTACCTCTTGATATTCACTGAAACTTACACGAAAATATTAGTATTGATTCTCAACTCGTAGCTTCACAATTAACACGTAATGATACGCATTTTCTTCATGAACACTATTGACGTCTGCTATGTGAATCTAGATGGTCTTTTATACGACAAAGAAGCGAGACTCCTCTGCTCGTGGCGACGAGTACATCTGATCTGTCCAGGTCTACACCACCTCCCTTTCTGCGATGGCAGGTCAGCAAGTGAGCAAATGAACTGGCGTGTAGCAAGCAAGTGAGAGAGTCCTTCACTGTGTGCCCTAAATATATTCTTAGCTCTGTCCTCCAGCGTAACTCATGGTTCAATTGACGTCCTAAATTCCTCAATGTTGTGAATAACGTGTCACATGGTTGCTTATTAATTAATTAGTTAGTTAATTCCACAATAAATTTTATTTCGTAATATCATTATTTATATTTCCTAAAATATGTTAGTAAATCTTCCATACACACTCGTTGGAGAATGTTTGTTAAGGCACCGAATCTAAAGTTTTGATATTACGGGAAGTTTTAAATGTTATGTTTCTTGTGGAGGGAGAGTCCAGCAGTATTAATAAATGTATCCGTCTATTCTCGTGGTGATAACGATGGTCTACACCCTTCAACAGATTATATAAAAATAAAAAAATAAAGTTAACCCTTTGATTTCACCGGTCAATAACCGGAACGTGGAACACGTGGCGTATAGTCCCGTCACATAAAATTCACTGCCAATCACCATAGACCTAAAATGTCACAATAATAATACCACTATTTGATTAGTGTGATGTTTTGCATAGCGACCTTAACTTACAGTTAGCCAGTAGGGTAGAAAATGCTTATCCTTATCGTTCTTGCAGTCATTTAATTCTTTAGTTTGAAAAAGCTTCAATATATCTTAACTAAGTCTCTACGCTAAACGCGCAAACGAGAAGGCAACTTCGTGACCAGTATCCACTGGACTGCTGAGTCTAAGTACTTCTACACTTCAGCACGCGGCATCCAATCCTTACCTTAGAAATACGTACCTGGCCCCTGTTTCATAAAACATCTTTCACTAATATTATTAGTAAGAAACCAATAATATTAGTATTATGTTTAATAAAATTATTAGTTAATAATATTAGTTATTAGTTTATGAGTCAAAATTATTAGTAGTTGTTCCTAATAATATTAGTAAATTGTTTCATAGACAACATGACTAATAAAAGTTACTCATAGTATTAGGATTATTTCCATGAGTGTATTTTGACTCATAATTCATATTATTAGTGAAACCAAAGTGAGCGGTATTTTAATATTTTGGCATAAAATCATGATGATCACTGAAATGGTCGACTCTGATTCAAATAGTGGTAAGGAAGGAGTGTAGGTATTCACCGTTCAATAAATGTTACGTCAAAAACAGCCTGTACCGACATGTAACAAACATGCGAATACCGGTACAATGGGAGATTTAGGTTAGATTACATAATTTTTGAGTATTTGCTTGATAGGATTTGTAGGTAATAGAAAGTTCCACTGCAAGGAATGAAGCATAACCTTAAATTAGCAGCTTCACATTGAACTCCATCGGTTGGTAGTGATTCACAGTATCACTGTGTTTCTCTAGTGCAGTTCTGTTAGGACACTCCACGTATCTTTTAAAATCTTGGCTTATATCACCAGTAAACCAAGATGATGCTGGTGATGATTATTGTTTTAAGAGGAAGTAGGCTACAACTAGGCAACCATCATCTATAACAACATTAATCAGATAAAAAATGGACAGGATCCGACATTTTGAAAAATGAAGGTATCGGCTAAAGAAAGAGAAGGTCCACTAAGGGCGTGAAAATGAAAGACTCTCTCGGACTCGCAACCTAATACTGTCAGGGTCGGAAAAGAACAAGAGTTGAACAAGGGAGGTCAGAAGTGTAGATGAAAACGAGCCTGGCAGAAGTAAGTTGAAGCAATGGCAGGACTCATCTCAGTGCCCCATGTTCGCCAACACACGATCCCAAATTGAGAGCCCCGGGACCCCCTTTAGTCGCCTCTTACGACAGGCAGGGGATACAGTGGCTATTATTCTACCGCCCCCATCAACAGGGGTAGTAAACAAAGATTTTGCTAGTTCATCTCAGAGATTTTTAAGAGCACATGAAATAAAAAAGTAAAAGGAACAAGGAGGGTTATAGTGTGCAAAAAGGCTGCGAATAGTTGACACTTTAACTCAATCACTTTCCGCAAAGAAATTTTCTTCTCTCACATTATTTTCACTTCTTTTATCCATTTTTATATGTATTGAAGTCACAATAACGAAAATATCAAGCGAGCCTTTTGAACACGTGGATTAATAGTCGGTTGTAGTCAAGCATTAGCCTACTGCTAGGAACAAACCCAAACCAAGAACATACGCAACAGACAGATTCTAACCTCCATTTGTATCAGCTGACTAATGAACTAATATTATTAGTGAAGATATTTTATTAGTCATGTGTAAATCTTTATTATTTTATTTTATTATTTTTATGAGTTCTAATAATATTAGCTAATATTATTAATTAGTTTTATGAAACAGGGCCCAGGGAATAATTTTAGATATTAATTTATCCTCCTGGAGTGAAGGCACTTGTGGAGTTCCTCAGGGTTCTGTACTGTGCACATTTTTTTCAATTATATTTATAAATCACTAACAACCTCCAGTTATCATATTTATGCCCTTGATATGCAGTTATGCTAACCCTCAGCTCTCAGAGACTCACAGACATATTCCGCTTCCACAGCCTGGGCATCGCTCCACATCACCAGACGGCACACCCTCACAACCACAGTAGGAGCAGCGGAGATACCAGACGAGTTATGAATCCTGACGTCGGCCTCTACATTAAAAAAACAGGATAAGAAATATTTACTTTCTATTTGGCTGTTACTGTTAATATTATGATAATCATTATTATTAATTTGTTAATTGTATTAATATGGCGTCTGCCACAAGAGAAGAACCTGGCTGGAAATCATCAAAGAATGCACTGGAATCAACAGCAATCTGCGGCTTTTCCATATTCCGCAGGACAAATCTTTCTCGAAGGTGACCGCTAACGTCAAGGGGACCATATTTGGCACGTGAAGATGAATCTTCTCCTTTGTCTACCACTTTTCCCACACCTGTGGGGTCGCGGGTAGGAACTGCGTAGTACATGTGGACTTGGCCCTCTTTTACGGCCGGATGCTCTCAGGTGAAAATGAAATTTATGATAAAATTTGTAAAACAGCTGTCGTTTCTTTTAATTACTTAACAGTTACTGTAAACTTCATTACTTTAATTTATTTGTTTACCTTGATTTGTTCTAAGAGAAGGCATCATAGCCTTAACTACGCCAAGCAGTACAGGAAAAAATACATAAATGAATATATCTTGTTATTTTCTTCTTCTCCTTCAAATATTATATGCGGTCCCCCAGAGGCTGACCTTGGAGAAATCACCACTTTCTTTATCTAACTTGAAGAGTTGTTCGGTGTTGTTGATGCAAGTCCAGTGTTTGATGTTTTGGAGCCAAGACATCGGTGTATACCGTACCCAGGGGTAAATATCCACTAGGACGATGCCTCCATTCCTGTATGAACATCCGACTAACTCAGGGTTGGGCAGAGAGTGGGTTGGTTGTCGGTTGGGTCAGGATAAAAAGTCGAAGTTCTACTCTAAAATATCAATCAATGACAGGACATGGAAGTATAACACGAATGAGAAACAATCATAGGGGGTAAGATGGATTTATTAATAAATATCCCCGATCATATCCCAAGAAAACAATTAAATCAAGAAAAATAATTTGTAAAAAAATGAACTCAAAATATTAGAAATAAGTCGAAATTAGAACGTTACTTGAATGATAATACCGAATTTGACATCAAAATCAAGTTCAACAAAGAACACATATACATAAAGACTGACCTTCTTCTAGTAGTCCAATGTTTATAATTTATGGCAACAAGTGTACGCAAACACTGACATGTGGTATTTCCGTATGGAGTTTCACACTATCGCATCCCAACGATACGGTTTCAAAGTTAAGTTAATCCCGAGAGTCGTCAAACTATTTCCGTAAAATAAAGTTACATTATAAAGAAAAGTTACGACGAAAAGAAAAATAATGAAGACGCAATGGACGCTATGTAAGTTATGCAAAATACTAGGGGCATATCCTATACTGTATTTACAACAATTCAAATAATCAAACTAAACACATCTATATACATCGGATATCGAGTAAAGTCTTAAATGCTACACAGATTCTAATGTGAAACCCGATTCACTGCAAAAGATCTAGATAGAACTAGATAAACCATCAATACTTCAGCACTCGGGCTGTTCCCTTTTAAAACAACGAAACAAGGTATACAATCACAAATAACAATGTAAAACATCATCCTGTAAGGGAAAAACATATAAATAACCCTTGATATCACGAAGAAAGCAAAGGGCAACATTGCCTCCTTCTGCTGCGTTTGAGCGCTCAACAGCGCGGTCATCCGTCATGTACTTCCGGGTAGATTACGAGCTGAAAAGAAATGTTGAACTCCACTATGCTAAAGATTGGATTTTGTCTCCCGAGGCTGCCACAAGGAAATACTGTCTCCTTCACACCTACAGATAAACACAGGCCAGAAATCAGCTTGCCATGAGATAACGCCTTTCATCGGCTACACGGAAACTCACGTATATTCATTCCTTCTTAGCATGCTTGGGCCATTTAACAACATCAGAATCAATAGTCTGGAATTAACACTGTCCATTCTGATCACAATATACACTCAGAAGACACTAGGCAGGCACACACATCTGCACAATACTTTTTTATCTTGTCAGGCATACAATCAGCCTGCACCAATACATTATAATTCAGCATGCAATTTTTTATCTCATTATTTCTCATGAATCCCATTGGCCTTCCACATTATGAGACGCAGTTCGTGTCCTTTGCAGACCATCAGGCAAACAGAATCCAACTTAACTTCAAAGATCTTATTTTAACAACGACGTTTTGCAGCTCTTTCAATCAGCTTCTGTAAAACCATGCATCATGCAGAATAGCTATACCTGTCTCTCTGGCAGGATACGGCTCATCCCTCTCTTACCCAGGGAAAAAATGAATATGGAGTATTTTTTAAATGTATTATTTGACTATTTATTATCATCTGGATATATGCAATCTCCTTCCTTTAGTACTATTTGCCTTCTCGCAAATTTGTATTCTCTTCCCATAGTCTATCGTTATCTTGGCGGATGTTGTAGTAGATATCAAGTAACCCGGAAAACGTCGCTGCACACCACCACACTCTCCACAGTCTTCTTCCTCTGAATAATTATCTCTTTCCATCTGCGCGAAGTTGACATTCTCCGGGTCTTCTTCATGGTCATCTGCTTCCACCATCACGGGTTCATCATTCGGGTTTTCCTCATCTTCTCCATCATCTTCACTCTCATCTTCTGCCATCTCTCCTTCTTCTTCTTCTCCTTCTGGGATGTCATCTATTCTAATTTTCTGTAATCGTCATTGGGCTTTGCTTCCACTATTTCCTCTACTCTCATAATTAGGAGCATTGGGATTCAACCTGTTTTCCTGTTGCCTTACTCGGTATTCCCTGTACGCAACACTTTCAGCCCCATGACATTCTTCATTACCACTGGCTTGTATAGCTCCTCTCCACCGGTCTTCCTCCTGCCTTTTTCCCCTCAACTCTTCAACGTACTGTCTTGACTCTTCTCTTCTTTGGTCACGGTTCTCCTGGTAATTGCCTCTTCCTCCTCTGGCGTTTCGCTCTTTCTCGTCCCAACGATAATATGGTTTTCTGGGTCCACCGTAGTTTCGATACTTGTATCTATAGGTCCTCCCATTATGTCCGCTTGGATAACTATATCCTCGCTGATTTTGGCCATTACCTTGATAATTATTTCTTAGAAACTGATCTCTTCTGTCTCTCCGCTGCCAATTACCATCCTGATGTACATCACTCCTGTTGGTTTGCTCATGTGTCGCTGTTTGAGTCCCTAAGCTTTGATAATCATTTCGCTTCCTTACTTTCGGTGGATTGCTTCCTTCTTCCACCCCTACCGTATGGATAGCCTCAACATGCCTAAACCTTGGCTGGTTTTGACTAGATGTTAAGTCTAGCTGTCTTAACGTCAATTCCGCCTCTGCTGCAGTTTTGACATTAGCTGCAATTAATGTCCTCTGCACTTCAAGAGGTAGTTGCCGAGAGATAGCTGCTATAATTTCGCTCTCGCTTGGTGGCATGTCTAAGTCCCGAAATTTGAGCATCTGATAAATGAAAAAAGGAGAATACTTCGTTATCGACGTTGCCGGATATCTGCATGAATACAATTCCATTCTCAGTGATTGCTGCGTCGATACGTCCCAGTACTTTTTGAGAAATGCCTCCTTAAACTCCTCATACGTAGTGAATGTATAACGAAAAGCATTCGCCCATTCAGCCACTGAATCACCCAAAAATCCTTCTACTGTCCTCAATTTACGCTCCGGTGGTACCTTGTAATCCACTAAGAAGTCATCAATTTCACGCAAGAAAGCTTTAGGTGTTCTCTCATTATTCCCTGTAAACTTCCGTGGTTTTTCTTCATTGCTCCGCAGGATATTGTAAATAGGAACGTTATGTGTTTCATTCAGAGTTGAACAGTGAACCTCCTGACGCGGTAATTGTAGAAGATCGCTCAACGCAACGTTATCGCTAACTTGACTTGGTGCCTTCTCTATGATGGTTTGTTGAACTGTACATTTCAATTTACTAAGTTCTTTGTCCGTTCGTAAATCCAACAATTCTAATTTATCCTTCATATAGGCGATTTCCTTCTCGACAATCTCTACCTTCACTTGATTTTTCTGTGAAACTTCTGTCCACGTCTCCATACACGAACCAAGTACCTGTAGATCTTCCTTGTTCCTTTCCCTATCAGCCATTATCATATCTTTGACTTCTTTGCCTGTCTCCGTGATATCCTCTTTCATTTTCAATCGAATCTGAGTTTCTATTTCCTTCATTCTTTCCTCAGTCTCCTTTTGCTTCATCTTAAGTTTCAGATCAATATTGTCTTCCGTTTCCTGCTGATGTCCACGGTGAACTCTTCCAACCTCCGTGTCAATCCGTAACTTATCAATCGCACCTCTCTGGAGTGTAATCTCTGATGTAGCTTCTTCTAATGTGTACGATAAGTCTCCCAGCCGCTTATCTGTGCTAGTCATGTGTTCTGTCACCCGATCGGCGATTTCCTCAACAGAATCTCTAATCTTTACAATTTGCGTCTGTGTTTGAAGTTCTACTGTCTCTAGCTGTTTCTCTAATTTTCCCATGCCTTCTAAACAGCATGTACGAACGAAGTCAATTTTCCCCTGTAACCCATTGGTCGCCACCTTTAGTTGCTCCTCAGTTTTCTCCGCCGCCTGTCTTAATTGTACCTCAGTCCTATCTGCAGCTTGTTTAAGTTGTTCGTCAGTCCTATCTGCAGCTTGTTTAAATTGTTCGTCCGTCCTATCTGCAGCTTGTCTAAATTGCTCCTCCAACTTACTCGAAAGTTCATTCATACGCTCCTGTTCCCTTCTGTCCATCTCCGCCATACGCTCCTGCTCCCTTCTGTCCATCTACGCCATACGCTCCTGTTCCCTCATCTCGGCCTGCTCTGCCCTCTTGTCCATCTCCTCCAACAACTCCTTCATCGTCAACGCCATACCAAATACGTATTCGAGAAAACGCAGGGATGCTCGCCACTACCTAGTATCCTATACCGTATCTTGTGTACTCCATACGAAAACCATTTATTTTACTGAAAAGCTTCTATGATTTACGTTAATCATATATCAAGAAAACATGGCCTCAAAATTCGCCATACAGAAGCTTCCTAATGATTTGGTATATTTATTTTCTACCACGCATAACAAACAAACGCGTTATCATAACTTTAAAAAGAAATTACTAATATCGTAGCCCCAAATTCTTCTAATTCAAACATTATTAATTTTCCTGTCTTTTGTTCTCTAATCTAAGTACTAGACAACAGTACTGGGCCATATTTACGATAAATACCTCCGACTCCAGACTAATATTCCAGCATAGGTTTACCAGTCTCGAATCATCACCATTCATTGTAAATATCACCACCATTCTCTTAAGACTGAGGCGCTCTTAAGTTCCTAGCCTTACTCTAAACCAAATAAAATTATCATTACTGGCAATTGAAATTTGATCTGCACACAAATTCCAGGCTATGTCAAGATCAACACATGTCTGAAGGACACGTCATTAACCACTCGACCTCATTAGAGAAATCTTTTTATAGTTCTCTGACTCAAATAGAGTTCTTTTTTTACTGCGACACGCCTTATTTATATGCTATATGTTCCTCATTCTTCCTAACGCAGTATAAATCAATTTTTTTTGCCGATGTCCCCAACGTAATGCATTTAGATTTTACTCTATTTTCTAAACACACGATTTCCGATTAAATCTTGCCCATTCATGTCCGCCTACTATCATTCGTAGCACTGAACATGGGACTCTAGACTCAAGTTGTCTGAACGTTAGGTTGCCAGATTCCTAAGTTGCGCCTATGGTTCGAAATTACCTATCTACGTTTCTTAAATTTAATAATTATCTGGATACCAATTATTGATCTCTTCCAGCTTTCGAACCATGATCCCATCCTATCTAACCTTCAGAATAGCTTGTCAAATCACATTCACTCTCGTAAATTTCTATTTGACCTGCCCAAGTTTGTAAGAACAACCTAGACATCTTTGGGTAACACAAAAATACTCCCAGCGGGATACGAACATACGCCAAAGTGTCTATTTGCCCTTAGTTGCGGCGCCAAATATATATACCGTACCCAGGGGTAAATACCCACTAGGACGATGCCTCCATTCCTGTATGAACATCCGACTAACTCAGGGTTGGGCAGAGAGTGGGTTGGTTGTCGGTTGGGTCAGGATAAAAAGTCGAAGTTCTACTCTAAAATATCAATGACAGGACATGGAGGTATAACACGAATGAGAAACAATCATAGGAGGTAACATGGATTTATTAATAAATATCCCCGATCATATCCCAAGAAAACAATTAAATCAAGAAAAATAATTTGTAAAAAAATGAACTCAAAATATTAGAAATAAGTCGAAATTAGAACGTTACTTAAATGATAATACCGAATTTGACATCAAAATCAAGTTCAACAAAGAACACTTATATACATAAAGACTGACCTTCTTCTAATAGTCCAATGTTTATAATTTATGGCAACAAGTGTACGCAAACACTGACATGTGGTATTTCCGTATGGAGTTTCACACTATCGCATCCCAACGATACGGTTTCAAAGTTAAGTTAATCCCGAGAGTCGTCAAACTATTTCCGTAAAATAAAGTTACATTATAAAGAAAAGTTACGACGAAAAGAAAAATAATTAAGACGCAATGGACGCTATGTAAGTTATGCAAAATACTAGGGGCGTATCCTATACTGTATTTACAACAATTCAAATAATCAAACTAAACACATCTATATACATCGGATATCGAGTAAAGTCTTAAATGCTACACAGATTCTAATGTGAAGCCCGATTCACTGCAAAAGATCTAGATAGAACTAGATAAACCATCAATACTTCAGCACTCGGGCTGTTCCCTTTTAAAACAACGAGACAAGGTATACAAGCACAAATAACAATGTAAAACATCATCCTGTAAGGGAAAAACATATAAATAACCCTTGATATCATGAAGAAAGCAATGGGCAACATTGCCTCCTTCTGCTGCGTTTGAGCGCTCAACAGCGAGGTCATTCGTCATGTACTTCCGGGTAGATTACGAGCTGAAAAGAAATGTTGAACTCCACTATGCTAAAGATTGGATTTTGCCTCCCGAGGCTAACACAAGGAAATACTGTCTCCTTCACACCTACAGATAAACACAGGCCAGAAATCAGCTTGCCATGAGATAACGCCTTTCATCGGCTACACGGAAACTCACGTACACTGACTGACAGAGCAAATGCACACCAAGAAGGAGTGGTTCGAAAGGGATGAAAGTTGGGGAAAAAACAGAGACGGCACGGACGAATAATTGATGTTTATTTCAAACCGATATGCAGGTTACACAATGCGCACGGCATCGACTCAGTAGGATGTAGGACCACAGCGAGCGGCGATGCACGCAGAAACACGTCGAGGTACAGAGTCAATAAGAGTGCGGATGGTGTCCTGAGGGATGGTTCTCCATTCTCTGTCAACCATTTGCCACAGTTGGTCGTCCGTACGAGGCTGGGGCAGAGTTTGCAAATGGCGTCCAATGAGATCCCACACGTGTTCGATTGGTGAGAGATCCGGAGAGTACGCTGGCCACGGAAGCATCTGTACACCTCGTAGAGCCTGTTGGGAGATGCGAGCAGTGTGTGGGCGGGCATTATCCTGCTGAAACAGAGCATTGGGCAGCCCCTGAAGGTACGGGAGTGCCACCGGCCGCAGCACATGCTGCACGTAGCGGTGGGCATTTAACGTGCCTTGAAAACGCACTAGAGGTGACGTGGAATCATACGCAATAGCGCCCCAAACCATGATGCCGCGTTGTCTAGCGGTAGGGCGCTCCACATTTACTGCCGGATTTGACCTTTCTCCACGCCGACGCCACACTCGTCTGCGGTGACTATCACTGACAGAACAGAAGCGTGACTCATCGGAGAACACGACGTTCCGCTATTCCCTCATCCAAGTCGCTCTAGCCCGGCACCATGCCAGGCGTGCACGTCTATGCTGTGGAGTCAATGGCAGTCTTCTGAGCGGACGCCGGGAGTGCAGGCCTCCTTCAACCAATCGACGGGAAATTGTTCTGGTCGATATTGGAACAGCCAGGGTGTCTTGCACATGCTGAAGAATGGCGGTTGACGTGGCGTGCGGGGCTGTCACCGCTTGGCGGGGGATGCGCCGATCCTCGCGTGCTGACGTCACTCGGGCTGCGCCTGGACCCCACGCACGTGCCACATGTCCCTGCGCCAACCATCTTCGCCACAGGCGCTGCACCGTGGACACATCCCTATGGGTATCGGCTGCGATTTGACGAAGCAACCAACCTGCCCTTCTCAGCCCGATCACCATACCCCTCGTAAAGTCGTCTGTCTGTTGGAAATGCCTCCGTTGACGGCGGCCTGGCATTCTTAGCTATACACGTGTCCTGTGGCGTACGACAACACGTTCTACAATGACTGTCGGCTGAGAAATCACGGTACGAAGTGGGCCATTCGCCAACGCCGTGTCCCATTTATCGTTCGCTACGTGCGCAGCACAGCGGCGCACTTCACATCATGAGCATACCTCAGTGACATCAGTCTACCCTGCAATTGGCATAAAGTTCTGACCACTCCTTCTTGGTGTTGCATTTGCTCTGTCAGTCAGTGTATATTCATTCCTTCTTAGCATGCTTGGGCCATTTAACAACATCAGATTCAATAGTCTGGAATTAACACTGTCCATTCTGATCACAATATACACTCAGAAGACACTAGGCAGGCACACACATCTGCACAATACTTTTTATCTTGTCAGGCATACAATCAGCCTGCACCAATACATTATAATTCAGCATGCAATCTTTATCTCATTATTTCTCATGAGTCCCATTGGCCTTCCACATTATGAGACGCAGTTCGTGTCCTTTGCAGACCATCAGGCAAACAGAATTCAACTTAACTTCAAAGATCTTATTTTAACAACGACGTTTTGCAGCTCTTTCAATCAGCTTCTGTAAAACCATGCATCATGCAGAATAGCTATACCTGTCTCTCTGAATAACCGAAATAAAATGAACTAATACGTGTTTAACGTTGTATAAATATGAACCTGTCAATCTAGCCCTTCTAGCATATATTTAAGGAAAACTCGGAATATCCTACGCTAAGTAACATATGTAAATAAACAAGAACTAATCCTATCAATCCCTCATTTTCTCAATCATCTAATCATAAAGCAAAATGAAAATAAAATAAACATGCATTATTCTCGTATCCGAAACTATCATAATAACAAAATTAAACAAACACATGCCGTCAGGCTTACTTTATGTACATGAAGTTATAAATCCTATCTACACTGCCCTAGTACCTTAACATAATTTACATATCATGCCATAAATATCACATGCGCCTTAACTGAATCGACGACCCTCGAGATACCAGGATAGCAGCTTACATCCCCGCTAATTTAGGGATTTATTCCATGTTAATCACAGCATTAACATATGGGAATGCACTTCCTCCTTCTACGGTTGTGGCCATCATCTTGCTGGAAAATAATTCACTGGAAATACAGAGGACTTTAGTTGACAATATCTTCACTGCTTAATGCTACGAGCCGAAATACCCTTTCTCTATAAAAGATCAGCTAAACACACTGATTCACATATATATATTACACACTTCACTTAAAGGGTAAAAATACAGTTTGAAAAACAGCACACGGTTCGTTACGGAAGTTCCACGCGAAAACGCGCCCGTTGCGAAGTAGTGAAACAATAGCACGTTTCCACTATACTTGTTACACAGCGGTCACTAAACACCGTCTTTATCGATTGAAAGTAAACTTTGCTAAAATTATACTATTCCATTTATTCAAGTACAATAAAATTTTCCAACTGCACAATTTAAAGTATCATTGAGAACCAGTTACTGTTACTGGAATAACACCACGTTAACCACGATCACCAATCAGAGTTTGTGCTTCCGCACTATCCAAGCATTTAACACAGAGTGACGCTCTCCAGAGCTTGGGTTACTGAGGAGGCTTCGGTGACGCCATTAATACTGGGGTTCCCGGGTGTCTGAACCAACCACCAATCAGAAATTTCGTCGTATATGATGACACACTACTTATTGCGATATATTTACAAAACACAGCTCAAACACTAGCAAATCTCTTCCACCAATTTTTATATTACATTTCCAAATATATCTGACTTCTGAAACTGTGGAAAACCTATTACCTACAGAAACTGACTTTAGCAGCTGAGGACGTTGGTCATCCTGGAATTAAGATTTGGCGCGGTGTAGCCTCCATGTTTCCCAAGTCCTTAATTTCCATTGGCTGAAATATATTGCTTGGTCAGCATCTCATACACGTGTCGATCCAGGCCAGCGCTTGGTTACACCATCCTTTCTCACGGTCATACGGAAATATGAAGCAATGTCCAGCGACTCACTGTCTTGCTCAACATCCGGTATCAACTATCTTGGGATACGATGCTTTAACATATTAGACTGTAACTTTTATGAATAAATTTTACATATTGGGTCAAATAATACTCTAATTATTATTATGGGCCGGCAGGATACGGCTCAGGTGGTCTACCAGTTTCTCGCTTGCCTTCTATCTTTCCTTGCAATATGGGCTGTAGAAGCCCGTACATTCTACCTCGTAGAACATGGCCTAAATAAGCTGTTTTCTGACTTTGATGACGTTTACCAGCTCATGCTCAGATCTAGCTCTATTTAATACTTCAATATTGGTTACAAAATCTATCCATGGTATTCTGAGCATTCTTTTATGTAACCATTCTTCAAAGGCCTCCAGTCTGAAAGCCTTGACAGTCTAGGTCTCTCCTCCATAAAGTAATGTTGACCAGATATAACATCTCAACTGCTTTTACCTCAGTTTAAAGCTTAGATTATCATCACAAAAGAATGATCCCGTCTTGAATAAATAAATATAATATTCCGCAGGACAAATCTTTCTCGAAGGTGACCGCTAACGTCAAGGGGACCATATTTGGCACGTGAGTAGATAAATAATAATAGATAAAATAGGACTACAAATATCATTTGAAAAAACAAAGTTCATGACAAACATCAGTGATACCCTGCAAAATATGACAATTCATGAAAACACTACATCTAAAACAAATTACTTTAAATACTGAGGAGAGTGGATAACGAATGACACAAAAGAAATAAACAGCTATAGAAACCAGAGTGCACAAAATGGAATGGATGTTTCACATGACAAAAAATGTATACAACAAAAATCCTGGAACACACAATTTAGACACTACCAAACAGTCGTCAGACCTGAAAATTTATATGCGGCAGAAACACTTAAACTAACAAGAACTGGAGATCTCTAAAAACTAGAGAAGGTTGAAGGAAGAATTTTGAGAAAAATACTGGGAGCTAAACAAAATAATAATGCAAAATACAGGTTAGGATCAAACAGAGAGTTATATTTGAAAATTGAAAAACTAACTGACGTACTGAGGAAAAGAAGACTACAATTTTTTGGACACGTTTACAGAATTGATGACAACAGAATAACCAAGCGCATTTTCAACATTCTGAATAGTTACAAATCTAAACCCACACGGTTGTTTGAAATCGAGAAAGACATGAAAAATGCTGGAATTAAAACAGATACAATCAGAAATAGAACACTTTTTAGAGAAGCTGTTCCAAAGGCAGCGTTTCAGGAGCGGAAGAAACCAACAACTAAAATAAAGTGGACTCAAAGAAGAGAAGGAACGACACTCTAGAAGGACGAAGGAAATTGGGAAGCAAAGGAAATCGAACACAATGAAAAGTAACCAAAGTTGATTCATCGTTCGCTCCAAATGGGTTATTCGAAAGGAGAAGAAGAAGGTAGATTGGATACTGTAAATTTAACTTGAATATTTCTAGTCTAGTATTTTAGAATTGTAGTTAAGCTAGTAATGTACAATATGAAAATAGACGCTTCTCAAAACTTAAACAGTCTTAGTTTGGAAAGATCCTAAGGAGATTGAATAACGGGTGAAAATGCGAAATAGGGCATTTCAATGAAATCAGAATACTTTCAGAATGGGAACGTAGCGACAGAAAGTAGGCCTATATCAATGTGAATACTGAATGTTCACGGCCTCATTGTATCGAACTTAACTTTCAACTTTTAAATCGTGTTCAATACATATTGACGAGATGTTAAGTAGAGAAAAAATTGGCCAACTGGATACTAGTGGGTACCAAAGGAAGGGCATCCGGCCATTAAACAGGGCCAAGCCTACTTGTGCAACATCTGGAAAGATATCTGTTCTCACCATTACTTGCGAGTGCGACAAAACATGCCACGGCCAAGCCGATGAATGAGGAGTTGTGTCAAGGTGCTGTGACATTCCACCAGTCGCGTTGTCAGCGAAGTGTGCCGCGATTAACTCCGATAATTAATAACAGCTAGCACGTGCACCCGAGAGTGACTCAATACTCTTTCACTAGAACAGTTGCCTCCCTTTTGACATAAATACGTCTTATGATTAGTGGTCATCTAACCGCTGTTGGTCGGAGACCCCACCCACAGTATCCCCTGCCTGTCGTAAGATGCGACTAAAAGGGGCGACCAAGGGATGATTGTATTAGAACCTTGAAACTACTTGTGATTAGTACCATCACGCGGGGAACACCGTTGTGTTATGCACCGATTGCGAGTAGTACTTTTTGATTAGTGTGATGTGCTTGTGATTAGTAGCAGCAGAGAGTGGCTTCACTGTGGGTTTACAGTACCTGTGATTAGTACCACTACATGAGCCCACCGTGGGTCTGCGTTGCCAGTGATTAGTATCCACTATGTGAGGAACATCACGGAAATACCGGCGCCCTTGATTAGTACACTCGTGTGAGGAACACCATTGGTTTTCGTTGCCTATCAGTGGCGCAATTATGTGAGAAAAACCATAGGTCTGAGTTATCTGTGCGATGTACGATACTTGTGAGTATTACCATAATGTGTGGAACACCGTGAGTCTACGCTTCTTTTGATTAGTACCACAACATGGCAAATACCATGTTTCTACTTTACTAGCGATAAGTAGCATTATGAGTGGCACCATCGTTTCAAGAATGTGCTTTAGAAGCAGTCCCTTGGTCAGTGATAAGAAGTGGAATCAGAGATAATGCTTTTTGCAGATGATGTTATTCTGTATGGAAATAAGTTACAATATTGTGAACAACTGCATTATGACCTCGACAGTGTTGTGAGATGGACAGGAGGCAATGGTGTGTTGATAAACGGGGTTAAAAGTCAGGTTGTGAGTTTCACAAATAGGAAAAGTCCTCTCAGATTTACTTACTGCATTAATGGAGGTGAGAGTTCCTTATGGGGGTCACTGTAAGTACCTAGGTGTTAATATAAGGAAAGATCTTCTTTGGGGTAATCACATAAATGGAATTGTAAATAAAGGGCACAGATCTCTGCACATGGTTTTGAGGGTGTTTAGGGGTTGTAGTAAGAATGTAAAGGAGAGGGCAAACACGTCTCTGGTAAGATCCCAACTAGAGTATGGTTGCAGTGTATGGGGACCTCACCAGGATTACTTAATCCAAGAACTGGAAAAAATCCAAAGAAAAGCAGCCCGATTTGTTCTGGGTGATTTCCAACAAAAGAGTATCGTAACAAAAATGCTGCAAAGTTAGGGCTGGGAAGACTTGGAAAAAAGGAGACGTGCTGCTCGATTAAGTGGTATGTACCGAGCTGTCAACGGAGAGATGGCGTGGGAGGATATCAGTAAACGAATACGTTTTAGTGGTGCTTTAAAAGTAGGAATGATCACAATATGAGGATAAAGTTGGAATTCAAGAGGACAAATTGGGGCAAATATTCGTTTTAGGAAGGGGAGTTAGGGATGGAATAACTTACGAAGGGAGATGTTCAGTAAATATCCAATTTCTTTGAAGTCATTTAAGAAAAGGCTAGGAAAACAACAGATAGGTAATCTGCCACCTGGGCGACTGTCCTAAATGCAGATCAGGATTGATTGATTGATTGATTGATTGATTGATTGATTGATTGATTGATTGATTGATTGATTGATTGATTGATTGATTGATTGATTGATTTCAGATAGTTTCTGGGAAGGTGGGTTTGCGGGTTGGATCCACTGATTGTCTTAAATTCATATTCATCCATGCTTTCTTCATCATCACGTCTTGAATTCTGGTCAGTGGATGATTTTGGACTTTTAAATTGTCAGTATATTTCGTCTCATTTCGTTCCTTCAGGGGCCGATGACCTAGATGTTAGGCCCCTTTAAACAACAAGCATCATCATCATCATCATCAGCGGTCATCTGAAATTGGCAGCCGTTGATGAATGACCATGACCGAGAGACCTATTTATGATTACGACCCGGATTTGTATGTAATATAAAAGTGCGATATATTTAACTTACATAAAATATATACGTATCAGTAAAATATATAAAAGTATTACTGCACTAGTTTTACAAAAATGTTCATATATTTAGTTTATTATGACTTGCGGTCATGAGACAGTAAAATTGTTTTAAATACCTCCTTATTTTAAGACAAAGTCATCGTTATTGCTTTAGATATTTCTTATAGTTTACTGCTTTCTAATTTATTTTGACAATATCACATAATCGAATTAAAGGCATAAACAAAATATTTTTTTATAAAAACAGTGTTACGTACTGTAAATCGCGGAGTATATTACACAATGTGTTGTACTAGTAAATTTCCTGTTGTCCTCATGCCCTGAAAATTAAACAAGTTATTGTTACTAATTAGTAACAAAAATAATACAGCATTATTTTTATTGTAGTGTGTCACAAAGTACTTCTCCATGTTTTCCATCGTGATGTTTTGGCACTTACCATCCCAGATTCTGAGAAAGAACTAGTGCTGTTGTGTGCAGTTGAGGAACTCGTACCTACTGTGTTTCACAGAAAAAGTGTTAGAAACAGCAATTTTAAAGGGATTGTCAAGCCAACTTTAGCAACTGAAATGTATTCTATATGAGACTAGCAGATGTACTTGTGCTTCGCTACGAAATTCTCAGGAAGGCTGTCTTTGTGGTTTTCCCAACTGAAGTCAATGACGTCAATAGGAATGTAGCGATTAAAAGCAATGTTATCATACAACATACTCGATCAAATGAAAAACCGCACATTTTCTTACTTTTTACTTCAGTGATGCCTAGGCCATCTAAGACAGCTGATGGCGGTGCTGTTGAGGATCCAACCAGCCTTCGGGCTGACGACTGAACATACATAACGAACAGTACTACGCTGTCGATCTAGCAGTCCAAAGTTCCGGTGCTGGAATGCCCAGGCTGCACTCCGCCGCCAACAATCCTCTGCCATTGTTCCGTTAAATGTCCACACTGCTCATTCTAATCAGTGACTCAGGGTAGGGATTGAATAGCTGGAATGCTATGATGAACCAATGTGTTACGTACCAGTAAAAGCAAAGCAAAGCAAAGTCTTCTCCGTACAGGCCATGAAGGCCCTGGGAGTGGTTGAATGTAAAGGCTTCCACTATTCGTAACCTCGGCACTTGATAGGGTAGGGTGGTTAGCTCTACGCCCAGCCGCCTTTACCCCCAGTAATTAACCTGGTACTCATTTTTGGTGTAGGCTGAGTGAACCTCAGGGCCATACGCACCTCCGGAAGTGGAAATCTCACTTCTTAAATGTTACGACCTCCTGACGGGGATTCGAACCCACGTCCTTCCGGGCGAACCCAGTACGCCTTTACCGCCTCGGTCAGACAGCCCCTGTTACGTACCAGTAGTATCAGAAAATTTATGAACCAGAGGAAGGGCATGCTAAAGAAGAGAGAGATCTAACTTCCCAGCTACATTCCGCCAATATTCAGGCAGGCTGTTATACTCGGTGCGTAGCAGTAACCCCATCTATCGGAGATGAGTGGCAGCAGAAGACACAAAGCACATCACAACAAACAACGGTCAATGTAATGTTATCATTGATCAATTTTATGAGCTTTGTATATTGCAGGCCTTCACATTTAGTTTCTTTCGGACTCTGTGATATTAGGGCACCTTACAAAATTAAGTATAGCGTAGACTGTAGTTCCTTATTCCTTGACTTTACATACCGATTTTCATTAACATCCGTTTATCCATTTACTCGTGACTCGGCGGTGATATGGACTTGAAAATGAAAACCCACAGCCTGTTCCCAGTCATTCGATCGGATCAGGAATGGAATGAATGAAGCCCCCACCTAGCGGGATCATAGGAGCAAAAATTCACATTCATGAATATCTCTGTTATCATAGACGGTACAATAAAAATGTATAAGACATAAATTATCGGTATTTTAATTCTATATAACATTAGTTATGTTGTATTTATCGATAGGACCACTAATATCATAAATAATTGAGAATGAAATTTTAGGCCTTCCCCTAAACTACCATTCTACTCAGTGTGAATAAAATTTTCTTTGGCCTAGTTTGTAGCGAACTTATTCCTCGTCTTTATATACCGATTTTCATTCAATTCTGTTCAGGCGTTTTCTCGTGATGCGCGTACATACATACAAACATACAGACGGACAGAAATTACAGAAAATTAAAACTTGCATTTCCTTGTTACTGTGGACACGATCGATACAGAAATACAAATATTTTAAAATTCTGAGCCATGTACAGACTAAACTCTTATTTTATATATACATAGATTAAATTCGCCAATTATTTTACTACTGTACAGTCTGATAATTAAACGAGCTGGCATTTTTTTTAAAATTACCTAGATATGTACAAAAATGTTACATTATTCATATAATATATAAAAGTATGTAATATTACTAAGAATGTGTAAAAATATATCAAATGAAATGCAGGTAATAACCGCATCAAAACCACAATTCACCGACATGTTTCATTTTCATTTGTCTATAAGTAAAGGAATGGGATATGTAAGTAAATAAGAATCCGGGCTCTATACTAGTAATAACAAGAGTTGGTGTATGACAGGTAAGGTTGGAGAGGAGCACTACACGAGCCATTTCACGATGTTGCCACATTCCAGCATTCCTTTCTACATGCTCTTACCCCTCGCTTCCGGCTCACATGTTCCCTCCTTCATTCTGACCGCTGTGATCTGTTGTAGACTACCTAGCCAGGCGGTGTCGTCCCATTTGCGATCACTCTTATACAAACAATCCGGTTCTTATCAGTGACATAAAAACAGTCAGGTTGCTGTGAGGGAATTCCTTACTGAAGGATTGGTACAGGAAAACATCAAATTACTTATTACTTATATTACTTATGTTTACCGTTTGAGACTGATGCGTTTATATCGGGACTGACAGGGAATAAATAGGATTCAAATAAACCTTTTATTTAGAGTTACCAGATGGTTATGGGTGCAAAGGCTGTTAAATGAGTTTTAACCCTCTACTGCATACTCTTGCCTTTAAGCAACAAATAACTTTTCACCTGTATAAATGGATAAATATTGTAGACAGAGGTAGTTTTACGGCACACCTTCAACTGTACAATCAATTAAACACTTATCCCAGTGATGCCTTGTTTTTTTTTTTTTTTTTTTTTTTTACATAACATAAGACAAAATAGCCCTACAACCAAAGGTACTCCTTCCACCCCGTCAACATCCACGCGAACCAACCACCGTTTATTTTACGTGGGCCCTCCCCATCACATTACCACAGGCTCAACCTCAAAGACATTACCGACCTGCGGTTCTGCACGTTGTACTTGCGCCTTGCAGTACGTACCCATGGCCAGTAGGTAGTAATGTTCGGTTCCTGAATGTTAAAAGCTTAGCATAAAATCGTGAAAAATCGTATATACAGTATATTCAACTATGGCAATCCACATCACATATGAGTGTTAAGCTATTAGCCCCAGTTAAGAATTGCTGGTACATCTAATACACTGAACGTATGTTGAACATTAAAGCGTGAAATTTTCTTCACCAAAGGAAAACGAAAAATAATTCATGCAGTAGAGGGTTAAGAAGTATGACAAAAGATAGGCGTATTAAAACCTTTGAATTTTACACTTTCCGATTTCAAAACAAAAGATTTTAATGTAACACTTAGCTTCTTCGATAGGGATGTTTGGTGCATTGAAGTTAAAGCAATTGGAGCTCATCTCATACTTAACAGTTAACAGTTAACACTTAAGTCTACCTCTAAGTCTCGTTTATTGATACTGGCTCGGGATGAGATGAGATGAGATTCATTTATACAGCATGTTTATACTGCCGGATGCCCTTCCTGGCACTAACCTCAGTTGAGGAGCTAATGAAGACGAAATGTGTTATGGTGAATGAAATTTGGTAACGGGTGCGAGGACTCAGCTCTGGCCTATGGATAGGAACTGTACTGGCATTTGTCTGGAAGTGAAAATATTAAACCACAGAAAACTATTCTGAGAAGAGCCGACGGTGCTATTCGAACCCACGCGTTTCCCGAATGCAGAGCTTGGCTCCATAGCCATAGCGCGTTAAAACGCGCGGCCACTCAGTCTACTTTCATCTATATAAATAAAATTATAATTTTTGTCTGTACGCTTGGATTAGATATACAAGATTCCAGAACTTAATATTAAGAAAATGTTTAGATTACAATAAGTTGAGAAAATGTCAATTCTATAATGATAGCGCGAAAATATTATATTGCGTTCGGAAAATATTGGGTTCGAATCCCATTGTCGGTAGCCCTGAAGATGGTTTTCCGTGGTTTCCTATTTTCACAACAAGCCACGGTCGTTTCCTTCCCACTCCAAGCCCTTTCCTATCTCACTGTCGCCATAAGACCTATCTGTGTCGCTGCGACGTAAATCCAGCGGTAAAACAAACCCACGTCACCAAACATCCCTCACTTTTCCGTAAATTTCTGTAAGAGTATCCATTATATGAAGCATAAGGCTTGCCTTTCTTCGTCTCATTGACCTGCATGTCGTAAGTAAGCACGCAGACAGCATACCAACAAAAGCTACGTCAATGATGGATGTCTAAAGCTGGAATAATTAGAGTATGTTAAGAAGTATAGACTAATATTACCTCAAAATTCGTTCAAGAGAGAAGGTACGGGTTGGGAGAATCCTTATCACACAGTTGTGTGGAGTACGCCTTAATTAGCAGTCCACTTGGTGCAATGAAGTTGGAAAACCTGACAGGCTGCTGATAATTTTACAGTGATCGCAAATGGGACAAGAACTGGACTTTCTTCACATTCTTGTTTTTCGCTGTAATAGGAGTGTTCGCAAATGGGACAAATTTGGCTTTGACTGTGACTGACTTGTCTCATGTTTCGTTATTTTTAGCAGGGACCGGCCTGATAAGCTCAGAGAGTAGAACGCTGGTCTTCTGATCCCAACCCTGGCTTAGCCAGGTGGTATTTGAAAGTGCTACAGAACGTAAAATCAATAACATTATTATTCTTTAACAGGGGCGGTACCTATAGCCTGACAAATCCTTCAACATGTCCTTTGTCCTATACTTTGTCTCTGCACACGTTATTGGCCGGCGGTATTATTTTTTTTTTTACGAGGTGGACGAGTCCTGGGCCTCCCTCTCCCTCGAGGACTATTCATCGTACTCGAAATATAAATTAAGAAATACAATGATTACACGTACGTACGTAAATAGTATTTAAAATACAATTAGAAACTTACTAAGGGCCACAAAACATAAATAGAATGCCACTCACACTGAACTGCTTGCGACAAGATCTAACTCACAAATGAAGTGAGAGGTTTGGCAACTCCCAGCAAGACGAGCTGCCCAGAAGTTTTATCTCCATGACAACCGCAGTCGCCCCACCCTCGTTTCTATGGCGACCACACAGCCACTCCCTTTATCCCGCCACGGCAGGCAGTAAACGGACCTCCCTCTAAGAAATGTCAAATATCAACTCTTGTTATTACTACTATAGTTATGATCATTTCATTTTCGCAAAGAGAAAAGTGGTTTCCTTTGTATATCCACCTGTGGTTAGGTGCGGTGAAATAAATTCACGGTACCCCTACCCACCGAAATAAGGTGGTGGAGGCTCTCAATTTGTGACTGGGAGGGGGGGTTTGGTGACCATGGGTTTTCGTCTGAGTCGGTTATGTAGACCAAAGGTATCTAGGAAATGTCACTGTAACGTTTGTCCCAAATAGAAGATAATAATTGCTTTTACTCAAATAAAGTGTAAAATCTTCGGTAAATTAAGAAATAATACGAAATATTTTAGTTTTAGACAATAATATGAACATATACTTCACTACCTCACAACTATTTTTTCTGCTACGTTGCAGCGCTTCCGTATGTGTTTTGTTTGTCTAACACTTTCGTCTTTGCGCACTGAAGTTGTTTGAATTAATTAGGTGTCGTTTTCTTCATGTTGCTCGTTCGTTTTGTGCCTTAACTCACTCATTAACTGATATATTTACTGGTCCAGGAATCGTGCTATTTCCCTTTCAACGAAACAGTGTATTTATTTGTCCAGGGATCATCCTATTTTGCTGTTTGAATTGCCCGCGCTAGTCATATGGACAAAGATAATGAGAATTCACAGACATAGCATCCCATTCGTCGGTGCTAGCCCTGGACCTCAATAAAGAAACAAAAGACGGCACGACCAGCGGAATACAACATAAGGGAGTCCTCTCTACAGGCCGTAAGTACGTATACATATTTCTCTAGTAACGACGGTATTTATTAATTTACCGCAGAGTTTTCACTTTATTTGTGTAAAAACAATTATCACATTCCATTTGGGACAAATATTACAGTGACATTTCCTAGATACCTTTGGTCTACATAACCGTCTGAGTCTGTCATTGCTTCTATTTTCTTCTGCCAGGCTCTTTACTTTCATTTTTCCTGTCCGCCCTTCCCAGATCAACTCCCGTTGGTTTATAAGGGTTAGGTTATTTCATTATCATGCCCTTCGTGATACTTTAGTATCCTGGATCTTCTTAACTTGTGAAATTCTTTCCTCAGGTTAGTCTTACCGTCAGAGAATATGGTTGCACCTTGCACATCCTCTTACCACCTCGTTTACCTTACAATGTGCAAAATATCGTCTCTCAGGTAATGCGTATTTTCGTGTAGAATGTATGTAGAATTATTGTATGACGAACCCTTAACCCGAAGGCTGATTTGATCCTCAACAGCTCCGCCATCAGCTGCCATAGATGGTGTAGGTGTCACTGAAGAGGCGTGCACGGGAAATGAGGAGTGACGCAGTTTCCCGTTGCTTTCCTCACCGAGCCAGACGTTGTTATTAATTATCAGCCTGCCAAACTTCCTGAAATTTTTACACCACCGACATGATGAACATTTTCACACCATTCGTAAGAGGGAGTGGCTGCATAAAGATTGGCATTACTTTCAACGCTCAGTCATTTCCGTATTGTCACAGCCAAGGATGAGAGTGTTCGTATCCCACTATCGGCAGCCCTGAAAATGGTTTTCCGTGGTTTCCCATTTTCACACCAGGCAAATGCTGGGGCTGTACCTTAATTAAGGCCACGGCCGCTTCCTTCCAACTCCTAGGCCTTTCCTATCCCATCGTCGCCATAAGACCTATCTGTGTCGGTGCGACGTAAAGCCCGTAGCAAAAAAAAAAGGATGAGAGTAAGGTCCTTCGTCCAATGGTGCAACTAGGTTAGGACAGTTGTACGAGAGTTGTGTTGCATGTTCTTCGTCCACTGACGCAACTCTTCTCGTCTGACATCAATTTCTGTAGAAAATTCAAGTTCTTACTCACCAAGTCCTCATAATTTGATATCTTGTTTCCTTCACACCGTGTCTTGAAGTTTAGTTCGTCATTCTCTAAAATATCCTCTCTCCTTTCTTCTGGCGATTTTCGTTTTGAAGGTGTAGGATGAGACATATATGACGGCTGCCCAGGAAATATAGTTGGCACAGCATCGTCAGTTAATTTTGGCTTTACCCTAGGCACACTTAAAATGGAACCATCTGGTCGTTTTGCAGTAACAACTCGAATTATGTGATTTTCGGAAAAATGTTTAATACAGGCACAGGCATATTTACTGGGTTCAAAATTAGATCGGTGTATAGCATGAATCCGTTTAACTCGCTTCTCCTTATCGCTAGGAAACGCAAATGTTGAGATAGCCACGTCCCACTACAAGTTCGCCCCATTTTGCAAAGAGGAGCATACACTACACTAACACATTGTAATAATAATCATAATTAAATGATAAACTTTAGAGTACTTTAGACAATTCATAATAGCTCAGTGGGTTCACCTAACCTATCACATAACCTAGCAATACTTCCTAACATCGGGCTGCTCAAATTAGAATGCTACAGTATTTAACGCATACTATTGCCGAAAATGCATCCTTCACTGATGCAGTTATCACTTTTAAACACGAACGAACACCTCTAATAACAATGAAATAACAACAACGTGCTTCGAAACCACCATGTAAACAAGACTTGTGCCTCCATATCGCTGCACTAAAAGACTGACGTCATCACTATGGAACTGCTGTGTGTAGCAGGCCGAAACTTGGAGTTGGCCGTGACTCAACCCGACTCTTCAAGTATGAAATCATTATATGCAGAGAAGACAAAAGTTTATATCAACATGGGTTCGGAAATACTTGGTTGCCATTGTTTTAACGCCTGCAAAGTGGATCAGTCTGCACTCCACAACCGTTGGTAGCTTGAAAGAAGTGAGAGTCATGTGCTACATGTTTTTGTAATGTTTAATACCGCTCGTGTGGACGGCAAAAGCATACAGATTATATCATTATTGCACGAAGTCCTGCGACCAAACGTACTCTTTTATAATTGGAACGCAATTCATGGCAACCAGGTAATTGTGAATCCATTTTGAGATAACCTTGTTTTCTTCTGTACATATGACGAATCCATTCCTGAAGACTCACCCACCATTTTACTTACATCCTGTATAGTATTTTCAATTTTCTGCGAGTCTCCCTCAGTTAAACTGGCTCATAGTTAAAATCTGATGTTTACGGCCTCTTTGTGCTCTGAACGGGTTTAGTTTCACGCACATAGAGTATTGTTCAAGGATTTCTTCTTACCATCAGCGAAAACCTGTTATTCTCTCGAGAGTTGAGTGTTCTAGCAGAATACTCTCATCGTAGGTGCAGCAGGTTCGAATTCAATTCTCGAGGATGACAACTGTATTTATGCTAGCCTCTTAGGTCACTGACGAGTAGCGTTTATTATTATTATTAAACTGTCGGATTTGGCAATTACTTTGTAGCAGATGTTCCAGGAACTGACTGATGAAATCACAGCGATACAACGACATCTTGTAACATCTAGACTTGCAATGTAATCGTCTCATTTAAAGAGTGGCAATGGATTCGTGTGGGCACATCTATGACGCCACAACAGCATGACACTGCGAATATCACATAATTATATAAAGTATGAGAGGATTCCCCCTGCTTGGAAGGAGAGTCACCGTCAAAGTGTCTGGTGTGCCTTACCTTTAAGACTGCAAGACTACAAGGAGTCCGCTATGTCTTAACAGAAGTTGCAGCGTTACAAAAAATAAGAATATCTTCAAATCCTGTTTTCCATCCCACAAAATAAGTATAACCTTAATAAATTTGCATATCATTTGTTACGTTTCTTACGCTTCCGAGTTGAAGAAGTACCGGATAAATTTTGAAATCTTCCATTTTCTTAAATACTACCACAGAAACATTCTAATTCCTAAAACCAGCTGAGATTGAAGACTGTGATTTTTACATTCTGGAGAAAACATATGTCCTTGCGTTGGTAGCATTGTCATAATAACTACAGCTGCCTAGTGTATGTTGAAAAAAAAATGAAAAACCGCAGCCTCTTTCCAGTCATTCGACTGGGTCAGGAATGTAATGAATGAAGCCCCCATCCAGTGGCGAGGATAGGAATTGTGCCAGCTGCCGAGGCCTGTCTCACTCCGCTGGGGCAATGATTAAAGACTGACAGATGAAATGAACTGATATTGGAGAGTGTTAGTGGGATGAAAGACGACAGGGAAAGCTGGAGTACCTGGAGAAGAACTTGCCCCGCCTCCGCTTTGTCCAGCACAAATCTAAACTGGATTGACCGGGATTTGAATCCAGCGGTGAGAGGCGGACGCGCTGCCGCCTGAGCCATGGAGGCCCTAGTGTACAGTACATTATTGATTTTAATTTGTTTTACATTTTATTTAATTGTGTGCGCGTTCACTCTGATTTACTTTAAATGGGGTTTATTATATTCAATTATTTTCAACACCATGTGGATCAGTGGTAGAGTTTCGGCCTCCGGATCTCAAGATAGTGGGTTCAAACCTGGCAGGGGTAGTCGGATTTTTGAAGGACGGAAGAAGTCCATTCGACACTCCATGTCGTACGAAGTCGGTATGTAAAAGATCACTGGTGACCCATTTGGTGTTTACCCGACAAAATTCATTAAATCTCAGCCATAGACGCCCAGGAGAGTTTTGGTTTACTCGGTCTGCTATCTTATTTTATTTATTTCTTTCGTATCAGAGTGTTGAAAAAACTTAAAATAAGGTATTATATACAAACAAAACAAAGTAAATTTTATGTCAAAAAACATGTTTCACACAATGTCTGCCCAGAAATGGTCAACAGAAATTCCCTCTTTCGTGGCTTGAATCAAGTCTTGAAGTGTACAACGAACAGGGCAGGACTGATAGTCATACAGGTGTTGGATAGTTTGTTGCTCCCCACAATCGCAGAAGTCTGACTGATCTTTCAAATAACCCCATTTTTTTAGGTTATCCATGGATTTACCTACTCCACTCCTCAAACGATTCAGTGCCTTCCAGGTTGTCCATTCCAAATGATGACCAGGGGGTGGAGATTCAGAAGGCACCATCCAATCAGGAAGATACTATGTTTTTGCTCGCCACATATCACAACGTGCTGCTCTTGTTGGTTTCTCCAGAGCCTTGGAGACATTGAGGAAACTTTTCCTGGATTTCAGTCTTCTGGGTATAGGTCGATGTCCAAATAACGGGTGGTTGCTTGTGAGATACACCTTCGATCTCTCTTGCCTTGCAAACACTTCTCGCCGAATGTCTGGAGGATACCAGCCAAGCGGTAGAGTTTGTCAGTGGGAGTAGGTGTCAGACACCCAGTTACTATTCTACATGTTTCATTAAGGGCTGCATCCCCCCGCTTCGTATGGGCTGACCTGAACCAGACAGGACATGCGTACTCAGCTGCAGAGAAACTCAGAGCAAGAGCTGAGGTTCTTAACAAAGTTGGATTGGCTGCCCATTTGCTTGAGCCATTTTACGGAGGATGTTATTTCGGGCTGAGACTTTCTGTCCAGAGTTAACATAGTGTTTCTTGTATGTAAAGGTCCTGTCTAAGGTGACACCCAGGTACCCTGGTGTAAAACAATGCTTCAGTTGCTTACCCTCCCACGTCACGCACAGCTGTCTAGTAGCTTCTCGATTTCGAAGATGAAATGCACACACCTGGGTCTTAGTCGGGTTTTGCAGTACACTGAAAGTTCCTCAAGTGCATTTGAGAGCTGCATTCCAGTGGTTTGGAAGTCGTCGCACTGGACCGCTAAAGCCAGGTCATCGGCATAAATGAAGCTTCTTGTATAGGAAGGCCTTGGCTGGTCATTCGTGTAGATGTTAAAGAGGATTGGCGAGAGGACACTGCCCTGGGGAAGTCCATTTCTTTTATCCCTCCACATACTGTACTTTCCTTGAAACTCAATAAAGAACCGGCGATTCTGCAGGAGAGTTTCAATAATCTTCGTGAAACCATAGTCTCTGGTGAAGTTATAGAGCTTGGTGATCAAAGTTCTATGATGCACTGTTTCGTACGCTGCTGTAAGGTCCACGAATACCACTCCTGTGAATTTACGTCTTTCAAACCCATCCTCTATGTGCTGAGTTTAATTGAGCACCTGTGAAGTGCAGTTCCTTCCGGATATAAAGCCCACCTGTTCTGGGATAAGATGTTGATGTACTTTAGATGTGAGGCGCTCAAGTAGGATCCTCTCAAATATATAGGTGACAAAGAAATGATATTTGCCTGTGGCTCCTAGGATCTAATGGATCCTTACCTGGTTTCAAAATAGCCATCACTCGAGACTTCTTCTACACCTTAGGTATCTGTTTACTCTGCAGGCAATTGTTTAGAAAATCAACAACCCACTTCCTTGCTCTGGAAAGAAAATGTTTTATTTGTTCCACTCTCATATCATCCAGACCTGTAGCCTTTCCATTTTTGGATTTTACTTTCGTACATTGCGATTATCTCAGAAGTATCATTTTTGCATTTATGGGCCTCTTCTTCCCAAAGTGCGATATGATCTTTTGGTGCATAATATTTCTCCAAAGCTTCTTTGAAAATGCGAATAGCACTTAACTCTGATATTTTCATGAGGTTCCACTCATAGCAGGCAAACACGGTAAATGAATTATCGCAAACGGCAGTTCTATGGGTAGGTAAAGCAAGGATGGAATTATTAGTAGATCTACAGTTAAGATTGTGTTAGGATGGGAGGTTATTTGAAATGCATAATGTGAAATATTCAGAAGCAGAGGAGCATGGCAGAGTGTAAGACCAAAAGAACATTATTAGAATTCTTCAAAGTTATCCAAAAATTGTCAATAAAGAAAGAAAGGCTTACAAATAGGGAATTAAGAGGTTTGCTGTGGTGGATAACGGGTATATACTGTATAACAATAAGGGTCAAAGGGAGAAAAATGACAAATCGTTGTTTATGCTGTGGAAAATATTGGGAGAAACTCATCCATTGTGAATATGATAAACAGAATGAAAAGACAGGTTGTATGTTTCACTAAGAGGAGAACTACTACTACTAAAATATTTTCATTCCTCCCCTGAATGGGGAGACGGGCCTCTTCGACATTGACGCCGTCTCTCAGGCCGGGAGATTTGTTACGGTGAAGGAGATGCTCAGAGAAGGTGAGGGGGTTGGTGGCCGTAGCCTATATCAGGAACTGTCCGGACATTCGCCTTAGTGCAAGAGGATGGAAAACCACGGAAAACCATTCTCAGGACAGCCGACGGATGGGGCCAGCCGTGAGGTCCAGCCCTGTCCCGTCTCCCAAATGCAGAGGCGTAGAGCAACGGTAGAGCCGTGGCCACCCCTCCTCTGCTCGGTTGGCCAATCAGAGTGCAGAGCTGTTGGACCACGGACCAGCCGCTGCCACTTGAGGGCTGAGATCCACTCTGCAGCTACAGACCGAAGAGAAGAAGTCCTCTCAGTTCTGATTACCATGTTCAAGGGTGATAGTACCTCACGGGGAACTCTGTAAGTACTCAGGTGTTGATGTAAGGAAATATCTTCATTGGAAAAATGATATGAAATGAAATGGCGTATGGCTTTTAGTGCCGGGAATGTCCGAGGACAAGTTCGGCTCGCCAATTGCAGATCTTTTGATTTGACTCCCGTAAGCGACCTGCGCCTCGGGATGAGGATGAAATGATGATGAAGACACACGCACATCCAGTCCCCGTGCCAGCGAAATTAACCAATTACGGTTAAAATTCCCGACCCTGCTGGGAATCGAACCCAGGACTCGTGTGGCGAAAAGCCATCACACTAACCATTTAGCCATGGAGCCGGACATCTTCATTGGAGTAACCACATTATGAGGAGGTTGTAAATAAAAGTTTCAGATCTCTTGATATAGTTATGAGGGAAATTTGGGGTTGTAGTCAGAATGTAAAAGAGAAGGCATTTAAGTCTCTGGTAAGACAACAATTAGGCCAAAAACATTTTGGATTTGTTCACCTCGCCGCGCATCTCGCCGAGTATCGCGCTATGCACCTCGCACCAGCAGAACATACCAAAGCATGTCTACTCGCCACACTTCCTGCCGTTCACAACATGTATTCAACACTTAGTCAGTCTGACGAGTTACTTCCAGAGAAAATTAAAGAAGACTGTACTAACTTAATACTGAGATGCTTACAGACTCTGACAATGACAGTGATTTATCTGCAAGTAATGCAGTAGAATCTTGGTTACTTTTTAGTACGAAAAGAAAATATAGCGTGCCTCCAGTGACTGTGGAACGAATTGAACAGAGAGAATTTTATATATTGTATCAGAAGCATAAAATGTACCCAGAAACTAAAAGTGAAACTGCAGAAGCCATTAGTAAAGCTATTTGATTTCTCTATAATACAGTAATGGACAGAGATAATATGTAAATGATATTTTAGAGATCCCATCCGCCAGTGGGATGCCCTAGTTCAAACGTTCAACAGTTGAATCTGTTGCAGTTACGATCACGTTCAAAGACTATTTATTTATTCATTTATTTATTTATTTTATGCCTTTTTATGAGGTGATGTTAGGGCTCACGGCCCTCTCGTACACTTAACCACTTAACTCTATTAATTTTATTTACGATCAGCTGTAGCGTAGCTTCGAATTACAAAGATCCAAAGGTGAAGTGATGTGATACATTGGAACTCTAAATAACTACAGAACTGACATTAAATGCATTCAGTTCATGCATTTATTCTTTTCTGTTATGTAAAAGTTACACTAACCAGGTTCAGTTTTCATTTAAGTTCCAATTATACTTCCGCAGCCATTGAAAATGCTGTGTGTTCAACATTGTCACTGAGACAAAATACGTAAGACATTAATTATTCCATTGTTTTTTTCTAGGGTATAATGGATTATATCATTACAGCTGATAAGCATATTACTTTTAATTTACTTTTTTTTTCTCAGTTTCTCGGTTCATTTTTCCTTAATTTCATGCATGAGTAAACAGAAGGAAATAAATGCAAGTCAGTATATAAAACTATTGTCAATATTACCTCTGGAACTACAATTGGCTGCAATCTCTTTTCAAAATATATCTAGGACGCATCTGTTATGGGGCGATTTGTGACACTAATTCTATATAGCGGAAAGTTTCGCTTATTTTTTGCCTCTTATCCATGGGTAACTTCAGTAGCGGCGATTGGGAGATGGAAGTGGGGGGCGGGGGTCACAACAGTATATAGATAGCAAAATGTACGCGGTCTTAAGGGAGGAAGGGGGAGGACATAACAATTGAAAAAATATAGGTACAAAATTGTACATTTTTAATGCTCTCTGAGCGAATTTCGATAGGGACGTAAAGGTTGAGTCTACCAACTCTAGTGCGGCATTAATAATACTATACAATAATATTTTCACCAAAGGGACAATATTTACAGATGTATTACAATTGAAGTTCTGCGTGATTATACAATTAAAATGTAATTTAGTATTTGACTATATACCAACAAGTCCGGCCCCGCGGTGTAGGTGGCAACGCGTCTGCCTGTCACCCGGTGGCCCCGGGTTCGATTCCCGGCCGGGTCAGGGTTTTTAAATTGTAAATGATTACTATCCCTGCCTGGAGACTGTGTGTTTGTGGCGTCCTTAACGTTCCTTTCCTCACATTCAACACTTTACAATACCGCCTTTTACAAAATACTCGCATGTTCCTAGTTGTATAGTGCAAATAGGGGCAAGAGATCTTTCTAGGTCGACGCCCCGAGCAAATAGAACTGATTAAAAAAGTACTAACAAAGTAACAGACACTAGATAGAACTACACAGACATACGTGTCCATGACCTTGGCAAGAAATATACCCCAGCTACCTTTCGTCGCAGCACTTAAAGAAAGTTTAGGAAGGAAATATCTGAAGTGGGGGGGTTGAATTCCCCTCCGCCCCACCTGGCCGCCCCTAATCGCAACTACTGGGTAACTTACAGTGCTATGACACAACACGACGAAATATACATGGGAAGCGTAAATAGCAACTTTAGAACAGACAGTCCTCATATATCAACGGTTTTGTTATATATGTTATCTTGTTCTGTACAGCATGACTATTTATCTTATTTATCTTATCTTTATTTATGACTATTTACCGTATTTGTACATTTTATACGTAAAAATTCGTTGGAAGGAGATGAATGGGGAGACTTGCCATGAAGTCAATTGGAGACGAATGGGGAACAGTGACATGGATACGTAATGGTCAGTGACCAAATGGATTATATGTTCGGAGTGTGTTTCGTGTATCTGTTCGGTCGAGTTCTTGTGTCGGTTCGGTGACAGCCGAATATTGAGTCGTCGTAATGTTATCAGTGAATTACGTGTAAAGTTGATTGTGAAGTGTGAATATAATTTCAAGACATCCTATATCTCATTTATGAAACTAAAAGGATACATCACTAAATTAGGATTGAGATACTGCGCCCTGGTGGAGGTGTAATAGGCGTCATTCAATTGTAATGAATAATTGAGGAATATATATTTCATATTCACAAGCAAGAATATCTTACTTTATACATTGTAAGTATGGGCCAGTTCGAATGGTATGGTGAAACCTACCACAGACTGACGTCTCCTCTAAGATTAAGAAATACAATGGCCAGCAGAATTAGTTTTCTCAGAAATTGTGACGAGGGGAAAAGGAGAAAGGCAGAGTTATTTCCGAGTCAGTGGAAAGTTCCACGGCCGCGGGCGATATTATAGTTGGAACAACGTACGAGCCAAGGGCAGAATTCCTAGAAATGACGTCAGTGTAACTCCAGTGTACCAGCCGAGGGCTGAACACACAGTTGGTACTTAAAGAAAAAAATATGGAACTTCTCAGTCCCGCGTAAGCTTGGACCAATCGTAAAATTCGCCGGGCAGAAGCAGTCACGACAACTTCGTATTGTAAGAAGCACTATCAACGTTAACACCGCGGATTAAATTTATAGAAGAAAATGGATTATAAATTCGAGATATGGTGAAATTTAGAAGCCTAACCATATAATAAAAATTATTGAAATTTATTAATTGAGGGAGACTGACTGGCGTAATTCTGAGAATTCATGGACGCTATTCGCTGATTGGCTGCAGTCAAGAGACGCTACAAACGGCGCGAAATCCCCCGCCCGGGATACAGAAGCTAAATTTACGATTATATTAATTACCAGCGAACGATATTATTTGAGAATTGGCATAGAGGCTATAATAATATAATTACACCAGTGGATCCCAAGTTTAAGTCACTGGCAGGGCCGCGAACGTGAGACGGGGGAATCGAGTGCGCGCCGGGCCGTTGAAGGTGATACCGAGGTATCCCATGTTCCTAGTGTCCGGGGAAGGAACGAATAATGTATATTTACATTAAGTGGGCTAGATAAAAAGCCAATAGTGTAAAATTTATGTGTTAAATTTAGTGTGGAAAATATTCCAGGCGTAAAAGGTTATTTTGTTTTTCTAAGTTTTAAAAATGTGTAATATTAAAAAGTGCCAAGGATTACCTCTTCAAGCTGGCATGCATATCGGTAGGATGCAGTGCTAAGACTGGTTGGGGCCGTTGCTCCTCGTCCGGTTTAGCAAACTACAAGGCTGAGATGAGTAACCATTAATATAAATTTGTAGATTGCTAACGTTAGCGGGAAGAAATCATATTCTTTCATTATGTTAACTTGATTGTGAAACGAGCCGCCTCCAGCTCGTATACATTCAGAGATAGATAGACAAAGGGACAAATTAATATGTGCATAATTAAATCAAGCACTCATCATAAATTTGATTATTTAATTAGGGTTGCTTTGTTTGTTCAAGTGCTTGAATTGTTCGTGATTATATAGGAGCACGGTTCACGTAAAGATAAGATTAATATTCATTTTAGAAGTGCTCAAATGTGTTTTGTTTCAGTTATCAGATACTTTATAGATATTAAGGCATGTTGTAAGATTATCCGGAGGTAGAGGATTGCCAAGTGAATTTAATTGTTGTGGGATGGAATGAAGTCCATTGAATTGTCTGTAAATATCAATGATTATTTGTGCCGCGAAGTTTCGCCAGTGGACAGAAATATAATAATCAATAGAAGTATCGAAGTGATAAATGAACATGGGTAATGTGTAAATGCGTGTTTAATAATAATGCTTTGTGAATAATGGCACGGACCTAGTTTGATAGAATGATTGCAAGTTAAAGTAATTTAAATGTGGAGATAACATGTGGCGTGGAAGACTTTAATTCGGGTAGTAAATTTGAATTTAACATTAATTGTTGATTCAACGTTCTTTTAGACTCCGTAATAATCATAAATATTTGTTTAGAAACGATAGGGGCACTTTTATATGATGGTCACGCTATGTTGAAAGCCCAGAGTGGTTTGAGCCATATTTTGATGTTGGAATTCGTGCGGGACAAAATACCGGCATGAGATGAAATTGAGTCGTACTGAAGTTGATGAAGAAATAGATGTATCCTGAGGCCTATGTCGAGATAATATGCCGATTCGGGTGTTATGAGTGGCAGAACAGAGTCCACGCACCGAGGATTAATTAGTGAATTAAATGTTTTGAAGAGTTCCAGTGGAATGAATGGACTTCAAAATAAAAATTAAGGAATAATTTAGCACTTGCAGGGATTGTATGTATTTGCCATACTGCGAGGTGCCATGGAATTTGAGATTTGTCTTGGGAGGACATGGTGTTCCCATAAATTAACGGCAGTACGAAAATAAGGTTGCGGGTTCGAATACCGTATATTTGTCCTGACCGATGTGAACTCGGATCTTGGTGGTTCATATTGGGAGTTAACATACGTGACTAAATTCTAAAGATTAAACTTTAAATATAAAATTTCGAAATAATAATAATAATAATAATAATAATAATAATCCAAGTAAATCATGTTTTAATTGATTGATCAGTGCCAAACTAGGCCGGAATTGTAAAAGGGTTATGCATTAAACATAATAATGGTAAACTGCCGTGTAACAAGTGAAATTAATTACTCATAATAATAATTATTATTATTCAAAGGAATTATTATTATTATTATTATTATTATTATTATTATTATTATTATTATTATTATTACTATTACTATTATTATTGTTATTATAAGTTGAAGAAGAATAAGAAGAAGTATTTATTATATTATTTCGGAGAATAATAATAATGGGAACTGAAATTGAAATATACATACATACAAATATACATTTTCAAACTAATAATAATAAATAATTTGAAAAAGAAAAGAAGAAGAATTTATTTTTATTTCGGATGATGATGATGATAATAATAATAGTGAAATAATGAAATTGAAAGATTAAATCAATGATGATGACGTGTTACGATAATCATGATCTCCACTGATAATAATAATAATAATAATAATAATAATAAAATTAAAATATTTTTTATTAATTCGGATGATGATGTTGACTGATACTAGGGAAGTCAGCTGGCTAAATAACGAAATGATGTCAAGTTGTAAATAATAAATTAAATTTGTTATTTGTAATGTGATGGCAAATCCCTACATCTGGACCATTAGATTAGAGTCACTTTGTCGTTTCCTTCAGTTAACGATAGCATATCTTGGTTAGGAACCCGGGAAGAGTTTTGTATTATCCCGGGCAGGTTTCATCTCAATAAAAGTGGAGGCGATGACATGATTCATGTGATCGCGCCCACTTGGCCAACAGGTAATTGGTCCATGACCATTCACCATCAATGGTCATTGTGTTCACAAGGGTCGAATTATAACTCTCAGACATCAACGGTTCCACCACCCAAGTGGATGGGTGGTCAAAAGTGTAAAATATTATGTGAAATTTTCAGGAATGATTTGCCAAATTACCGGCAAAATAAGGGTCAACGGATTTTGTTGTGTATTACATTTTTTAAATAAAATGCTACTTTAGCATTTGCAAGGAAACAGTTCCAGGTTCTTGTTCTTGTAGCATAGTAAACCCTTGGTGACCGTTTAAATATCCGTCCCATTCCTAGGACGGAGCTTTCCAATTTTTTCCCTTTGATCTGATTTAATATATTTTTGTGTGTTTTTATGATGAGCCTTAAAAGTTTATGATTAGAGTGTCCCGTTCAACCCTGTAGTACTGATTGGATGGCGCCCATACATTTAATTGGAGATCTTATATCTTCATAATTTTTTATTGTTTATTTAGTTGCGATAGACGCGGACCGAAACACTCAGGCTTTGAGCGGGTACAATACCTACAGCCCGTACCAATTCAAAGGAATACGTCGTAATAACACTCACAGTGTTCAAGGTACAATTAAGTGAACCAGTGCGGGGTAAATTTCATGTACAACTTTTAAACGTCCGGTCAAGAGAATTTCAAATTTAATGCCTACAGTTTCCTTCAGTTATAATGTCAGAGTTTCATATTATGTTTTGAATTATCGCAGTAAATCGCACTCGTTAAAATCAGCATTTAAGGAATATAGTTTGTATAGTATGAAGTAAATTAATTGTTTCATTTCAATAGTATATCATATAACCTCACATTTTAATGGGGAAACCGAACGCCAATCTCCTTTTCCCAGAACCTATATGTTATGCTGTCAAAGTAAGTTTATTACCTCTCACCCTAGAGATATTCAAGACTCTCATTCTATTATCGTCACATCTATTTGTAGCTGGCGCCCATCAACAATTGTATGTGTAAGTAGGTAAGTACTAAGTTTGAGTACATACTCCGACGATTGAGTATTTTATTTCATGAATATTTTAATATTGTATTTCATTTTAATTCAGTTTCATATTTTAAAATTAGTCAGTAGTCACAAGTTTGAAGGCTGGCGTCCATGAGATATTGCTTATGGAGAAGTATATGAGCAAGTATTTATTTATATTAAAATTAAGGTGACCTGGCAGTCACATATTGTCGCACATCTGTGGACAAGTGTGGGTACGTCACAGACTCTAGACCAGAGGTCCTCACGCTGGGCATTCCGTCCCGCGGGCGCCCAGCACCGTAAAGTGGGCGGACTGGTAGGCGATGACCGCAGTGAATGCTATTCGACCACAGTGACGTTGTGGCTACGTCACCGGCTGTGAAAGTTGGGCGAAGTTCTCCCAGACACGCTCCATCACTGCGGCGATACCCGAGTTTGAAATGGAAGCAGAAAATAATGAAAGAAACGGGGCAGAAATCCACGTCATTTTCAAGTTAATAAGTTATTTATATTCATAGCTGTTTATGTACTTTGACCGGATGCAACAAACAGTTAGACCTACAGCCTCAAATATTTTTATAATCTACGCAATGAATTACAATTTTCATTGTTAAGCTTTAAGAGGTGCTTTAGAAACATGTCTAATATAAAACGGAGTTAAGGTGGATAAGCAGCGGCTTATCATTGTTTGGGTTTAAATTATCTGATAAACTCACCGCTCACATCAGTTAAGACATTCTGCATATCTATCTAAAACCCAAAACCCCATGGCGCAACAGCCCCGAAGGACCATGGCCTACCATGCGACCGCTGCTCAGCCTGGAGGCCTGCAGATTACGGGGTGTCGTGTGCTCAGCACGACGGATCCTCTCGGCATTTATTCTTGGCTCTTTAGACAGAGGCCGCCATCTCACCGTCTGATAGCTTCTCAATTGTAATCACGTAGGTTGAGTGGACCTCGAACCAGTCCTCACATTCAGGTAAAAATTCCCGACCTGGCCGGGAATCGAACCCGGGGCCTCCGGGTAAGAGGCAGGCATGTTATCCCTACACCGCGGGGCCGGCACGCATATCTATCTATATCCCGGGAATTCGACATGGTGAGGTCCTACATACCTACCTTTGGACAGGTGGATGCTAAATATGAACTTTGGTTAAAATATCTTCGGTAATTTTCAAGTTATAAGAAATACGGTTTACACGCACCCGTCCCTGACTTAAGTCTGGTGGAACTCGTAGGGACTATTTTGACTACATTGACTATTTTGGCGAATTTTTCATTCAGTTATCCGTGTCAAGCGTAATAATGACCATCTGCATATTTTTTCTAGCTTTGGTGTCTGTTTGTCTATTTATCTGAGTTCTTATAACTTGAAAACAACTGGATATATTTCTACCAAACTTCATATTTAGAATCCACCTGTCCTTGGATAGTTTTTAGGGCCAATATTGTTTTTAATTCCTGAATTGACTGGGTGTTTATACGAAACCGAAACCGCTATTTTGCACTCCCACAAAATATGCACAACCAAACTTAATGGAAATCCACCTGCCAAATGGAAATCAATGTCTATACTTTTTGCTCATGTGCAACATTTCGATACGAGAATTAATAAGGGAGATATGATTAACTGACCGTTTTTCGCTACAAGTCCCACCGGACTTAAATTATGGACGGGTGCATGTAAAGCGTATTTCTTATAACTTGAAAACTACTGGAGATATTTCAATCAAACTTCATATTCTTCACCCACCTGTCCAAAGGTAGGGTTTTAGGTCCATATGTCAAATTCCCGGAATGGACTGGGGATTTGTAGGGAGCAGGAACAGTGATTTTACTCTCCCACAATATATTGAACCCGAGTGACTTAGGCCCATAGTCAGTCATGATTTGATTGATAAAATAATATATGGTACATTTATTGAAATACAGAAGTGTAGTTGAAAACATTTCATATATGTAATGTCGAAATAATGAGCGAAGGAAGGACGACAGACTGGAGCCTGACGGATTAGCTCGACACAACAAAATCTAGCTACTTCACAGCAGGGGATCTCATTAGTTGTCGAACAAGGAAATACAAGTCTACAAATAAGTCTTGGTCAGAAAGAGAAAGGGGGTAGGTGATACAAAGGAAGCTCGCTACATGAGTAATGCACTGGGATATTTTTGGCAGGACGGAAATTCCGTGCCGTCATGGAAAACTACAGCGGTTGCCAGTACATTCGCTAGCCTAGGTTCGGGCAGGTGGAGATTTAAATCACGTGACCGCTTGCCGGCCAATCGTAAAAATTTGATGGAAGACTCAGGGATACCATCTTAAGGAATGATGGATGAGATATTCTCGTAACTCCAAAATTAATCAGTAATAAATTATTGTGAGTACACGGATCGATGTAATGAATTTATTAGATGTCACGCATGGAAAAATAATCAATAATTATTGGCAAATTAAATAAATTGAAGGCTGGATTTCTTGGAAACCAGACAGCTTGAATGTCATTGGCTGGACGAAGACCACGTTGTAAGGGACGCTTCTAAAGGCGCGAAATGTGAGGAGCTAAATCCACCCGTATCTCCTAAATCTGTGATCACCAGGAGTTCATATTTAATCCAGCAAATATGCTAGCGGAGTGGATTAATTTGATGTTAATTTTAACATCCAATTCGGAGTGCAAGTACCGATATTAAAAATTCACCCCCTCCCTCAGGGGTATGACGTCAATGAATCCGCGGGAGAAAGCTTCATCCATATATACGGGACAAGGGATCCTCGCCAACACACACTTGAAATGAATCTCTGGAGGTGAACCGTCGGTCGCAGCTAACTTCGAAGTTTACGGGCATACAGTAACTCAACATTTAATGGCGCGAGCATCCGCCAGTGTTTGTAAAATGTGATCGCGCTCAAGCAACATGAACTGGAAATAGTTAACGTAGGACAGTGTTTGTCAGTTATAAATATCAGTGAAGTAAATTAATTGCACTGTAGGAGAGTAATATAAATTGCACCGCAATAAGTACGTAAATAACAGACTGTGTGACGAACAGTACTTTAAGGGAATAGTAGCCTGTACTTTGCAATATCGAACCGCTATCATGAACACTTCAAGAATGCCGTATGAAACGGGCGTATCGCGTCGGACGACATAAATCGCGACGGGCGTAAAATTTGACACCTCGTCGTACGTGTCCAGGTCCATTGTGCGGTAATTGGACGAAGATTAAAATAGTGTAAATATTAAATTTTTGGGTCTAGGATATTAATTTGTTGTATAAAAGTTAAAGTATTCAGTGTTAACGTTGTCAATGGCGAAGTTTTGGTGATAATTAAGGTATTAGTGTAAAATGGTAATGTGCCAGGAAATCTTTTGTGGAACTACGCCATCAAGAATGGAGGAGTAAAATGCAGAGAGGGGCCGAAAGGAGCCTATCATCTGCAAAGCTGTAATGGAATACCGAGAAACTAAGATGAGTACATAATGTATATAATATTTGGGAAATGTTAGCGTGATTGGGAAAAATGGGAATAATTTGATTATACTTGGTTACCTTCTGTAACAAGATGAGTCGCTTAACGACCCCATCCTAAATTTGTAGCACGGACAGTAGTAAATATAACAATGTAAATAATCGGATCTTTTATGTATTCAGTTTGTTGGAGATGTAAAAATTTGTATATATAGTGTAGTACGTTAAGTCATGCATGCATTCATATTTCTTTGTAGAATAATTTTCTTTCATTTGATTTTGGTTATTATAGTTAAATAGACCCGATATGTGTTTTTCTGTTTTGTCATTTTAACGAGCTATGTAATGACACTGAAGGAAAATCCAGCTTCGCCATACCAGTTGTGTTTTGTTGTGATTAGTAGGTTCATATTTTCAAAGTGAAGTTGTTCAAATTTGTGAGAAGCGATTATAATAATAATATTCCAAGTAAATCATATCTGGATTGATTTAGTGCCAGAATGAATCGAATTTGTGAAAGGGGTTATGCGTTAAACATATTAAGAGTGGACTGCCGTGTAACAGGCGAAAATTAATATATTTTTTAATTATTAATAATAATAATAAATAAAAATAAAACTACTTTTTTTAGAAGAATTTTTTAAAATTTAATTTGGAAATAATAATAATTCATGAGATATTGGAATTTAAGTGATCAGGTGTTGAGTTTATCGGGAATCATTTAATGACGGGATGTCGTTTTTAATTCGGAATTAAAGTGTGTGGTAATTTAACTTGATAAATTAATAATATTGAAATGTAGATCGGTGCTATTAATCCGTACATGTTAATGAACGTGTGGTTTAAATTACGGTCCAATATTTTTTTTTGTATAAATGTCGTGTCTTAAAGTTGCAATTCATTAGCCGGAACACGTAGGACTAATATTACGAAACCATGATTGTCAAATTTTGGTAAATATAATTTCAAGATGTTACGATTATTTGTGGAGAATGAACTAAGGCGTAGATCAAAATGAGATAGAAATGTTAAAGAATCTGCAGTCAGATAATAAAAGGTCGTACGATGTCAGAAGTGGAATAAATAAGTCAGTTGATAATTCTGTGAGAAATAAATGAATCAAGGAATATTGAGATAGAAAGGGATATAAATTCCGTACGAGAGACACTTAGGATATTGAAATGAGTGTAAAATGTACGGGCAGTGTCACAGAGAAATACTGAGTTACGTAGCGGGTAGAATTCGGACCCGTGACAGCATGTACGAAATAAATAGACTACACAGCTATTCGTCGAGATACTACGGATCTAAGGATAATGAGAGTTCCGAGTCCACATAAATGATCGTATAGTGTAATCATTGTAATGACGAGCGATGACAATCATGATGTCGTGATAATAATAATAATAAATATTGCAGATAAATGATTGGACCGCCTTACTTAATTGAGCGTTGATAAAGATGTTAAACGGGAATCTAAATGATAATATGCAACCGATAATAATAATAATCATGTAAGGACGATGTTAAATCATCACGGTCAGATTAATAATAATTGTCATAATAATAACAGTAATGATGCCGTTGGTTGATCAGTGAAATAATTATAATTGCGACCGATATCTTAATATATTTGGCGGAAGTGACCGGTTCATAAATAATAATAACCTCTTGAGTGACGTGAATAATAATAATAAAATCTGGAGTCACTTATTTAATAATAATAATAATAACCACAAGAGGGATATAATATTAATAACATTGATAACCATTTGTGTTTGCGTCCCACATAATAATGACGATATTAATCAAACGTGACAGTGCCAGGAACCGTTGAGTATAATAATAATAATAATAATAATAATAATAATAATAATAATAATAATTTCGAGGATGATAATTTCATGGATAAATGAATATTTCTGACGATAGTTAATTTATTTGGTGACAACATCCCTCTACTCCTATGTTTGAATAATAAGAGTGATAAATATTAGTCATTTGTGACCTCGTTATAGTACGGTTTCCGCACGGGACGAGTTACAGTAATACTTGGTGTGTTTGTTTACTTCGCCCGCGATGCGAGGGGGGTCATTGCCACGGTATTTCCAACCGCTTCTCGTTATCTCATCTGTGGCAGTAGTCTACTGAGGCTACTTTGTAACATTTCAGATCATGTGTAAAATAAATGTAAATGCTAATTCATTGGTATGGCATCAGCTGGACATCGTAAGATAGGAACTGTCCGTGGAATCCATTTTTCGTAATTCACGAGAAACATTACCCAGTCCGAGTACCGGTCTCGGAAAAATGTATATAGCCGGAGTACATCATCTTAGTTAAATCGAGAAGCCGACCGTAACATGGGTTATGCTCGGGCTCCCGATAGAAGGAAGCTATATCCTTGGACAACGGTTCGATTCAAATGGAATCGATCCGTAAATTATACCTCAAAATGTCATTTTATTTCAGAAGCAACCCAGCACGATATTGATACCACTTGCGGTATAGCAAGTGATTTGTTTATGTAACATGTGTGGAAAATTTAAATATCGTTGCCAAATGTATCAAAGTTTCGTACGTCGGATGGCGTAATAAATTGCTCTTTCTGGCAATTATTTCAAAGGAAACCATTCTCATAATCTTTTTATTGTAGTTAGATGATGCCCTTTTTAAAGTTAACAGTCACTTCCTAGTCCTATCATGGAGTCCTTAAATTCAAGTTTACAATCGAGTTTTCCCCATTTTAATTTTAAATTGCTCCGTTCATTCCCGTGTTCATTTATGCCGCTATATTTATATTTGATGACTTAAATAATGAACCGACACCCCTGAGATAAATGCTAGCCTGGGACTCGGGAGGTAGACGGGTGCAATATACAAGACCAACCCGACTAGAAATCGACCAATCTTGATGGAAATCTATTTCTAAAACATTTTCTCATGTGCATTTTTTCAGTAGGAGGATTAATAAGGGAGATATCATGAACGGTAGGTTTGGCAGGCGAAGTCCAGCGGACATAGCCCAAAAGGTGTACGTAGAGCAGATTCCTTATCTATATAAATAAAATCGTAACGTCTATTGTCTATTTTGGCGAAATTTTCATTCATTTATCCGTTTCAGGAGTAATAATGACTATATGCATACTTTTTAGCTTTGGTGTCTGTCGGTCTGTTGAGTTCTTATAATTAGAAAACAATCGGCACTGGATATATTTCTACCAAACTTCATATTTAGCATCCACCTGTCCTAGGGTAGGTTTTAGGTCAATACTGTTTCTAAATCCCTGAATTGATTGTGGGTTTATACGAAATCGAAACCATGATTTTGCACTCGCACAAAATATACACAATCACACTTAATGATATCACTAACTGACCTTTCTTCAGTACAAGTCCCACCGGACTTAACTCAAGAGCGGCTGCATGTAAAGCGCATTTAACTTGGAAACTACCGGAGATATTTCAACCATACTTCATATTTAGCATCCACCTGTCCAAAGGTAGGTTTTTAGGCCCACACTATGTCCAATTCCCGGAATGGACTGGGCGTTGCGAGGGAATGGGTACAGTGATTTTACTCTTCCACAATATATACAACGTACAAGACCAACGTGACTGGAAATCGACCAACATTGATGGAAATCCATTTCTAAAATCTTTTTCACATGTGCAATTTGTCGATGGGAGGATTAATAAGGGAACTATCATGAACAGTCGGTTTTGCAGGCTAAGTTCAGCGGATATAGCCCAAAAGGTGGTGTACGGTGAGCAGATTCCTTATCTTATAAACAAAAATCATAATAACCGTGTGTGTGTGTGTGTGTGTGTGTGTGTGTGTGTGTGTACATTGACTATTTTCGCGAATGTTTTGTACAATTATCCTTGTAAGGTGTAATGATTACCATCTGCATATTTGTTAGCTTTAGTTTCCTGAAACTCCTCGCTTTTACCCCCCACCCTCCCCCCAAATCAAGATTGCGGCACAATCTGCCAGACGAGCAATTTCGCAAGATTACACCTCTTAGCCTGTAATCGAGGGAAAGTTTCCAAGAACTTTAAATATTTCACATTTTACCCCCGAAAAATATCGAAATATTGAGGCAATTTCAATGTCGGTACAGACCTTCGTTTCGAGGTAACTCGTGGCTAAACGGTAAGTCGTATCACAAAACGGATGGCACAATCTCGGTTCAATTTGGAGTGATTTACAACTTTGATCCTATGACGTTCTGTCGTATCTCTATTTTTATACGTTAGATTCGTCTCTATTTCCCGACTGTACGTACATTCGGCATTTTGTACACGTATAATAGTTTGAATCACTTATACGAAAGATAGAATCATATAATTCTACACGAACATGGCACACCCAACGTGAGCCAAATTCTATGTTTGTAGCTGTCACATAAATATCCAAAAGTAATGCACTGTGAGAAACCCTTACCCAAATTTCACCCTCTTGAACGTTTCTAATTCAATCTTACCCATAAATATATTAGATATGAGAAAATATCATAATACCAGCCATCTAAACCGCTAAATGAGCGTCTTATGGTACAATCCGTTTGTCGATATGACGTATCATTTGGCCGCAGTTAGTCTGTAAATGAACGTTTGCAATATTTTAAACATACATATACTTCGTATGTCGTTATATATATACACATTGAAGTCGATTTGTAACGATTATAATTAATATTTTACAAATCTATAGTGACTCTCAGCAGGAGGGTGTCTGCTACTGTAATCATTACTCTCTACATCGACTTTAACTGACAGTAGGAATGGGATACTTCTCCAACTCCTGTTTAACTGACATTAGTAACGAGGGACTACCATTGTAATGAATAATTCCCTTCTCGATTTGACTGGCAAAAGTCAAGGGAGCATGCAATTTTGTTCATAGTGGGTTCGAACTTCACTGTTGGGAGCCCTGAGGATGCTTTTCCGCTTTTCCGTGGTTTCTCATTTTTACACCAGGCAAATGTTGGAACCACGGCCGCTTCCTTCCCACTCCTAGCCTTTTCCTATCAAATCGTCGCCATAAAACCTATCCTATGTCAGTGCGACGTCAAGCAAATTAAGAAAAAAAAATACTCTGTATACAGCAGTAATCGTATCTATCGGAGTGGCAACAGAGACACAAACCACATCACAACAAACAATGGTCAATGTAACGTTATTGTTGATCAATGTCATGAGCTTTCTGTATTGTAGGCTTTCACATTTAGTTTTCTTTCGACTCTGTGATATTAGGACGTCTTATAAAATTTTTCATAGCGGAGATTGTAGTTCCTTATTCCCCGACTTTACATACCGACTTTCTTCTTCTTTTTTCAATGTTTGCCTTCTATGAACCACGGAAAGTAACCCTGTTCATTCATTTTAATCCTCCTTTCCTTGACTTCTAATAGTTCTTCATTCTTTCACTTTGCTGTTAACTCCTCTCTTGTGTCCACATATTATTACCTTTCCTCTTTTCCTTCTCATGGAAACCATTGAAATTTAGTATCAATCTTCTGAAAGTTGTGTCTTGTATTATATACCGATTTTCATTAAATTATGTTTACCCATTTTCTCGTAACTCGGCGCTGGTATGAACTTAGCAACAAAAATCCAAATTCATGAATATCTCTGTTATCGTAGCCGGTAAGTTAAAAGTGTATAAGACATAAATGATCGGAAATTTAATGATATATAACTTTAGTTAAGTGGTATTTTTGTCGACAGGACCACTAATAACACAAATATTTGAGACTTACATTTTAGGCCTTCCTCTAAACTACCATTTCACTCAGCGTTAATAGAAATTATTTATAACCTATATTCTAGCAACTTATTCCCCGACTTTTTATACCGATTTTCATTAAGATAGGACCTCTAATAACATAAATATTTGAGAATTAAATTTTAGGCCTTCCCCTAAACTACCATTTCTCTCAGCTTGAGTAAGATTGTTAATGACCTACATTGTAGCGACCTATTCCCGGACTTTACATACCAATGTTTATTAATATAGGACCACTTAATAACGTATGTGAGAATGAAATTTAAGCCTTCCCCTAAACTACCATTTCTCTCAGCGTGAATAAAATTATTTATGGCCTAGATTTTAGCAGCCTATTCCCGGACTTTACATACCGATTTTCATTAAACTCTCGGTAGCCGTTTTCTCGTGATGCGTGCACAGACAGACAGACAGACAGACAGACAGACAGACAGACAGACAGACAGACAGACAGACAGACAGACAGACAGACAGACAGACAGACAGACAGAAATTACCGAAAATTAAAAAGTGCATTTCCCTGTTACTATGAACAAGATCGATACAGAAATACCATCCTTTTTAATTTCTGAGCAATGTACAGTACAGACAAAACTCTAATTTTTTATATATATATATATATATATAATGTTAAAATAATAGCATTTCTGTATCGGTCATGTCCACAGTAACAAGGAAATGCACTTTTTTCTTTTCCGTAATGTCTGTCTGTCTGTCTGTCTGTCTGTCTGTCTGTCTGTCTGTACACGTATCACTAGAAAACGGCAAAAGAGAATTTAATGAAAATCGGTATGCGAAGTCGGGGAATAAGTCCCTACAATCTAAGCCATAAATAATTTTATTCACGCTGATAGAAATGGTAGTTTAGGGAAGGCCTAAAATTTTATTCTTAAATATTTAAGTTATTAGTGGTCCTATCTCACTGAAAACTGGTATACGAAGTCGGAGAATGAGTCGTTACAATCTAGGCTACAAATAATTTTATTCGCGCTAAATGAAATGGTAGTTTACGGGAAGGCCTAAAATTTAATTCTCAAATATTTATATTATTAGTGGTCGTATCGATAAATACTACATAACCAAAGTTATATAGAATTTCCGACCATTTATGTCTTATACATTTTTACCGTACCGGCTATGATAACACAGATAGTCATGAATTTTGCATTTTGATTGCTAAGTCCATATCGACGCCGAGCCATGAGAAAATGGGATAACAGGTTTTAATGAAAATCGGTATATATAGTCTGGGAATAAGAAACTACAGTCTAAGATATAAACAATTTTATTCACCCTGGATGAAATTGTTGTGTAGGGGTAAACGCGTAAAATTTAATTTTTAAATACCTGTGTATTTAGTCCTATGGAAAAGTAGTTAAAAATAATTGCGATAGAAAGGAAGGTCTTAAAAGTAGGACTGTTAGGCAGTACCATATGGCTGATAAAGCAGGCATGAGGCAGTTTCTAAAAAGTAACTAAGATCGGTGGAAAACGGTAAATAAAAATGTAAACAGACTCTGGGATGGGTTTAAAGAAATTGTTGAGGAATGCGAAAGCAGGTTTGTACCTTTAAGGATGGTAAGGAATGGTAAGGACCCACCTTATTATAATAGAGAAATAAAGAGAATAAGAAGGAGGTGCAGACTGGAAAGAAATAGTTAGAAATGGCTGTGAAAGTAAGGAGAAATTGAAGGAACTTACTAGAAAATTGAATCTAGCAAAGAAGCCAGCTAAGGATAACATGATGGCAAGCATAACTGGCGGTCATACCAATTTTAGTAAAAAATGGAAGGGTATGTATAGGTATTTTAAGGCAGAAACAGGTTCCAAGAAGGACATTCCAGGAATAATTAATGAACAGAGGGAGTGTGTATGTGAGGATTTTCAAAAGGCAGAAGTATTCAGTCAGCAGTATGTAAAGATTGTTGGTTACAAGGATAATGTCGAGATAGAGGAGGAGACTAAGGCCAAAGAAGTAATAAAATTTACATATGATAACAATGACATTTACAGTAAGATACAAAAGTTGAAAACTAGAAAAGCGGCTGGAATTGATCAGATTTCAATGACATTTACAGTAAGATACAAAAGTTGAAAACTAGAAAAGCGGCTGGAATTGATCAGATTTCTGGGGATATACTAAAGACAATGGGTTGGGATATATGACCATATCTGAAGTACTTATTTGATTATTGTTTGGTCAAAGGAGCTATACCAGATGAATGGAGAGTTGCTATAGTAGCCCCTGTGTATAAAGGAAAGGGTGATAGACATAAAGCTGAAAATTATAGGCCAGTAAGTTTGACATGCTTTGTATGTAAGCTTTGGGAATGCATTATTTCTGGTTATATTAGACATGTTTGTGAAATGAATAACTGGTTCGATAGAAAGCAGTTCGGTTTTAGGAGAGGTTACTCCACTGAAGCTCAACTTGTAGGATTCCAGCAAGATATAGCAGATATCTTGGATTCTGGAGGTCAAATGGACTGTATCACGATTGACCTGTCTAAAGCATTTGATAGGGTGGATCATGGGAGACTACTGGCAAAAATGAGTGCAATTGGACTAAACAAAAGAGTGACCGAATGGGTTGCTATATTTCTAGAAAATAGATCTCAGAGAATTAGAGTAGGTGAAGCTTTATCTGACCCTGTAATAATTAAGAGGGGAATTTCTCAAGGCAGTATTATCGGACATTTATGTTTCCTTATATATATAAATGATATATGTAAAGGAGTGGAATCGGAGGTAAGGCTTTTTGCGGATGATGTCATTCTCTATAAAGTGATAAATAAGTTACAAGATTGTGAGCAACTGCAACGTGACCTCGAAAATGTTGTGAGATGGACAGCAGGCAATGGTATGTTGATAAACGGGGTTAAAAGTCAGGTTGTGAGTTTCACAAATAGGAAAAGTCCTCTCAGTTTTAATTACTGCGTTGATGGGGTGAAAGTTTCTTTTGGGGATCATTGTAGGTATCTGGGTGTTAATATACGGAAAGATCTTCATTGGGGTAATCACATAAATGGGATTGTAAATAAAGGGTACAGATCTCTGCACATGGTTATGAGGGTGTTTAGGGGTTGTAGTAAGGATGTAAAGGAGAGGGCATATAAGTCGCTCGTAATACCCCAACTAGAGTATGGTTCCAGTGTATGGGACCCTCACCAGGATTACCTGATTCAAGAACTGGAAAAAATCCAAAGAAAAGCAGCTCGATTTGTTCTGGGTGATTTCTGACAAAAGAGTAGCGTTACAAAAATGTTGCAAAGTTTGGGTTGGGAAGAATTGAGAGAAAGAAGAAGAGTTGCTCGACTAAGTGGTATGTTCCGAGCTGTCAGTGGAGAGATGGCGTGGAATGACATTAGTAGACGAAAAAGTTTGAGTGGCGTTTATAAAAGTAGGAAAGATCACAATATGAAGATAAAGTTGGAATTCAAGAGGACAAACTGGGGCAAATATTCATTTATAGGAAGGGGAGTTAGGGATTGGAATAACTTACCAAGGGAGACGTTCAATAAATTTCCAATTTCTTTGAAATCATTTAGGAAATGGCTAGGAAAGCAACAGATAAGGAATCTGCCACCTGGGCGACTGCTCTAAATGCAGATCAGTATTCATTCATGCATTCATACTACATAACAAATGTTACAGAGAGTACAATATCCGACCATGTATATTTTATTCAGTTGTACCGTACCGACTATGATAAGAGTGGTATTTCAGAGTCGGAAGGAAACAAAATGTGAAGGCCTACAACATCGAAAGCGCATAACATTGATCAACAATAACATTACATTGACCATTGTTTGTTGTGATGTTATTTGTTTCTTATGCTGCCTCTCAACTCCTACAGATGGGATTACGGATATGTACCGAGTATAATAGCCTGACTGAATATTGGCGGGAAATAGCTGGGGAGTTAGAAAACTTTCTTCTTTAGCATGCAGTTCCTGTGGTTCATACATTTTCTGATACCGTATTGCTGGTACGTAACACACTGGTTCTTCATAGTATTCCAGTTATTCGATCCCTATTCTGTTCTTTTTTTTTTTTTGAATGAGCAGTGTACATACTTAAGGCAGAGGCTGACTTAGTAGTGGTAGTATGGCCTGGTGTAGAATAACAATTTAGGCCTATTCCAAATTATAGCAGCACAATTCACTAAATAACTCAAAATTCAACCATGAAAAGAGCCATTTCTTAAGAAAACCTTTTTCATCTTCACTTTTATTAAATTCTACATTACTGAGCTCGATAGCTGCAGTCGCTTACGTGTGTCAAGTATCCAGTATTCGGGAGATAGTGGGTTCGAACCCCACTGTCGGCAGCCCTGAGGATGGTTTTCCGTGGTTTCCCATTTTCACACCAGGCAAATGCTGGGGCTGCACCTTAATTAAGGCCACGGCCGATTCCTTCCCAGTCCTAGGCCTTTCCTATTCCATCGTCGCCATGAGACATCTGTGTCGGTGGGACGTAAAGCCAATACCAAAAAGAAATCCACATTCATTTTATTCCAAATTATCAGTGAAGAGGGGGTTTCTCCTCTGGCTTGCTGGGAAAATTTGCCTCCAAGCCAGATAGATTTTTCCGCCTCCAGTGTAGTGAATTGATATTTTCCTACTCATCGGGTACTCCTAGGAAACAGATTAGTAAAGGGGCATAGTTTTTGCCCTGGGAGTCTCCAATATTCGACCCTCTCCCCGCCGAAAAAAGACGAAGAGTGTTCACGAATCACGGCTGTCTGCGGCTTGGTCATTCCAGCTCTGGAACTTTGGACTGTTAGATCGGCAGTGTAGTCCTGTTCGTTAAAAGTGAGAAACTATGTGGTGTTTCATTTGATCGAGTATTTCATATGAAAGCATTGCTTCTGATCGCGCCATTCCTACTGACGTCATTATAATGTATATTCATTTCAGTTCGGAAAACCACTAAGACAGTTTTTCTGAGGATGTAAAAAGGCAGGTGGAGAGTGAGTGTCTACCATTATAATGAAAACCCTCCAACCTGATTGTGACTGATGGTATGCAAGTGGGTCTTCCATTACAGTGAAAATTCCCTAACTCAGTCTTCATATGAGAAAAGATGAACACTAGAATTTCGCATACAATGCAGAATTCTTTGCGAAGCACGGGTACATCAGCTAGTTTATATATATATTTACTTGATTAAAGTTATTCGAAAATCACCCGAAAATTAAGGATTAAAAATATTCAATCAAAATTTCAGAATAACTTAAAATGCTTCTTAACCGTTTATCTGTTCATTTGAGCAAAGTTTGTTTGTTTCGTTATTTAAGCATTTTTCTGTAAACCTATTTATGATGTCACCTTTTATTCAAGTGGTGTAATCATTTTTTTTTTACTTTCTTCAGTTATTTAAAATGAAGTTTGAGCGCCATGCGTTAGTAATGAACACATTCAACTTCATCATCTGCTACCTGATATTCTTTGACAGGTCCAAGCTGAACTGGAGGTTATTTCGCCTCAATCAAAGGCCCATTCGGTGCTTGTATGGTACTCTGCGTTGGTATTCAATGCGTGGACAACCTTATATTAAAAGCATGTTTGGAAATCGGTAACGAGTGACTGAATATTCACGAGTTAAACAATATGACCTATGGTTTCATTCGAATGTTTTATTAACGATAATTTGAAGGGAAGGTTACCTCAGAAGGCAGTGGGAATAATTTATAAGGAAGCCACTCTGTTAGTTAAATTCACTTTCAGATAATTATCATTTTGTTATTGTTTTCATCTTGTTTTTATGTTATTTAAATTTCATTAATTTCACTCATTTTAATCATATTTCTTTTCATATATCTTTATTCCAAGTAAATCCGAATCAGTACTGTCCTCATCTCTTATTCCAACTCTGTTATGTCTTCCTTCGTTCCCCACCGATCATTCGACGAAGTGATATGAAGAACAGAAAAACGCCGTGAGGTATATGAGAGTCTCTATTTGCCGAAAGAAGAAAAAACAAAGAAAGGGTACGGAATATATCAAGCACACCTAATTAACAGGTGCCGTCTTTAAACTCATTCCTATTAATATCAATGAATAAACTCAAACAATACTATCACAGTGTTTATGTATGCCAGTCAAGTTACTTACGAGCTAACTGGTCTGTAACAGGAAGTGATTACTCTATCAATTTCTACTGTAGCATTTTCTGAACGTGCCATAAATGACTGTCATTGTACAACCATGTTCTATCAAACTTCCTTGTTCTTGATAATACAGTTTCACTAGATCCCTTCCCTTACACTCTTCGTCATTAGGTCAGGAAGCAAAACAAAGTCATCACCGCACAGGCCATGTAGGCTACCGTACGTGAAAGGCAAAAGGGTTCTACTATCCGTGACACCAGACAAACAAGGAAACTGTTTGCGTAATAATGTAACTTGGTAGGGTGATCAATTCAAACATCATAAGATCGCTACATGCCAGCTGTTGTCACATAGGCTGTTTATAGTATGGCAAAATGAGTGATTCTGAACGGGAATCCGGCAGTTTCTCGTTTGTGATAGCAAAATATTATGTTAATAGTATACCCATTTGATTTTAAAGACAGTTAGCCGTGCGGTTAGGGGCGCGCAGCTGTGAGCTTGCATCCGGGAGATAGTAGGTTCGAACCCCACTGTCGGCAGCCCTGAAGATGGCTTTCCGTGGTTTCCAATTTTCACACCAGGCAAATGCTGGCTGGGGATGTACCTTAAATAAGGCCACGCCACTTCCTTCCCAGTCGTAGACCTCTCCTATCCCATCGTCGCCATAAGACCTATCTGTGTCAGTGCGACGTAAAGCAAGTTCCAAAAAAATTATTTACAAGACCAAGAAGTACACGACACTAACTGTAGTACCCTTCGACGACCTGACAATCACTTATTACATTTTATTCCACCCCTCATACTGTTTCCCAGTCTGAGGCATATGCCTCTCCCTGTCAGCAGCTTGTCGTGACGTACTCGCTTCCTTGCTCTGTGTGGCACTTTGGTGATTTTTTAAAATGTTATTTGTTCGGGGCGTCGACCTAGAAAGATATTTTGCCCTTACTTCCACCATATGTGAGGAACCTGCCTGTATTTTTGTAAATGGCGGAAGTGTAAAGTGTTGAATGTGAGGAAAGGAACGTTAAGGACGACACAAACCCCAGTCCCCAGGCCAGGGATATTAATCATTTACAATTAAAAACCTCTGACCCAGCCGGGAATCGAACCCGGGGCAGCCGGGTGGCAGGCGACGCGTTGTCCCCTGCACCGCGAGGCCGGATTTGCTGATTTTAATTTGACCTTTTCCTCCTGGTATAAAAAAAAGCCGAGTATCGCGTTAATGTTCAAAAAATTTTGACGGGTGTCCAAAGCATTTAAAACGTTACTGGAACGATTTCCATAGCAACTCTCCTTTACAGTTAGAGTGAGTTATCGCCTTTTGGATCTAAAATTTCACACGACTTCCACTGGTATTTACCTTCCTGAATCGGGAAAAGGTATAGAACAAAAATTCACCATGAGCTATATTTTAATGTTAAACGAACCGTGAGAGGTATACATCTAATTTTATGCTTTTGGCCTGGTGACATTTTTTTGAACAACTTATTGGTTAATATCCTACTGGACCTTAATCTAAACTGAAATAGCAAGTTAAATTAAAACGCACCCATCCATTTTCCGTGATGTTGTAACAGACGCAGACAAATATTAAACTGACCTTGCATACGGTAGGTCTTTACAATGACGTCAGAATACAATACAAACCAGCTGGAATGTCGCGGTTAAAAGCAATACTATCATATGAAATGATCGATCAAATGAAAAACGGCACAGTTTCTCATTCTTCACAAACAGTACTACGCTGGCGTTCTAACAATGTAAACTTCCAGAGCTGGAATGACCCGGCCACAGAAAGCGTTGTTCACTGCTCAGCCGTTTTTCGTTAAGTTTGCACACTCCCATTCCTATCAGCAACTCATATCAGGTATCGAACAGCTGGAATTCTATGATGAATCAGTGGGCCATGTACAGTACAAGTTATCAGAACATGTACAAACCAGAGGAATTCAACCTAACAAATAAAGTTATCTAACTCTCCAGCTACCTCCCGCTTGTATTCGGGCAGGCTAACCTATCCGAGCAGGTAACTCTCTTAGCTCACGTGACACTCAGCAGTAATGCCATCTATCGGAGATGAGTGGCAGCAGAAGAGACAAAGGCTATCACAACACAAAATATAGTTGGGCCCATGAGAGTTGAAGCCTGACATTTGAGCGGCGAAAGCAGTAACTACCAATTACGCTGCGTTGTCATAGTTACCTCAGTCTGCGGCATATCACCCTTTCATACAGGCAGAATATTTAATCAACTATGTTGGCCTAACGCAGCTCAATAAACTTTGACCCGTTCCTAAGCCCGTGGTAATAATTCCGGCATTTAAGACAGAACACGTCATTGCTGATAAATATGAGATTTTATATTCACTAAACTGACAATAATCTCAACAAATTAACATGTTAAATAGAGAAAAGGTCGGTCCATGTGGTGTAGTGGTTAGTGTGATCAGCTGCCATTTCCGGAGGCCCGGGTTCGATTCCCGGCTCTGCCACGAAATCTGAAAAGTGGTACGAGGGCTGGAACGGGTTCCACTCAGTCTCAGGAGGTCAACTGAGTGGAGGTTGGTTCGATTCCCACCTCAGTCATCCAGGAAGTGGTTTTCAGTGGTTTCCCACTTCTCTTCCAGGCAAATGCCGAGATGGTACCTAACTTAAGGACACGGCCGCTTCCTTCCCTCTTCCTTGTCTATCCCTTCCCATCTTCCCATCCCCCGCAAGGCCCCTGTTCAGCATAGCAGGTGAGGCCGCCTGGGCGAGGTACTGGTCATCCTCACCAGTTGTATCCCCCGACCCAGAGTCTGAAGTTCCAGGACACAGCCCTTGAGGCGCTAGATGTGGGAAACCTCGCTGAGTCTGAGGGAAAAACCGACCCTGAAGGGTAAACAAATAAAGAAGAAAAGAAGAAGAAATAGAGAATAGAACTGTACAACTAACCACTGATTTACTCACAAAAAAATAAACTAACAACGAAAATAATATTCCGTAAACAAACACTTAATTTATTACATAAACCAGCAACAACTAACACAGTACTACTCCGAATGATATCACAAAAGCAACTGAGAGCAAGCGAACCCATGTGCCGATAATGTCCGTAAATGTGGCATCCCTGTTATCGTTGTCATAGCAAAAGACCATTTTCGAGCAGCGTTAGTCAACTTTTTCTCGCTGATGGCGCTAAACGCCAGACTTCAACACTCGTGGGTCCACCTATAGTTAATATCACGTTATTGTTGATCAGTTTTATGGGTTTTCGATATTGTAGGCCTTAAAATTTAATTTACTTCCGACGCTGTGGATTAGGACATCCAATGTAAAGGGAAGCCTTCCTTCTCCTTCCATGACTCCCTCTTGCCTTGAAGCGATCGTTCCTTCATGATTTGCTCATCGTTTTTATAACCTTCACGATTTTCCTTGTCGGTATAGGCTGATGACCACGCGGTTTTTACCTTAAGACAACTACGATAAATACCACTAACATCGACAGTTAACACGCTTGAATAATGTTTCCATGTTAGGGATGCTCAGCGTTGATACAGACTAAGCAACAAAGGTCTTAATTCATGAATATTTCTGTTACTATACTCTGTGTCCGACTCCATGGCTAAATGGTTAGCGTGCTGGTCTTTGGTCCAAGTGGTCCAGGGTTGGATTCCCATCGGGATTGAGATTTTTACCTTAATTTTCTAATTCCGATGGCTCGGGGGCTGGGTATGTGTGTGATGTCTTCGCCATTAGAAACATCATTGTTAGGGCCTCATCCACACAGAAGCGCAGGTCGCCTACATGGCGTCAACACGAAAGACATGCACCAGACTACTTCGGAGGCTACACGCCATTAAATTAATCACACTCGGTACGAAGAAATTGTGAAGGACGTAAATGATCGAAAATTGTATTCACTAAAATGTTTGGTATGAAGTATTTATAGATTTGACTACTAACAATATAGATATTTACGGATTAAATTTCAGGCCTTATAAACTGGTCTTGTAAACCAATATTAAGATATCTCTTCTAAAACTCAGAAGAAAGAAAAATTATGTAATGAAGGAAAACATTTATAGCCTAGATTGTAGTGCCTTATTCCCTGGCTTTACATACCGATTTTGATTAAATTAAGTACAGCCATTTTCCTCGTTATACGGGTATATCCATGCAGACAGACAGCATTTCCTTCTTTCTGTGAACACGACCGCAAAAGACATACTTTCTCAAATTCTGAATAATCTATATATATAACATAAGACTTTTGTCTGTACATTGCTCAGAATTTGAAAATAATGGTGTTTCTATATCGGTCATGTCCACAGTAACAAGAAAATGCAATTTTTACTTCTCCATAATTTCTGTCTATCTGTCTATCTGTATGTATGTATGTATGTATGTATGTATGTATGTATACGCATCACGAGAAAACGCTGAAGCTAATTTAATGAAAGTCGGTATGTAAAGTCGAGGGATGAGCCACTGCAATCTAGGCTATAAATAATTTTATTCACCCCGAGTAAAATGCTAGTTTAGGGGGAGACCTAAAATTTAATTTTCAAATATTTATATTATTCGTGGCCCCATCGATAAATATTTGCACTATATAACTACAGTATATAGAATTCACTTTCCGATTATTTATCTCTTATGCATTTTTACCGTGTCGGCTATGATAACACGGATATTCATGAATTTGTATTTTTGTTGTTAAGTCCATATCAACACCGAGCCACGAGAACGTTGGTAAACAGCATTTAATGAAAATCGGTATATAGAGTCGGGGAATAAGAAACTACAATCTAAGCTATAAACAATTTTATTCACCCCTCGATTAAATTGTAGTTTGGGGGAATGCACCTAAAATGTAATTTTAAATACCTATGTTAGAGGTCCTATCGAGAAAGTACTCCATAACAACATTTATAGAGAAAACAATTCAGTTTTACCGCATCGACTATGATAAAAGTGGTATTTCAGAGTCGGAAGAAAACTAAATGTAAAGGTCTACAATATCGAAAGCGCATAACGTTGATCAACAATAACATTACATTGACCATTGTTTGTTGTGATGTTCTTGGTCTCTTATTCTGCCACTGAACTCCGATAGATGGGATTACTGCTGCGTACTGAGTATAACAGCCTGAGTGAATATTGGCGGGAAATACCTGGGTAGTTAGAAAACTTTCTTCTATAGCATGCCATTCCTCTGGTTCATACATTTTCTGATACTGCAGGTACGTAAAACACTGGTTCATCATAGTATTCCATCTATTCGATCCCCACTCTGACGCGCTGTTTTGAGCGAGCAGTGTGCACACTTAAGGCAGAGGTTCACTTAGTAGTAGTAATAGTAATACGACCTGGTCTAGAATTACAATTTAGGCCTATTCCAAATTATAGCACCACAATTCACTAATTAAGTCAAAATTCAAATCTGAAAAGAGCCGTTTCTTAAGAAAAGCTTCTTCCTCTTCACTTTTATTAAATTTTGCATTCATTTTATTCCAAATTAACAGTGAAGAGAGGATTTCTCCTCTGGCTTGGAGGAAAAATTTGCCTCCAAGTCAGATAGACTTTTCCGCCGCCAGTGTAATGAATTGAGAGTTCCCGACTTATCGGGTACTCCTAGGAAACAGATTAGTAAAAGGGCATAGTTTTAGCCCTGGGACTCTCCACTATTCGACCCCCCGCCAAAAAGGACGAAGTGTTCACGGATCACGGCTGTCTGCCGCTTAGTCATTAGTTCGTTAAAAGTAAGAAAATGTGTGGTGTTTCATTTGATCGAGTATTTCATATGAAAGCATTGCTTTTAATCGCGTCATTCCTACCGACACCATTGTAATGACCTATGGTCATTTCAGTTGGGAAAACCACCAAGGCAGTGTTTATGAGGATGTAAAAAGGCAGATGGTGAGTGAGTGTCTGCCATTATAATGAAAACTCACCAACCTGATTGTGACTGATGGTAGGTAAATGGGCCTACCATTACAATGAAAATTCCCTAACCCAGTCTTCATATGAGAAAAGACGTTTGGTGACTTCCCAGTCGCGTTTCTAGGGTAACGTTAAGAGCTATGCAATTTAATAAAATGTTGCTCACAACGTGTACACTACCTAACCTAGAATTCTGTATACAATGTAGAATTCCGTAGCGAAGCACGGGTACATTGGCTAGTGCATAGATAAAACTCTTATTTTATACGCTGATAGAAAATGAAATCCCAACACCAAGAAGGATTTGTACTAGATAAACAAAATTCGGGAGGCGTGTTTGTATCTGAAAGATGGCGCCTATTTAAATGTTCGCGCTGTTCGACGAAGAGTCGTGTTAGTACTGCCACTATGACCTTGCAAGGCAAATTTGCTTTAAATACACGCTTTACACTCCGTGACCTTTAGCCATCGTCCGGTTTTGAGGTAGGTGTGAGTCAAACATATCGTTAAGAAGAGGAAGCAGACAGTATCAGTAGCTTACTAAGTTTGAACGAGGCCATGTAATAGGGCTACGAGAAGGTGGGTGTTCCTTCCGCTAAATTGCAGAAAGACTTGGCAGGGATGTATCCACAGTGGTTCGTTGTTGGCAAGAATGGTCACGGGAAGGCACTTTATCAAGAAGACCAGGGTCCTGTAGCACATGAGCCGCTACAGAGGGGGAAGACCGCCATGGCTGTGGTGCATCACACTGCATATACAGCAGCTATTAGAATTTCAACTTGAGGGAGAACTCCTAGCCACACTTCCTGTAGCGTTCATGCCACTAACTCCGAATCGCTGCCATCTTCGACTTCAGTGGCGTCAAGCTATAGCTCATTGTTCTGTTCTCAGATGAGGCCCGTTTCTATCTTGGTGACACTAGTGGCCGTAGTTTGGTAAGAAGGAGGCCAAGTGAGCACTTGGGACCAGCTGTCTGCAGCGTCGACACACTGGACCTACACCAGGAGTTATGGTCTGCGGAGCGATATTCTTTGACAGCAGGAGCACTCTCGCCTTTATCCCAAGAACGTTGACAGCTGATTTGTACGTCAGACTGGTGGCTGAAGAGGTTGTGCTGCCATTCATTCGTAGTATTCAAGGGGGTGTTTTCCAACAGGATAACGCTCGCCCTCATACCATCGCTGTCACCCAATATGTTCTATAGATTCTAGACCAGTTGCTTTGGCCCGCGTGATCACCAGACCTTTTGCCCATTGAGCACATATGTGACATTATGGGACTACAAATTCAGTGTCATCCAATACCAACATTAATTGTTGCTGATTTGACTGAACAAGTGCAACAGGCATGGAACTCCATCCCACAAAATGGCATACGGCATCTGTACGATACAATACATGCACGTTTGTATGCTTTTATTCAAAATTGTGGTGACTACAACGGTTATTAATGTATTAACATGTCACGTGTGTTCTCGAGCGTAATTGAACCTGTGACAGAAACTAGTAAAATAAATACGTTGCCTAGACAATTGCTTAGCCTGAATTGAATTCCTCTAAATGTCTGCTCTGTGTTGGGATTTCATTTTACGCCAGTGTATACGTATACTATAGATAATAATTTAGCTTCCATTACAAACGATACAAAAGTATTAAGACCCTGATATTTGTATTTATTATTATTATTATTATTATTATTATTATTATTATTATTATTATTATTATTATTATTATTATTATTATTATTATTATTTTATAATTTCCCTAATTCTAGGGTTGCCACCAGGACAAAGTATACTTCATTTGGCAATACATAAGTTACCATCACTGTTCAACAGTTAATAAAACTGCTATCTAATAAATCATATTAACATGGAATGTGAAGAAACCTTTCACATACAATACAAAAGGAACTAGTAAGAAGCATACAGTATGCAACACACGATACTGATGACTGTTTCTCAAAATAATATCGAACCGTGGATGGCAGCTACCGCTATGTTTGTCAACAAATGTTCGTCTATGCCTATTGAAGTCCAAAACTGTGATAAGAGTTTAGGAATTGTTCCCCAGGCTCTCACCATTCACCCTGTGACTGAAATATTTTGCAGTCCATATTTTTTTAAATAATACGAGACTGAAGGTTCGTTAAATACTTTTCTTCTCTAAATCCACTTCTTCCGGTTGACCAGAATGCGATTCAAATCGCACAGTTAGGTCGATGATCATTCCGTTCTTGCTTTCTGGTTTGAAGTCAAACATATCTATTTCTCTGGCACTTCCGTTTGCCGCCAATACAGACACTTCCTCGTAGACCATATAGCCTCGTTCTTTGAGGACACCGGTCATCATGAGTCGAATCTTCAATGGAAATTTCAATCAATACTGATCTACATTTAGGGCAGTCGCCCAGGTAGCAAATTCCCTATCTGTTGTTTTCCTAGCCTTTTCTTAAATGTTTTCAATGACATTGGAATCTTGTGGTGTCGGCTATTCCTTAAAACATCTCGGAACGGACAAGCATTCAGGACATTGGTAAGTGTTTCGTGCTCTCTGTGGTAACGCCGACAGAGGGTGTTGTCCTGGGACCTGCCCGGTAAGAACCGAATAGCGGGAACATGGCTGTCATCCAGATTGCTTCCGCCATTCTGAATATGAAAGACCATGGTAATCCGACATCCACTTATTAGCTGGGGTGTATAGCTTAAATAATGTAACGCCCTTACGGAGCAATTCACTCTGTAACCGTATAGGATGGGCCATCTCAGTCATGATTTCATAGGATTGATATGATATTGTAATAAAGGAATACATCTCGAGAAGCTGATTGCTCACTTGGGGAATATTATCACAGCTGTATGTACATACAGACCTGTTGCCATTAGGGTATTCTGGACAATAGAAATGAACATATCCGTTGCGAAAAGCCCGGCTATATAGTTAAGGTGTTTATCTCGGCAGATATCACACGAAGTGTCCGAGAATGGAAAGGGGAGAGATGATGACTAAGTCACTAATTGCTGCAAGGAAAAGAATACTATGTTTCTGCTCAGTGTGATGTGGCACGGACGCCAAATATTCTTAGAAATGGGAAAACAAACTTACCCAGTCTACGGGCATATAGAGAATGTGTTAAGCAGTGTAAGTAATGAAGATTATTTTATTAGTTCTTACAGGCATCGAAAGGGTGCTATACTCGTAATGTTGGCTACGGGAAAATTTTAAAAATTGTTCGTTTCACTTTCTAGGCCAATGACAAAATTCTGGTTACTATGTTAGCAAAATGAAGGAGTGCCAGCTTTGTATCAGTGAATATGAAATCCGGCTATCTTTCCAAAGAATAATAAAAAACATATTCTAATCGCAGAACTTCAACTGTGAGGATTTTAGAGGATCTTCATCATGATCATTTGCAATAACTTTAATAACTTAAGGTATCAATTTGTAGGAATTGACCCTAATCGGACTCCTATTGGCCAGAACTACACCACGTTAACAGCGGCGCTAGAAACCCGCGAAACGTGGAAGACGGAAATCTATTGGTATCTTATCAATCCATAATCGTTTCTTGATAAAATTACGACGTGTGAGTTAAAATCGTCTGACCGTTCAGTGGTGAAAATTTGAACAGCCAAGCCGGTGAATAGTAAATTGAGACTCAATATGGTGAGCTATTACTGGCTTGCTCGTGACTCTGGATAGGCTAGGGTTCTTCCGTCTAGTTTTCCCCTTTGTCACGATAATATTTCTAGGATATGATTCCGGGCTATCTTATATATGAATAATGCGGAGGTAACTCATCTAAAGGAACGTGGAGGCGATCGCAAGGCAGGTTGTATTCGGGCCCGCGTCTCCTCAAATGGTTTCAGGTTTACGTGTCTAAGTACACGGGTCAGTGGTTCGATACATACGGGTCACGCGTTCGGTCGATTCAGGTTCACATGTACAAGTATACGGGTCGCTGTTCGACCTCATATAATGTTATTCCCACCATCGATATGGTAGGATGGTGAAAATACGGTCTGTGGTTTTTCAGGTTTGTTTAGTGACGTATTTGAAATTTCTGTCATTAATAAATCTTGCCTAATTACTTAAATAAATTGTTCCTTCTTGTATTTTCAAAAGGAAACCGTTACCTTGTCCTTTCATTGTAGATATTTAGTCATGTCCATGGTAATTTATTCTGTCATTCCCTACTACTATGGTGGAGTCATTCAATTGAGTGTCTACGAATGAGCCCTTGCCCTATTTAAACTTGCATGCCCCGCTAATCCCTGTAGTTACTTGAGTGCCTTATTTGAATACATGCGTTTGTTTTAAAATTTTACTGAAGAACCGATCACCCCTGAGATAAATGCCAGCCTGAGACTCAGGTTGCAACACCAGTGACTAAAGAGGTTATTAATGTACCATCACGTCATATATCTTTTCGGGCATACTTGAACCCCTGATCTGGAAATTTTAATCAAATTAATTTTTAAAAATGTTTGTAGAGCGTGAATTCCGCTTGTGTTGTCAAAATCTCATTTTCAGTATAATACTGTATATCTTATTTAGCTCTGTAACATTAAAGCAGAACTCCAGGGAAAGATAGTTTTCAACATCTTTGAAATCTTTCAAGCAAAGGCTAGGTAAACAATTTATAGAGAACCTGCCACCAGGGCACAGCCGGCTCCATGGCTAAATGGTTAGCGTGCTGGCTTTTGGTTCAAAGGGTGCCGCGTTCGATTCCGGCCGGGTCAAGGATTTTTAACTTTCATTGGTTAATTCCAGTGTCTCGGAGGCCCCATCTTCTGGATGGATGGATGGATGGATGGATGGATGGATGGATGGATGGATGGATGGATGGATGTTTTAACCATCACTATATATCCACACTGCATACACAAGCTCATTCTGCTTCATGATCAGCTAACTATTCCGTAACGCCAAGATTTTTCTTTTTTTAATTGCTTTAATTATAACATTTCTGTCCTTTTGAAGGCAAAATCTTTATCACCGAAGCCCGGATATTTGGCAAAACGCCTTTTTGCCTGAGTTGCCATATGATAGAATAATGCAGAGATACGCAATTTTCAACAAACTTGGGAACCAAGGGATACGTTTCTTATTTGCTTATTTTGCTTAGTTAATATCTTGCTGCCATTTTTTAAAGACTCGGTGCCTATATTTGTTATTTTAATGTCATAAACTCTCGTATTATGTGTTCAGTAATATTTTCTTCATGTTATTCGAAATGGACGTCCTAGTTCGTAAACCATGAGCAACGGCAGAGTGGCTTAGCAAGTGGTCCTGAGATTCGGGATACCAGTTGCTGCGGAATGGGAGTGGGTATATGGGAAATATTCTGAGGCATGGCCCTCCTTGTGCTCAGGCGGCTAGGACTATACAATCCGCGGATGGTCCCTAACCCGTTAGAGGATAGATCCTCACTTGGACTATATCTAAGTAAGCGTAGCATCCTGCTTCACAGAAATATCAAGCTCAGAACATTTTAAGCAAGCCTCAGACATATGGGAGTAACGGAGTCCCACTCCCATTTCACACGCGAGGGCTCCTTGGAAACAACTTGGCGAACGAAATGGAATTCGATGGGGAGCTATCAATATCAATGGGGCTTATGGGAGAAAGAAAGTAAAACTGGCTGAGTCAGCAAAGAGGATGCATCTGGAGGTGTTAGGAGTAAATTATATTTGGGTAAGGGGAGATAACGAGGAAGAGATAGGAGACTGTAAAGTGTACTTGACGGGTGTTAGAAAGGGAAGGGCAGAGTGTGCGTTACGGCTGTTCATCAGGAATACTATTGCTCACGACATTGTTTCTGTTAGGCACGTAAATGAGCGAATGAAGTGGGTAGATTTGGCAGCTGGAGGTATTAGGATGAGAACTGTCTCACCGTGTGAAGGTGTAGATGAAAATGAAGTTGACAAGTTTCAAGAAGTATTGAGTGACATCGTAGTCAGGGTCAACAACAAGGATAGGATAGTGCTAATGGGCGATTTTAAAGCAAGAGGTGGAAATAGAACTGAAGGATACGAAAGGGTGATTGGTAAATGTGGGGAAGATATGGAAGCTAATGGTAATGGTAAGCGTTTACTGGACTTCTGTGCTTGTATGGGTTTAGCAGTTACGAATACATTCTTCAAGCATAAGGCTATTCACCGTTACGCATGGGAGGCTAGGGGTACCAGATCCATAATAGACTATATCTTAACCGACTTCGAATTCAGGAAGTCTGTTAGGAATGTACGGGTGTTTCAAGGATGTTTCGATGATACAGACCACTATTTGATCTGTAGTGAACTAAGTATCTCTAGGCCTAGGATAGAGAAAGTGAAATCTGTCTGCAAACGAATAAGGGTAGAAAATCTCCAGGACAAGGAAATTAGACAGAAGTACATGGAAATGATTAGTGAGAAGCTCCGAAGTTCAGGATATAGAAAGTGAATGGGTGGCATACAGGCATGCTGTAGCAGAAACAGCAGGGGAATGCCTAGGAACAACTGTGTGGTAAAGATGGGGAAAAGCGAACATCTTGGTGGATTTACGAAGTAAGAGCAGCTTGTAAACGTAAAGAAAAGGCTTATCACACATGGCTCCAAACAAGTGCTGATGCAGATAGCGAATATAGATGAAAGAAGCAGAGATAGTTGCTGAATCAAAAAGAAGTGGGAAGATTCTGGTAATAACATAAAAAGGTTAGGTCAAGCAGCAGAGAAACCTTTCTGGACAGTAATAAAGAATCTAATAAAGGGAGTGGAAAAAGGAATATGAACAGTGTTTTGAGTAATTCATGTGAACTCATAATAGCTCCCAGGGAATCACTGGACAGGCGGGGGGGAATATTTTGAAAATCTTCTCAACGTAAAAGGAAATATTCCTGGTGGTATCGCGAACAACCGAGGTTATGGGGAGGAGGAAAATTATGTTGGTGAAATTACGCTTGAGGAAGTGGAGAGGATGATAAATAAAATCCATTATCATAAAGCAGCAGGAACAGATGGAATTACACCTGAAATGGTGAAGTATATTGGGAAGGCAGGGATGAAATGGATTCATAGTGTAAAAGGAATAGCATGTTGTGTTGGTAAGTTACCTTCAGATAAGCAGTAATTGCACCTATCTGTAAGCAAGGGAACAGGAAAGACTGCAACAACTATCGACATATATCATTGATTAGTTTACCAGGCAAAGTATTCACTGGCATCTTGGAAGAGAGTGTGCGATCAGTGGTTCAGAGGAAGATGGATGAAAACCAGTGTGGTTTCAGATCACGGAGGGGGTGTCAGGAGCAGATTTTCAGTATGCGCCAGGTAACTGAAAAATGCTACAAGTGGAATGGACAGTTATGTTTTTGTTTCGTAGACTAGAGAAAGCATATGATAGGGTACCGAGGGAAATGATTTTCGCCATATTGCGGGACTACGTAATTCAGTGTAGATTATTAAAATCAATCAAAGACATTTATGTTGACAATTGGGCTGCAGTGCGAATTGATGGTAGAATGAGTTCTTGGTTCAGAATACTTACAGGGGTTAGGCAAGGCTGTAATCTTTCACCATTGCTGTTTGTAGTTTACATGGATCATCTACTGAAAGATATATAGTGGCAGGGAGGGATTCATTTGGTGAAAATGTAGTAAGCAGTTTTGCCTATGCTGACGACTTGGTCTTGGCAGATTGTACCGAAAGCCTTCAGTCTAATGTTTTGGAACCTGAGAATAGGTGCAATGAGTATGGTACGAAAATTAGCTTTTCGGTCAGTAGGTAAGAAATCCAAGAGAACTGAATGTCAGACTGGTTATACAAAGCTGGAAGAGGTAGATGATTCCGAGTATTTCAGATGTATATTCTCTCAGGATGGTTGTATAGTAAGTGAGATTGAATCAAAGTGCAGTAAAGCTAATGCAGTGAGCTTGCAGTTGCGATCAACAGTATTCTGTAGAAGAAAGTCAGCTCCCGGACGAAATTATCGTTACATCGGTCCGTGTTCAGACCAACTTTTCTTTACAGGATTGAAAGCGGGTGAACTCAAGTTATGTTATTCGTAAGTTACAATTGACAGACATGAAGATAGCGAGAATGATTGCTGGTACAAACAGGTGAGAACAATGGCAGGAGTTACTCGGAATGAGGAGATAAATGCAAAGTTAGGAATGAACTCGATGGATGAAGCTGGACGCATAAACCAACTTCGGTTGTGGGATCATGTGAGGCGAATGGAGGAGAATATATTATCTACAGGGAAATAGAAGGAGACCAAGACGACGATGGTTAGACTCAGTTTCTAGCGATTTAAATATAAGAGGTATAGAACTAAATGAGGCCACATCTCTAGTTGTAAATAGAGGATTGTGGCGACGTTTAGTAAATTCAGGGGTTTGCAGACTGAACGCTGAAAGGCATAACGGTCTATAATGATGTATGTGTGTTTGTATATTATTCGAAATACATGGTTTTAAACTTTACTCTCCTAAATACTGTCATTCAGACTACAGAATGCAACCCGCCCACCTGCAGCTCTATCAAATGAGCCAACTGTGCTTTTCCAGTCATAAATTCTCTAGTGTGCCTGGCATCTCCCTTTCATCTCTCAACAGCACCCTACCTCACTGAAATGACAGGTAAACGAAAACAAACTGCTCGTATCTTTGAGCCTCGTATGAAATCCACTAACTGTTTTCAATCATTCCACCGGGTCAAGAATTGAAGCAGGGAGATCAAAAACCCACTCAATTTTTGGCGAAATTGAGTTTTGGGCTGAATGGGGCTTTTAGTGTGTTCCGCATGGATGGAGGGCAAGGATACCCTAATTCCGTCATCCATCTGCAAAGAGGAGGTGTTTTTAAAATCCGTGGAAAGCAAAACACCTCTTGCTCCACGGAATTAGAGAGTTCTTGCTTTATTTCCAGGTAGATGGCAACACCATCGCTTAACCAGCTGAGCAGAGATTTGAGAGGTTAATATGAAATCAGAATCAAGTTCCGACAGGAAAATTAGTGGGAAGAAAGTAAGAAATAAAGGCAAATGGAAGCGAAACAGTATTTAAAGGCTTAAAGCAAAGGGCAAGTAGCTAACCTCAAATGTTAGATTTTATATTGTATTACCCGAAAAGTTGCTTTTTTTTTTTTTTTTTTTTTTTTTTGCTATTTGTTTTACGTCGCAGCGACACAGATAGGTCTTATGGCGACGATGGGACAGGAAAGGGCTAGGAATGGGAATGAAGCGGCCGTAGCCTTAATTAAGGTACAGCCCCAGCATTCGTCTGGTGTAAAAATGGGGAACCACGGTAAGCCATCTTCAGGGCTGCCGACAGTGGGGTTCGAACCCACTATCTCCCGGATGCGAGCTCACAGCTGCGCGCTCCTAACCACACGGCCAACTCGCCCGGTGCCGAAAAGTTGAATATTAAACAATGTATCACTGCTGAGATGTGAAATAGGAGTTTTCTTCTCATGTATAAATAGATATATGAACATACGCTTTAATTAAATGCGTTAGTAATAACATTCGTAATTTTCTAGGTGCAAAAAGCAGTGCTCTTCTAAATTCCCTGATGGAGTAAAGCAAAACATTATTGAACCGCGAGAAATTCCTCACATAGGAAAGTAAAGTAATATGACATTCGGCATCCGACAAGAATGAAATCCATGTCAGTAAAACAGTGAAAGGTACAATATGGATTCGATTTAACAGAACGAGAGTTGACCAAGGGAGGTCGCATAGGATAGATGATAGTGAGGAGCCTGGCACTAGTAAGTGAAAGCAATGCCAGGAATCAGCCATGGGTCCTGTGGTGGCTAACCCACGGTCCCAAGTTCTGATCTCCTGGGGCCCCTTTTAGTTACCTCTTACGACAGGCAGCGGATACCGTGGGTGTTATTTTACTACCCCCACCCACAGGGGGATTGATTTAACATCCAGAGACCCAATACAACTGCACCTTTTCCCACTCAACAAAAGTACAACCCACATTTGCCACTAAAAATAGAAAAGCAAAAGGACTTGCAAAAATTTAATGTTTATTTCTGAGGAAACAAAAACTGTGTTTGCATACAATAATAACTATGGTTGACAGACTGAAGAAGAGGATGAAAGTGAAACAGAATATCTGTAATGAAAGTCTTAAGTATATTCGTGATTTTATTTATGCATTTTGGTTCAATTTAGATTAGAGTGTTTAATGAACATCAGCCTCACGCTGTACCTTTGAATTTAAAAAATGTAACAATGCTAATTTTAATAAACTTTCATATTCTATCGTTTCATACGGGAGTTATGATACACTGGTACCTTTTCTGTCACATTTTCAATATTTCAATAAGTCAAAAAAAACTAACTCTACCACTATTTAATTCTAATTGTAGCATTAAATAATATAAACATTTGGGCTATGAAGCGTTTAATTCATAAAGAATATACTTTTACTTAATATGAGCACATAAACGCATTAGATTTAAAATCAGTGAGGGAGGTTATCAGTTTTTTCTCTCTCCTGTAAAATTAGGTTTACTGGAGTTAGTGGGTTTTTGATTTCCCCGCTGTAATTGTGCCGGCTGCCGAAGCCTGTAGCAGTCCTCTGAGGCAATGATAAACGACTGACAGATGAAATGAAATGATATTGGAGAGTGTTGCTGGAATGAAAGATGACAGGGAAAACAGAAGTACCCGGGGAAAAACCTGCCCCCGTCCGCTTTGTCCACCACAAATATCACATGGAGTGACCGAGATTTGAACCATGTAACCTAGCACTGAGAGATCGACGCGATGCCGCCTGTGCCGCGGAGGCTCCTCGTAAATGTAGGTACTACTGGGTAGAACTTGTTTTCATTTCCCCTTCCACCGCTCAGTAACCTTTTCCTAATCTCCCAGATCTCAGTTCTATCCCAGAATTTTTTTTTTCATTTTCTTAAATCTGAACAACAACGTTTTCATGAAGGAAAGTGTTATAAAGCACATAACATCTTCATTGTGGACAGTCATGACTTTCAGCGTTCGACCTGCAAGCCTATGTGAATCTGTTGCTGGCAAGCAGCAGTCTGGTCTCCTCTAGTTCTACACCTCTCACCTTCCATTGAAAACAGAGCTTTCTCGTTGTTCCCCCGTCGGCGGGTACAGAGTGGGCTTCGGCCTACAGGTAGCCACGGCTGATCCTTCGTCGTTCAGCTCTGCACTGTGACCGACCATCCGAGCAGAGGAGGGGTGGCCGAGGCTCTTGCCGTGGCTCTATGCCTCTGCATTCGGGAAACGGAGAGAGGCTGGTCTCCACCATCGGCTGTCCTGAGAACGGTTTTCCATTCTTCTGCACTAAGGCGAATGCCGGGACATTTTCTAGTATAGGCCACGTCCGCCAACCCTCTTGCCTTCTCCACAGATCTCTTTCACCAATACAAATCTCCTGACCTGAGAGACGGCGTCGCCGTCCAGGAGGCCCGCCTCCCCCTTCAGGGGAGGAATGAAAACATTTAGTAAAAATCATAGTTGCTCCCTTGGTCTGCCTCTGGTTGCTTTACCCTCCAAGCCCAAGTCCATTATTCTACTAGGTATAGTTCTCTCAAATCCATCGTAAACTGGCGACTCAAACGTCGAGCAGTACCACAGCAAGCAGATTTATAACTGTCTACAGTCGCCTCTGTTGTGACCAATAGCAGATGGCTCTTGACCAATAGCACGCTTGCTTTGTCAGTGACAGTCCACGTGGAGTACTTCAAAAGCGTGCCGGTCCTGAAGCCGGCTCCCTTGGCAGTTCTCCAGTGTTGCACAGCTGAACGCAGTTCTGCCCAGTCACACTGTTCGCTCTCAGAGGCTAAGTAGTTAAAACGGAGAGTTGACAACGCTGTGTCTCGAGTTGGGGAAATCCTGGCACTCCGCGTAAAAGGAATATAAACACAGCCGGCCAACTAGGCTTCAAAAGCGTGCCGGTCGTTAAGAAGGAAATCGCAAGAACTATTACCGATTCTCCTCCAGTCCCTTGTCGGCGGGCTCATGGAATATATTCACAGTATCCCTTACCTGTCTTAAGAGGTATCTAAACGAGGTATTCACATCCCGGAACACGGGAATAGGGATCGGTAACCATTGGCACCATAACTGAGTGTGGTATTACTCAACTTTACTCATTTTCCTATCCGACTTCCCTTGGTCAACTTTTGCCTCCTTCTGAACGTGGTGGTATTAGGTTTGGGAGGCCTGTGGATCTTCTGTCTTCACATCCTTCATCGCCCTTCCCTTCCCTTTAACAGATAAAATTATTACTGCGTTGATGGGGTGAAAGTTCCTAGGTGTTGTGTTTATGTTGGGTATTCAGCCCGAAGGCTGATTTGATCCTCCACAACTCCGTCAAAGGCTGTCATAATAGCCTAAGCGTTACTAAAGCGGCGTACTAGGGAAATGAGGAGTGATGTAAGTTTCCCGTTGCTTTCCTCGCCGAGCCAGAAGTTGCTATTACATACCAGTCTGCCAAGCCCACGGAAATGCATGCACCAACCGACCCTATGAGTGATATTTTCACACCATTCATAACAGGGACTGGCTGCATAAGGAATGGTATTACTAGCATTACTCATACCTCAGTCACATTTATATTGTCAAAGCCAAGGATGAGACTGAGACAGGTCAATGAGAGTAACAAATTTATTCTAGCCCGTACCAGAAGATATAGTGCACTGTAAACACTACATCTCGCCAGCAAAGGTATTTCTAGGTGTTAATATAAGGAAATATCTTCATTGGGGTAAACACATAAATATGATTGTAAATAAAGGGTACAGATCTCTGCACATGGTTAAGAGGGTATTTAGGGATTGTAGAAAGTATGTAAAGGATAGGGCATATAAGACTCTGGTAAGACGTCTGGAGTATGGTTCGAGTGTATTGGACCCTCAACAGGATTACTTGATTCAAGAAATGGAAAAAATCCACAGAAAAGCAGCTCGATTTGTTCTGGGTGATTTCCGTAAAAAGAGTAGCGTTAAAAAATGTTGCAAAGTTTAGGCTGGAAGGACTTGGGAGAAAGGAGACGAGCCGCTCGACTAAGTGGTACGATCCTTGCTGTCAGTGGAGAGATGACGTGGAATGATGTCAGTAGACGAATAAGTTTGAGTGGTGTCTTTAAGGCCCGGTTTCACAGTTTGAGTTTAAGCCGAAGCTTTAGTAAGCCACGCACGCCGCTTAAGCAAGGCTTACTCTTTGGCTTAAACACTACGAGTTTCACAGTAGGGGAACCATGTGCAGCTTTACTAAGCTGAACATCTCCGAAGTTGGTAATGCTTGCGCATGCGCAGTGATTCAATTCTCATCTTTGTTTACATCCGTAGCCTATGATTGATTGACTTGTAGGTTACATCGTTTCTAGAGGGCAAACGGTTGGAAATAGGTATATACCATCGCGGACTTTTTTGTAGAGGTTTCTATGCTCTACAATTCGTACACTTACACTTGGGGTCTATCGTTGATGGTTCACGCAGCGTAAGCCAAGAAAGCAAGTGACCGACGGACATTTTTGTCTCTTGAGCCTCGAAATATATTCAGAAATATAAGTTACTTATTAATGTTATTGGTTTTACGTCCCACTAGCTATGAATTTCAGTACCTTCACCACAGGACTGAGACAGGATCGAACCTGCCAAGTTGGGCTATAAGAGGGCCAGCGCTCTACCATCTGATCTGAATCCTTAGCTTAAACCTCAGTTTCATACAGCTTAAGCCAGTCACAGATAAGCTCGGCTTACCACTTGCACTCCCCACTGTGAAACTCGTCCAGAGTTTAAGCTCCCGCTTAAGCCCGATCCAAGGCTTAAGCGTATACTGTGAAACCGGGCCTAAAAGTAGGAAAGGTCACAATATGAAGATAAAGCTGGAATTCAAGAAGACAAATTGGGTCAAATATTCGTTTATAGGAAGGGGAGTTAGGGGTTGGAATAACTTACGAAGGGAGATGTTCAATAAATTTCCAATTTCTTTGCAATAATTTAATAATAGGGTGGGTAAACAACAGATAGGGAATCTGCCACCTGTGTGACTGCCCTAAATGCAGATCAGTAGTGGTTCATTGATTGATTGATTGATTGATTGATTGATTGATTGATTGATTGATTTCCGCTGCTGAGAGTGTGGTGTTTTTTATGCTTTCTTACGTTGCACCTACACAAACAGGTGTTATGGTAACAACAGGATAGAAACTGGCCGTAGTCTACTGTGAAAGTGGGAAACTACGGGAAAACATCAACATCTTCAGGAATAGTTAGGTTCTAACCTACCATCTCCCGAATGCAAGCTCACAGATACGTAGCCGAGTCGCTCGGAGGTGAGTATTAATAGGGGCTGGTTCCCTAGCAATACCTCCCCTTAAAACAATAATCATCACCACCACCTTCTATCCTCCTCTCAATACGCCACCACTGAAGCCGATCTGTACGCATCATTCTTAATCATTCATCATTCTTAATCTTTATCATCTGCCTACAGCTGCTCTCCTCCTATTGTTCTAACCCCTCTGTACTGGTAATCATTCTCACTATATTAATTCCAGCTGATGAATAGGATGAATAGAATTCACCCTGCTTTCACTCCCGTATTTTTCTGATGACACAGATTTCTACTTTTCTCTCTACCTGTATATGTTTTCAAGGTGCCAAAAAACCGTTGTTCAAGAATACGCTGACAAGGCAAGGACTGATGTGAGAAAAACATGCTAAAAGGAATGCTAGGGGACGATAATTGGCCTTTAATGCTGTATTTCTTAGTCGACAGTGCTATAGATTAATTATATTCGTTCTTTATCCGGTTTATACACGAAGAAATCCTTGCTCAGTCATTGAGACCAACACTTCCTGGTCACTGTTAACATTATATCATCGAAACATGTCCTTTATTGTTACGCTTTTTAAAGTCAAGTTGAACAAGGGTTTCACGTAGAAATTTTTTCGATTCAATAAACAATTATATTTGTGCAAGTTGTGAAAAGGTCATGCAGCATACCTAATTATTATACAGAGAGATAAAATGAATATGGTTTGCAGAAACAAGAATTATGTAATTTGCTCCTTGGAATGTTATTACAGTACTTTCAAAGCTGCCTGATGGTGATGATGATGCCAAGCTGTTCTTCCATTTTTTTGTGTCGTAATGTGCGCAAATCATGGAGTAGGCTAGGCTACTACTTCCGTACTCAACCCTACACCAGTTCTACAGGGTGTCCCAGGAGGAATGGTGAATATTCAGGGATGAGGCAGGAACGATCATTTGAAGCAAAAACCCTTTCATGGACATATGCTCTATTCCAAAAGATTTCCCAGATGGAACACATTTAATGTACATTGGTTTTTGGGCTAGTTACCTGCACGCATGTGTCTTACCCACCCAACCACTATGAAGTTTTGAAATGGGTACAAATTTTCGCATGTAATGTTCGCCATACACGTGTTCGTGGTATACTGATACGTGTAGAAAGTCGCCGTGTGCTGGTAGTAGGACTATGCTTCACCATTTCAACAATGTATTGCTGTTCCTGCTTAGGTTGATGAACTACGCGTTCAGAAGGAAAATGGGAACTTGGCAGAATACCTGTTTCACTGGTTCACGCAATGTTCTGAAAACTCTAGTAATTACACTACGATCAAAAATTTGACGTGTCGGAAAGCTCCAAAGGTATTCCTCGACAGCAGGAGGAGCACTACCACCGCAGAAGCCGTCAACAAACATCATATCTGCATATTCTTCATTACTGTAAATGTGTGGCATTTTAGCCAGCGCGTGTACAAACACAGTTAAGCAAGGCTTCTCTCTGATACACTCTCACTTCTTCGCACTACTTCACTCACAACAAATACAGTAGAGACAATACGCGACACTCAGCGAGATATCGAGGGACAGCTATTAGAGCCCTCTCTAGCGGGTAGACCTGAGAACTACTGATTCTGTCATAAGAGCACGTGTATTTGTGAGTGAAGTTTTTGGTGTTATTTATGCGTTTTCAGTGAGTTGACATAATTAAATAGTAGCGTGTGTCATTCCTTGATATCTCCTCTCAACATGAGCAGAAAGGTACGTGCTGTTTTTGGCTGCAGTAACTATGAAGTACAGAAGAATGCGCGGTCTTTCTTTCGCCTCCCACGTGACAAGAAAATGGAAGTAATATTGTGTTTGCACATATATTCTTCCAGTGACAAAGATATTTTTATAGTGCTTCATTATCTTCTGACCTGCTCGACCCATATTTTAACTGGCTTAAAATTCTTATAGAAGCGTAACGTCCCTACTTTCTTGCACACCTTATCCAAATCACTTCTGTGACATTTCAAAACCCACAGATCACACCTACAAAAACACATCGGCCTTGTAGGTCAACTGCTGCACTATACAATAAAATATGCGTATTATAAGATCTGTTCAGATCATTTCTAGGCTAGCGACTTTAGAAATCCTCGACTATACAGCCAAGGGTATGTTACATTTTTCCTCTACTTGTACGTACATATTCCTCAAAGCATCACTATCGACATTTTCACACTTTTCTTTCTTTTATCCCTCTTCTCAGATTAAAGCCAGGATTTTATAGATTTTCTTTTTGTTAGGAGGCTTCATGTTAAGAGGAAAATTGTCCAGCTTTTAAATGTTAATTCATTGCATCATGTGTGTAAGGAATGTGCCGATATTTTTATTGACAAGTGTCTTAATGCGATGATACAATGTTTTTTAAATGAGAAAAAAGACAAATCTAACCGTAAAAGTTCAGGGAGGAATGCTAAAGCAAAAAAAGTAATGCGTAAATGAAAGATCAAGCCATTTCACAGCAGTCCATTTCACATCTTGTTTATATGTCTAATTTCAGTCTTTAAATAATGACCTTTTAAATAATTCTTCATTCATTTATCCAGAATTGCTTTAGCAACTTCGAAGTTAATATCTCAATAAAACTTTCTTTCTAGAAGTAATTTATTTATCCATTTTCGTATATGCATTTCCATTGATAGTTGAATTTAGCACGATTTCAGGTCAAGTCACTAGGAGCGCCACCGTCGAATTGTCTCCCATTTTTAACAAGGCTAAATCCGTAAGTGTCGCGTATTGTCTCTACTGTATTTGCTCACAACACACCATGGACAGCTGGGCATTCACGGGCTATTTTAATGGCAGAAAGACATCCCGAGTAAAGAGGCTGAAAGCAACGAGGTATATTCTACTTGAATAAAACGTCAAAGGTGAGTAAGACACATGAATGCGCGCCACTAGCATAAAAACAAATGTACATTAAATGTGTTCAATCTTGGAAACCATTCGGAATAGAGCATATGTCCATATGAAGTTTTTGCTTCAAATTATCGTTCTTGCCACATCCCTGAAAACTGACAATTCCTCCTGGGTCATCCTGAATACAGATCTCAACTTTTGTACTTATTAACTGTTCGGATATTCCCGAATTAAGTTTCACTTCCACGTTCCTTTCTATTTCCATTTTTCTTCTCGATATCAGGGTTCAGTTCCCTTTAATTTGGTCAAATACTTATCCAGCACTTCGTATTATACAGTATTACGACAGCCAGTAGAGTTACCAGGTGGAACTTGGGGGAGTGAGGAAATGGACTGAAAAGTAGGACACTACGGTTAAATAATAATACATGTGTATAATGTTACATAGAAGTACGTAATTACTGAGACGATGTCTGTATGTAAAAACACAAATAGACGTTCTTAGGGAAGGGAAACTAAATGATAAAAGAGGATCTGGCAGTCGGAAAACTTGCACGCTGGCCAACCAGACAGAATCAATCTAAATTCTCCCCAACTCTTCAGGACAGCAGATATTTTCTCATATCACCTACATATTATTAAAATTAAACAGTGGAAAGTTCACACTCTACCACTAATTCACGCGACAACTGGCAAACGACATCATCATCCAAAGCGAACCAATCCTAGAACTGTACAGGACAGAGCAATATTACCTACAGCTTCCTACTACTGTAAGTGCATCGTGTTGATGACTACAATGACATTATTATTAAGTGTTAAGTTTGCGACGTGCTCTAGACACATCTAAGGCACAACCTTCACTTCAAGGCTCCAGTAAAAATACACTCTGCCATTGCATTCCCGCGATCCTGAGTTTGCTGCAGGGTGGGGCATTTCGCGCCGTTATCCTGCATACCAGAGAGGTATTTCATGCAAAATGATCCCAGTGAACATGGTACCACTAGTTTCTGTTGACCTAGAAACCCTATATCAACTGCTCTATTGCTGGAAGCCACAATGAAGATACGAGAACGGTACTTGAATCTCGCCTTCGAATATACTGTTACTTATAATATCATAACTACACAGGCTCAATTGGCAACGGCCTTCGCGCGTGTGTGCAGTCCTTAATATTTTATGAACAGAAAATGGATCGCCACTGACATATCTAAAGCTTTTGGTAGGGTAAATCATGGGAGACTACTGACGAAAATCAGGGTTATTGGACTAGACAAAAGAGTGCTTGAATGGGCGGCTAAATTTCTAGAAAATAAAATTCAGATAATTAGAGTAGGTGAAGTGGTACCTGATCCTGTAATGATTAAGAGGGGGCCCAAAGGGTTGTATCATTGGAACTTATAACATAATGAAGGTAATTGTGCGTGTGTGGTGCATGCATACTTGAGTGTCTCTGTAAGAACACTGATACAAGTGAATTATGTTGATATTCAGATTGCAGTAGACTACTAAATCTTACATTAAAATACAGAACGAGAACATTAAGATCAAGGTCGACAGTTTTACAGCGACCGGGCGAGTTGGCATTGTGCAGCTGTGAGCTCGCATCCGGGAGATAGTGGGTTCGAACCCCACTGTTGGCAGCCCTGAAGATGGTTTTCCGTAGTTTCCCATTTTCACACCAGGCAAATGCTGGGGCTGTACCTTAATTAAGGCTACGGCTGCTTTATTCCCATTCCTAGGCCTTCCCTGTCCCATCGTCGCCATAAGACCTATCTGTGTCGGTGCGACGTAAAGCAACTAGCAAAAAAGAAAAGTTTTACAGTAAATGGTACGTTTAGATTATAATCTAAAATCCAATTTTCAAGGCTTATTAGAAAATACATTCAAAAGACCAGTTGGTTTTACAATTATGTCTCTACATCGCTACGGCCTTATTAGGCCACGTTTATTTAGGTTACCAGCCATGTTTTCGTATCCTTGCCACCCACGTGTCCTTCGAGCGTTTCTTCTGTCCTAAGAGCAGGAAAGTTGTTTCGCTGGTTTGACCTCATATTCAGGTACCCTCCAATCCTGGATGTTTTTGTTTAAAGCTACGTTGTTTATTTAGTTTATTGTTTATTATCAGTTTAATTTTATTTTGTTTTTGTAAAAATTCCATCGGGGTTCTAACCCCAAGTAACCCCCCCCCACCCCCACCCTCTATCTGTGCCCCTGACCCGAGTCATCCTTGTTTCTGTGTTACCACCTTCAAAATAGTAAAAAAAAAGCCTGTAATATGCCTTTGAAGGGTGTTTTAAAGTTAACAAATCCGTGTCGTTGGCTTTTGGCACGTTCAAGAACTCCTGCGGTACAAAATGTCGACATCTCGGCCTCTGTCAAGAACTGACGATTACGACGGTAAAACAAATAACATTATTATTATTATTATTATTATTATTATTATTATTATTATTATTATTATTATTATTTTGCTAGGGGCTTTACGTCGCACCGACACAGATGGGTCCTATGGCGACGATGGGATGGGATGGGAAAGGTCTAGGAGTTGGAAGGAAGCGGCCGTGGCCTTAATTAAAGTACAGCCCCACTATTTGCCTGGTGTGAAAATGGGAAACCACGGAAAACCATCTTCAGGGATGCCGATAGTGGGATTCGAACCTACTATCTCCCGGATGCAAGCTCACAGCCGCGCGCCTCTACGCGCACGGCCAACTCGCCCGGTATTATTATTATTATTATTATTATTATTATTAACAAATACATTGCAAATAGGAAATATCCCGGTGGCAATGTAACTTACAGTAGTGTAATAATAAAGTAAAATTAACATAATTACCCAACAACAAACAAACAAACAAACAAACAAACAAAAAGAGTGCAACATGCAAATCCATGGAAAGAAAATATTACAAGAAATACTACTAGTTTAACGTTCTAAATCCAGCATCATCATATACAAATTCGCACACAACTTAAGTATTTCCAGTGCTTAACACTACAAGTGATAATAAAGTCAAGTTAAAAACATACTACCCAACAACAACAACAACAACTGGAGTACAACAAGCAATTCCATGTGAAAAAGAAATATTACAAGAAATACTACTAGTTTAAGTTTAAAATTCTAAATCCATCATCATCATATGCAAATTCACACAAAACTTAAGTATTCCCCAGTGCTTAACACTACAGCTTACTATGCTATAGGTTAAACTTACTACTAGCTTAAAATTGCAAGCGATAATAAAATAAAGTTAAAACATTGGTAATTACCCAACAAAACTACAACAACATGAATACAACAAGCAATTCCCTGAAAAGAGAATACCACAAGAAAAAACTCCTAGTTTCACAATCTAAACCAAGCAGAAACTCACAAATTCAGTGTCAGTAATTTACAACTTTTACTTTTCACTTTACACTAGCACTTGCACTTCCCTCTTCCAATGTTCCCAGCCCCCACAAGGTCCCTGTTCAGCATAGCAGGTGAGGCCGCCTGAGCGAGGTACTGCTCCTCCATTCCAGTTGTAACCCCCCGACCCAAAGTCTCGCGCTCCAGGACACTACCGTTGAGACGGTAAAGGTGGGCTCACTCGCTTAGTCCGAGGGAGAAGCTAATCCGGGAGGGTGAACGAATTAAGAAAGAGGAAAAGGTATCCCGGAATAATGTTCGAAAGTTTGTTGATGGTGTTCGGGTTCATCCTGTATATAAATAGTACGAGTAAAGAAGTGGAATCACAGCTACGGCTATTTGTGGATGATGTTATACTGTATAATTTAATATATAAGTTACAGAAATGGGAGCGACTACAAAAAGAGATGGACAGCAGACAGTGGTATGATCGTAAACAGGGTTGCAAAGTCAGGTTGGGAGTTCCACGAAGAGGAAAAGTCCTCTTAGTTTTAATTACGGTACTGTGCTGATGGTTTGATAGTACCTCATGGACCGAGCGTTTGTTGCGTGGTTCGAGTCACGTAGCTGTCAGCTTGTATTCGGGAGATAATGGGTTCGAACCTCTCTGTTAACAGCCCTGAAGATGGTTTCCGTGTTTTCCAATTTTCACACTAGGAAAATGCTATAGACTAACTTAATCAAGACCACGGTCGCTTCCTTCCCTATTTTGGTCCTTTCCCGTCCAATCGTCGCCATAAGGCCTATTAGTGTCGGTGCGACATAAAGCACACCGTGTAGCAACTTCTGGGGATCAGTGTAGTATATCTAGGTGTTAAGGAATGATATTCAGTGAGGTAATCACTTAAACTGGACTGTAAATAAAGGTCACAGATATCTTAATATTGTTATGGTTGTATGTAAGGGTTGAAGTAAGGATGTAAAGTAGAGGGCATCTCTCTGGTACGACCACAATTCGGGTATAGTTGCAGTATACGCGGTCCTCACCAGGATTACTTAATACGAGAACTGAAAAGAAAATCCAAAGGAAAGCAGCATGATTAATTTGTTCTTGGTGATTTCCGACAAAACAGTCATCATCATCAGTCGGTTTACTCATTGCTGAGCGTCGTGACCTCATTTCTTCACTTCATTAGTAACAGCATCCTTGACCGGATTTGTCCATCCTAATCGGTCTTCAGCTCTTCTTAAGATATTGTGAAGAGATAGACCGATGATCTTCCTTGCTTGGTCTAGCCATCTACTTGTTGTTCTGCCACTTGGTCTGGTGCCTTCAATTTCGCCTTGCATAATGATCTTCTCTAAATTGTCTCCTTCTCTCCTCAAAATGTGTCCCAGGAATTGGAGGTAACTTTCACTAACGCGGGAAGATAAACGTTTTGTGATGCTCAGTTCTTCTATAATGGAGGCATTCTTCTTTCAGTCCATTGTATACGGAGCATTCTCCGCCAACACCACATCTCAAAGGCATCTATTCAGTTCTTGTCACTAGCCTTCACAGTCCAGGTCTCACAACCGTACAGGAAAATAGAGAACACCAGTGATTCCACCAAACATATTTTCGCTGTTTTGGATAATGCCCGGTTCTGCCAGATCTTTGTAAGTTTAACCATTGCGGCACGACCTAGGATAATGCGTAGTTTTATTTATTTAGTGTTACTGATTATGGAGCCCAGATATACACATTCACCAACTCCAGATCTTTCAGGCATTCTGCTATTTGGATTAGGATTTGACTTTGTCGGTTGATAACCATTAGTTTGGTTTTAATCATGTTAATTTCTAGACCAAAATCCGAACTAATGATTATCACTCTATAGAGCAATTCATCCAGTTCTTGTCCACTTCCTGCAAGTATCATCAGCGAAGCGTAAATTGTTGATTTTCCTACCACCAATTGAAATTCCACTATTCCAGCCATCTAGTGCTCTTCTCATAACATACTCTGCGTAGATATTGTAGAGTTCGGGAGACAATATCGTCGCTTCACCGGTAAAACGTTGTATCCCACAATACTCTTCCTATCCATTATTCTCCTTAAGACTGGTCACGCCTCCCAGCCACATATGGATACGCAACAATGTCCGTTGTGTTCGTTTTCCTATGTCGACGATTAAACGAAAATGAACCTTACACGCATTGTACACTAGGAGTGCGTAAATACGTAATGCAAACGTACATTCCTACAGTACGGTACTGTAAGGTTCATTTCCCTTTACACATGGGCATAGGAAAATGAACACAACAAAATTTGTTCTGATGGACTGCATATCCATACGTGGCTGGGAGGCGTGACCAGTCTTAAGGAGAAAAATTGATAGGAAGAGCTTTGTGGAATACAACCTTTTACCGGTCGAGCGACGATATGCAACCTTGCCTGACTCCATTTGTCACATTGAAAATTTCTGACCGAGCTCGATAGCTGCAGTCGCTTAAGTGCGGCCAGTATGCAGTATTCGGGAGATAGTAGGTTCGAACCCCACTGTCGGCAGCCCTGAAGATGGTTTTCCGTGGTTTCCCATGTTCACACCAGGCAAATGCTGGGGCTGTACCTTAAGTAAGGCCACGACCGCTTCCTTCCAACTCCTAGTCCTTCCCTGTCCCATCGTCGCCATAAGACCTATCTGTGTCGCTGCGACATAAAGCAACTAGCACAAAAAAAAAAAAAAAAAATCTGAGTATTCACCATCCACCCTTATGGTTGTATTATGACCGCACAAATAAAATTAATAGATCGTTTGTAGTGACCGGCGCCAGATTATGGAATTCCCTGCCAGCTCAGGTCAGAGAAACTAGCTCTTTACAAAGGTTTAAGGTCACCTGCCGAGACTACCTGCTGAGGACAGCTAACTGAATGGTTGAAGTATGAATGTGTGCGCGCCTGAGGATAAGTCATTATTAAGAGTTCTTACTTTTAATTAGTTTTATTATTAACTTAGTAATGTATTTAAAATTGCTCTCAATTCTATTAATTTTTTTGTTTGGTTTTAACTATTTTAAATATCTCATAACTTTATGTATGGTTTTGATTAGTATGTGGTTAAGTGGAAGAGAGGGCCTCGAGCCCTAACTTCGCCACTGAAAAAAGGCATTAATAAATAAATAAATAAATAAATAAATAAATAACACAAAAGTGTAGTGTTACGAAAGTGCTGCAAAGTTTGGGCTGGAAAGACTTGGGAGAAAGGAGACGAGCTGCCCGATTAAGCAGTATGTTCCGAGCTGTCAGTGGAGTAATCACATCGAATGACAGTAGTTGACGAATAAGTTTGAGTGTCAAAAGTAGAAAAGTTCACAATACGAAGATAATGTTGGAATTCAAGAGGACAAATTGGGGCAAGCATTCGTTTATAAGAAGAGGAGTTAGACATTGGAATAAATTAGCAAGGGAGATGTTCAATAAATTTCCAAATTCTCTGAAATGATTTAAGAAAAGTCTAAGAAAACAACTAATAATAAGTCAATATTACTGTGTTTACGTCCCACTAACTACTCTCACGGTTTTCGGAGACGCCTATATGCCGGAATTTAGTTCCGGAGGAGATCTTTTACCTGCCAGTAAATCTACCGACACGAGGCTGACGTATTTGAGCACCTTCAAATACCACCGAACTGAGCCAGGATCCAACCTGCTATGTTTGAGTTAGAAGGCCAGTGCCTCAACCGGCTGAGCCACTCAGCCCGGAAGGTAAACGACTGATTGGGAACCTTCCACCTTGGTGACTGCCCTATATGCAGGTCAGTGAATTGTCATAGGCTGACTGAAGCCCACCCCTTTAAATAAATCATGTACCTTACGGGGATTGTTCCTTGTGTTATCGAAGATAGGCAGCACTCTCATCACATTCAGGTGGTGATTACTGTTTTATGAGGAGGTACAACTTGGCATCCGTCGTCTCAGACGAAGAAAGAGATGGAGTTCGATATTTCGATTAACGAGGGTATCGGCAAAGAAAGAGAAGGGATATGAAGGGGTAATAGGAACGACGCCCCACGCCTAGCAAATCTAATATATTCGGGGTCGGAAGAGAAGAAAATTGGGTCAAGGAGAGTCAGGTAGGAAATATGAACGTGAGGAACCTAGTACAAGTAAGCAGAAAAAGATGCCAGACTAAGCTTGGTTTCCAACCCACGTTCCCAAGTTGAAAGCTCCTGAGGATCTTACATTTAGTCCCCCTTCATGACATGCTGGGGATGCCATGAATGTATTTTACCACCCCGACCTACTAAGAGAAACTTACTCAAATCAAGGTTGAGCTAAGATCGAAGGGCCAGCAAACCAGAATCACAAAGTGGGAACTTGAACCTGCCCTCTGTCAAGCTGGATGGAACTAAAAGAATCCCTAGTCATACGAAGAATTTGGTGACTTAGATTTTCGCTAAAGACGGATGTAAAGAGATACAAGATGAACTCCAATCGCCACAAAGTTCTTTCTTTCTTTCTTTCTTTCTTTCTTTCTTTCTTTCTTTCTTTCTTTCTTTCTTTCGTTGTTTAGTTGTTTATTAGTGTCGGAAGTACTATTATACAACAATATTACTTTGAAGAAGAGCAAGAAGAGAGAAGTAGTAAAAATACCAAAACCAAACCAAACTCGCGCAACAGCCCCGAAGGACAATGGCCTACCAAGCGACCCCTGCTCAGCACGAAGGCTTACAGATTAAGAGGTGTCGTGTGGTCAGCACGACGGATTTTCTCGGTCGGTCGTTATTCTTGGCTTTCTAGACCGGGACGCTATCTCACAGTCAGATAGCTCCTCAATAATCACGCAGGCTGAGTGGACTTCGAACCAGCCCTCACATGCAGGTAAAAATCCTTGACCTGGCCGGGAATCGAACACGGGGCCTCCGAGTAAGAAGCAGGCACGCTACCCCTACACCGCGGGGCCGGCAGAGAGAAGTATTACTTGCTATTATATAATATATTGACTAACGTAACGAACACACGTGGCTCAAAGAAATTAATGTTATTGTTTCTACGTCCCACTAACTACTTGTTACGATTTTAGAAGACACCGAGGTGTCTGAATTTAGTCCCGCAGGAGATTTTTAACGTGCCAGTAAACCTACCGACCCGAGGCTGACGTATTTGTGCACCTTCAAATACCACCGGACTGAGCCAGGATCGAATCTGCCAAGTTGGGCTCAGAAGGCCAGTGCTTCAACCGTCTGAGAGCCCGGCGCTCAAAGAAAGAATTCTGTAACTGACTCAACAACAGACGATACAATCGCTACATCAGTTCACTTAATGCCCATAAAAATGTACAATGAAGCATTTGCTGTTAGCTACCAGAAACACTCTTGAAGTCACCAAAGATTGGGATAGGATTTGCGTGGTTTTCTTGAATTCATAGTTTACTGTATAATGATTTGTGTTTTATTGCAGAATTAAGTTAATGTAGAATACTTCGAAACTTCCGACTCGAATGTATGTGCATAGTTTACCTGGATCATTTACTGGAGTTCACAACAGCGGAGAATATTAGTAAGTTCCGAAGAGTACACCGCGGGCGAAGAAGCAGTCACGGTCACTCCCCATCTCATTCAACAATGCTTCCATCCACTGCGACGGTAACAATTCTAACTGATCTGTCCGCAAATAACTCTGTGCCAATGTAGATATTGATCCCTTTCACCGCTTATAATATGCTTTCTGATCAGCTCAGAGAGGAGGAGTTAACCTTTTTCTGTCCTTCGCCCGTACCTCTGCCTTCCAGAAGTGCTTTTATTGGCGGTCCGCGAAGCTATGGAACTCGCTGTAAGGAGATGCAAAGAACTTGCCTCCTCCAAAATTTCAGCTGTACATAAAGATAAAGGAATTACTGCATGTGTCTGTGAATGTGAGGGACTGAGTGAATGTGGGCACTCGAATGTGTGAATGACTCAGTGCTAGCTAACTGTTGATTGAGAGAATGCATGAGTAGAGAGAAATTATGTAGCCTATACAAGTAAAGTACAGAATACTTCTAAAACCATTTTACAACTTCATAGGTCACACTGCTAGACCATAGGGTATTTGATAATGAGTCACGTTGCGTTAGAACTCTTGTGAGTAAAAGCAAATCAAATAAAAATTTTAAATTCCCCATGCTTTTGACAGAGCACTGGCTTGTCTACCGCTGGCAGAATCAGTCCGTGAAATTTCATGTGGAGGCGGCAGAGTGCCTGAGCTTTAAAGTTATCTGACAAATGTATATCCTTACATAATTACAAGTAAAATTAATAGTGTTAGTGAAGTCTGACTACTAATTCTACTAATACTACTACTATTAAAAGTTTCCATTTCGTCCCTGAAGGGTACGGCGTCTCTCAGGCCAGGAGATTTGCTACGGTGAACATGTACGGAGAATGTGAGAGGGGATGGCGGCCATGGCCTATACTAAGAACTGTCCCGGCATTCGCCTTAGTGCAGGAGAATGGAAGACCACAGAAAACCATTCTCAGGACAGCCGATGGTGTGGACCAGCCCATTTCCGTCTCCCAAATACAGAGGCGTAGAGCCACGGTAGAGCAGTGGCCACCCCTCCTCCGCTCGGTTGGCCGGTCGGAGTGCAGAGCTGTCGGACCACGGACAAGCCATGACCACTTGTGGGCCGAGACCCACTCTGCATCCACCGACCATCAAGTCTCAAAAATATTTCTGCGTAAATAAAACATTTTGATGTAAAATGTTGTAATAGACACGAAAGCAAACTGGTGCATATTCTTGCTAGGAGCTTTACGTCGCACCGACGCAGATAGGTCTTATGGCGACGATGGGATAGGAAAGGCCTAGGAGTTGGAAGGAAGCGGCCGTGGCCTTAATTAAGGTACAGCCCCAGCATTTGCCTGGTGTGAAAATGGGAAACCACGGAAAACCATCTTCAGGGCTGCCGATAGTGGGATTCGAACCTACTATCTCCCGGATGCAAGCTCACAGCCGCGCGCCTCTACACGCACGGCCAACTCGCCCGGTGGGTGCATATTCAACCATAAGAAAATATATAGATACTTTGCTTACAAATTAGCTATTAAAATTATTGGAGAAAGCAGCAAAATGTAACAGCAGTTAAATATAACTACAGCAGATGTACGAGGCAACTGTGTACTACACTGTAACATAACCAAACAGTGTCTCGGCAAATACGCGTACGTTAGGTAATCTGAATACATGATCATCCACACAGTCGTGTAGAGCCCGCAGTCCGTGGCGATCGACATCCACCCATCAGCATTTTTTCGGAACTTATTAGCGATATTTTAATTAGAATTGTTTCGCTGAGCTAAATAAAATAGAGTAACGAAAACTGTGTTTATAAAATATGTATTTCTAAGTACGTAATAACACGAAAAATTGGATTCCTTCAACATATGGTCGCAAGTGGGGGGTGGGGTGCGATCGCCACCCCTTGCCATCCTGGAATTACACCTAGTTATAAAATGTTTCCTAGACTAAGGTCTACTTTTTACGGATAAAGTCTGGCCAAGTAACAAATATATTTGAATTAGGTTTACTTTTTAGCTCTGTGTGAATGTTCTTTACAGAGGTTTGTTTATGAAATTAAAGTGATTAACAAAGAATATTAAAGGAAACAGAGAATATTAGCAATAATATTGTGGTCGCACATTGCTTTCAAAAGAGGGACCCATGGACTCTCCGGTAATCCCTGTTATGCCTCCCCCAGTCATAATGCTCATATTACGCCCATGATTTTATATGTACGTGGGGCTCGTTCTTAATCGCAATACGTTCTTTATTTCCATTCCCGGCCAGATAACGGATTTTTACCTTCATCTGCCGTTAGGGCCACGTAGCTGTGAGCCTAGGTTCGAATACCACCGTCGGTAGCTCTGGAGATGGTTTTCCGTGGTTTCCCATATTCACCCCAAGCAGGCTATATTCTGGAGCTGTACCTTATTTAATGCCACGGCCGCTACGATCCCAATCCTTGCCCTTTCCCGTCCTTGCGTTACCAAAAACCTTCTATGTATAAATGCGACGTTAAACCACTCGCAAACAAGTCTACCTCGGTCTGAGGGCTTGTTCGAGGTCCGCTGAGCCTCCGTTAGAACAATTGTGGAGCTACACTATCTTCCAATCAGATAGCAATTGTACTTTGTTGGTGGTGGTGGTGATAATTGTGCTTTTTGTTTTAAAAGGATGTACAACTAGGCAATCAACCTCTATTAGCACTAAGAAGTCTGACTCGTTGGCTGAATGGTCAGCGTACTGACCTTCGGTTCAGAGGGTCCCGGGTTCGATTCCCGACCGGTTCGGGGATTTTTACCTTCATTGGTTAATTCCAATGACCCGGGGGCTGGGTGTTTGTACTGTCCCCAACATCCCTGCGACTCACACACCACACATAACACTATCCTCCACCCCCATCGGAGGGTCTGCCTTACAAGGGCTGCACTAGGCTAGAAATAGCCACACGAAATTATTATTATTATTATTATTATTATTATTATTATTATTATTATTATTATTATTATTATTATTATTATTATTATAGCACTAAGAAAATGGAAAAGAACGTACCCTTCGAAGAACGTAGGTATCGGCAAAAGGAAGACAAAGCCCACGAAGGGCCTGAAATTGAAAAACTCCATCTAATACCGTCGGGGTCGGAAGACAAGAGTTGACAAAGAGAAGTCGGATAAGAAAGGTGAAAGCGAGGGTCCTGACACAAGTAAGTGAAAACAATGCCAGACTCAGTTAGGAGACCCGTGGTAGCCAACCGACGTTCCCAAGATGGAAACCCCTGGGTGCCCTTTCAGTCGTCTCTTACGTCAGGCGGGGGATACCGTGGATGTTTTCTGACGCCCCCGCCCACAGGGAGACGACTGTTACTTATTTAAAGTTGTGTACAGCAGAGATTGGTCACAACATACAAGTTTTTAAATATAAATATCGTATTTTCTAAGGATACCTGAAACTCGGACAAATCTATATTCACCTATAAAAGTTGCCTACAGTAGCATACAATTGTAAGTATTCAGACATACTCTGCAAATACTATTTTAAATTAAACACAGTTTGCTTTACGTCGCACCGACTCATATACAGGTCATATGACGACGATGAGATAGGAAAGGACTAGGAGTGGGAAGGAAGCGTCTACGGACTTAATTAAGGTACAGCCTGGTGTGAAAATGGGAAACCACAGGAAACCATCTTCAAGAATGCTGACAATGGTGTTCGAACCCACTATCTCCCGAATGCAAGCTGATGGCTACGTGACTCTAACAGAGCAGTCGCTTGCTCGGTGTGTAAACATTGTAAGGACGGTGAATTAGCGAAACCGGTCCAAACACACAGCTGCTGCCATAGAATTTATTCCCAACTTAGCATTTATAGCCGGCTCCGTGGTCTAGGTTTAGCGTGCCTGTCTCTTACCCAGAGGCTCCGGATTCCATTCCCGGCTAGGTCAGGGTTTTTTACCTGGATCTGATGCCTGGTTCAAGGTGTACTCAGTCTACGCTATTACAATTGAGGAGCTATTCAACAGTGAGATAGAGGCTCCTGTTTAGAAAGCCAAGAATAACGAACGGCCTAGAGTATCCGCCGTGCCGACCACACGACACCCCGTAACCTGTAAGCCTTCAGGCTGAGTAGCGGTCGCTTGGTAGGCCAAGGTGGTGGTGGTGACTATTGTTTTAAGAGGAAGTACAACTTGACAACCATTCTCTATTAACATCAATCAGGCGGAAAAATTTGAAGGGATCCAACACTTAGAAAAATGAAGGTATCGGCCAAAGAAAGACAAGGAAGGCCAAGGCTTTTCGATGCTATTGATCCGTGGGGTTGTGTTTTCTTTCAGCATTTAACTCTTCATTCCGAGTAACCTCCTGTCATTGTTCCCACCTGTTTGTACTTAATTTAGGTGTCTGTTTTCTGCAGTTTATATTCAGTTTTTGGTATCTTCCTCTTCAAACATGTGCTTCTCGTAGAAATAACTGCCAGTTCTTCCATGTTTGCTCGTATTACTTGTTCTTTCCACTTACCATTGGATGCTACTGCCGGCCACGCGGTGTAGGGGTGGCGTGCCTGCCTCTTACTCAGAGGCCGCGTGTTCGATTCCCGCCCAGGACAGGGATTCTTACCTGGATCTGAGGGCTGGTTCGAGGTCCACTCAGCCTGCGCGATTACCATTGAGGTGCTGTTTGATGGTGAGATGGCGACCCTGGTCCTGAAAGCCACGTTTAACGGCCGAAAAGATCAGTCGTGCTGACCACACTCCACCTCGTAATCTGCAGGCCTTCGGACTGAGTAGCGGTCGTTTGGTAGGCCATGGCCCTTAGGAGCTGTTGCACCATGGGGTTTGGTTTTGTTAGATGCTAGTATTGTTCCTAAATATTATCTTATTGACTACCTCCAACTCTACACCTTCTAACCACCAACTTTCTTTTCTCTTCAGTTTATTTACCTTTTTACAACATACTGTCACACAACACTCGTTTCCTTAATGTTATTTTTTAAATTCAATTTTGTACAATATTCTGTAGTTTTGTGATGCTTCTTTGTATACCAACTGATATCAAAGACAATAGAAGGATTTCGTCTGCGAAAACTAGGTCAGGAATGTCTTTATTGTTATGGACAGCTGTTTATAAATTACGTATCAGTTAACACCACAACACGTAACAATGACAAAGTTCTAGTCCCTTTTCAGGCACTAGACCTCTCCCCACTACCGCCAATGGAGGTTACCTGCATGTACACTTTTCACCATATCCTACTGTCAGTTTGGTAGCACCGGGAATCGAATCCGGGCCCCCGAGGATGGTAGCTTATAACGACATCCGTTACACTACGGAGCTGAACTGTATTAAGGTACTATGGATTTCCAAATGTCTTATTTGACAAGATTTTATCAAATAATAGTTTTTGAACCATTATATTCGTTTAATAAGCAATGTCCATTTATCTTAAACGTAACCATTTTTGAGGTAGGTCTCATCCGTGAGGGTGGAATAATTCGTTATGAAGTAATAAGTCTTTTTTTTTACTTTGGGCAAACTGGCATAGAATTTGACATGAGATTTCAAAGACACTTCGGCTAAATAAACTTAATAAATGAGCAGTTGCTAAATATCTAGGTAACACCGGTCATAAAATACCAAATATACATATTTATCTCATCACCTTACAAACATACCCATAAGGATAAAATTGAAGCACTTTAGAACAGTAGACATTTACAGACATCTTAATAGTTCCATAAAACACGCTCAGTAACAAAATGGAAAATGAATATTTAAAAAAAAAAATCTTACGCTTAAGCAGCAAACTGTGTATTTCTGAAACTTCGCACACATATAGCTGACCAAACATAGATGTAGCACACTTATAATGTATATAGCTCCTGTTCTTAAATTAAATATATTTTTAAATTATTTATTGGAAACAATTGTAGGCTATATCAAGTAGATTAACAATGTCTGCCACCTTTTCACCAAACATCTCGCTATAATGTAATTAATTTTACGGGGCCTTTACGGAATTTATGTACTTGGTAGGCCTAAATTGGCTTCTTAACATGATCACCACCACCACCACCAACAACAAATAATAATAATAATAATAATAATAATAATAATAATAATAATAATAATAATAATAATAATAATAATAATAATAATAATAATAATAGTCTAATAAAAGTAATAGTTTCAAATTACGTTTGTTGTTCATCAAGTCTCTCATCATTAACTTCACTCACAATTGTTATGTTGTCCAGCCAGTGCATTAATTTCGTGCCCTTCGTTTAACTTCCTCCGTTTACTGCTCTTCTGTAGCTGATGGGCGAATCGGGATTCCCAGTCAGTGCGCTGCTGTATCTCCTGTTTCCAGTTAACTTCATTCGATAATTCTTGGATTGTAACAAAGGCGATCTACTGACTTTGGACCAGCATTTTCGAGTTCAATGAGTAATTATATCCTTGTGTGTTGTAGAAAATAATATATTTTTACTTTCTCAAATTTAATATTAATGTAATTTGTTTTGCATCTCTTATACTTTTACGGTTTTCGGTGACACCAATTGCCTGAATTTTGTACCGCTGGAGTTCTTCTACATGGTGGCAGATACACCGGCACGAGACTGTGGTATTTCTTTCTGGGACGTATTCACTTATGTAATCCACTTATATGAATAGACTGAGGGAGTTGCCCGCGTGGTAAAATCGCTTAGGTGTGAGCTTGCAGTCTCCGAAAAGGTTTTCCCGTGGTTTTCCATTTCCACACGAGGTAAATGCGACGCTAAACCACTTGCCAAAAATTTTGCCTAATGTTGTCTGTACACCTTCCGCCTCTGTGGTGTAGCGCAGGCATCGTCAATAGAGAGAGAAATGCCTTCAGAGCCAGTTTGCTCCCCGCTCTCGAGGAACGAGAGCAGCTTAGCGAGCAAGTAGGGGAAGAAGTAGGGGAAGTGCATGACGTAGTATGTACTGAAGGCCAGTGGCGTAAGTACAGCACGGCCACGGTATGCAACCCGCCTGACTGCTGCTCTCTGGTCACGTGACCAACACCCGTCCTGAGCGGAGGAAATAACACCGGCTCCCTAGAGCAACTACGTGACGACGTCTGGTGTAGCGGTTAGCGTGATTAGCTGCCCCCACACCCGGAGGCCTGGGTTCGATTTCCGGCTCTGTCACGAAATTCGAAAAGTGGTAGGAGGGCTCGAACAGGGTCCACTCAGCCCCGGGAGGTCAACTGAGTATAGTTCGATTCCTTCCTCAGTTAATGAGAGGAAGTATTTCATAAAACAAATCGAATTGATTTTCCGTTGTTTCCCACCTAAGGCCACGGCTGCTTCCTTCCCTCTTCCTTCCGGTATTCCCATTCCTCTATAAAGCACCTGTTCAGCATAGCAGGTGAGGCCACCTGGGCGAGGTACTGGTCCTCCTTCCCAGTCGTATCCCCGACCTTAAGTCAGACTCCAGGACACTGCCCTTGAGGCGGTGGGAGGTGGGAGGTGGGATCCCGCACTGAGACATAAACCAACCCTGGAGGCTAAACGGATTAAGAAAGAAGAAAGTTTTCTGTACACCTCAAATATTTATTCGACACTTCAATATTAACAAGGGGCTGTCTGGCCGAGGCGGTAAACGCGTTCTCGGTTCGCCCGGAAGGACGTGGGTTCGAATCCCCGTCAGGGAGCCCTAAAATTTAAGAAACAAGATTTTCACTTCCGGAGGTGCATATGGCCCTGAGGTTCACTCAGCCTACACCAAAAATGAGTACTATATTAATTCCGGGGAGCAAAGTCGGCCGGGCTTAGAGCTAACCACTCTACTCCATCACGTGCCGAGGTAACGAATAGTGGAAGCCTTTACCTTCCACCCCTCCAAGGGCCTTAGTAGCCTGTACGGATATGACTTTGCTTTGCTTTGCTTTCAGTATTAACATGGATATGATTTTGTGCTGGGGGTCTATCTGTAATGAGCGTCATAAATGTCCCGACAACATTATAACGATTATTATTATTACTCATCCTACAAGGTTTATGTATGGTCTAGTGAAAACGAGCGAGCCCCATCTACATTAGATGCTTCATAGATAATATTTATAAGAATTACATTATTCACATATTTACACTCATACAGGGGCTGCCTGGGCGAGGCGGTAAAGGCGTGCTCGGTTCGCCTGGAAGGACGTGGGTTCGAATCTCCGTCAGGAAGTCGTAAAATTTAAGAAACGAGATTTCCACTTCCGGAGGTGCATATGGCCCTGAGGTTCACTCAGCCTACACCAAAAATGAGTACCAGGTTAATTCCTGGGGGCAAAGGCGATCGGGCGTAGAGCTAACCACTCTACCCCATCACGTACCGCGGTTAGCAATGGTGGAAGCCTTTACCTTCCACTCCTCCAAGGGCCTGCATGGCCTGTACGGGGGTGTCTTTGTCTTTTGTCTTTTTACACTCATACAGTAATTCATTCGCTCGATAACACTTACATTCCATCTCACTGCCGTTCATGTACACACAGAGATTTACAGCATCATTTTTACAAAGTTTCGGAAACTGCGTCACAGGCAAGGCTTTTATTTTAGGCGGTAGCCCATTCCAGAGACGTGAGAAGCGGCCGTAGTAACCAGATTGGTAGGAGGTGGTACGGGTAATGGAGGGACAAGATTAACGCCTCTGCGGAGAGGGCTAAAGGATACGGAAAGGCGATGAAAATAGTGCAGGTTGATGGAGCCGGCGAGGGATTTCGAAGGAGAATCATGCCAGTTCTTTTGGCAATAGTTTCTATTGAGGGGAGGTTATCCGAATGAAGGTTGAAACGATAAGCCTCTCCGCACTCTGAATGTTATTGAAATTTGCGACAGAAGTGAAACTCCAGGCAGGAAATCCATAAGTTAGTATGGGTCTCACCAAACTGAGATAGACTGTTCTTAGCGCCCTTGGTTTGAAACCTAGTAGATTCTTGCTCAGAAATCCCATAATTTTCACCGATTTTCGCCTTGCCTCTTTCATCCGCAAGTGCCACTCCCTAGAAAGAATGATCACTACAAGTTTAATATTTGACCACTGCGGTATTACATTCTTATTTTATTCGTACTTGTTCTCTAGGCAGTTTCGTAATCTACATATCCTAATACCGTATTTACGCGAATAATACCCGCACATTTTTAAAAAAATTTGGGGCACGAAATTGGGTGCGGGTTTTATTTGCGTCAATGTTGGCATTTTTTTTTCAAAATCAGCCTTACTAAATTCAGGGTGCGGGATTATTCGGTGGCGGGGATTATTAGCCTAAATAGCCGTATTTATGCGAATAATACCCGCACATTTTTTTAAAAAAATTTGAGGCACGAAATTGGGATGCGTTTTTTTGCGTCAAAGTTGGCATTTCTTTTTTTCAAAATAAGCCTACCCAAAGTTAGGGTGCGGGGATTATTCAGTGGCGGGGATTATTCGCGTAAATACGGTATATTTACATTTAATAAAAGAAAGACCTTCAGTGTAGGAAAAGATCTAGAGCTGACTAGTGAAGGTCGGTATGAGTAGAAGCAGGGCCTAGACTCAGACATGGGCCCAATGTTCGCCAACCCACTCTCACTTACCCAGTTAATCAATTACCATTGATATGCATTTAGGGCAGACACCAAAGTGGCAGATTTCCAATCAGTTGTATACCCAGTCTTAAATAATTTAAGAGCCCCAAGGCCCCCTTTTAATAGCCGCTTATGACAGGCAGGGGATATCGTGGATGTTATTCTCCTGCCCCAACCCACAAGAAGTTTGATGAATAAAAGAGACAGAGCTGTATTATTAATATTATTTAGGCGAATAAGCTCATTGACTACGAAAAATACTTATAGGGGTGCATTTGTTTTCCTTTGTGCCCATATTTCTTTTCCTGTGAGCTTCCTTTCTGTCTTCAAACCAGGTTGTTCCAGTCTTCTTCTTTGGTCTTTCCTCTTGGTCAACTTGCCATTTACCGAGCTCGATAGCTGCAGTGGCTTAAGTGCGGCTAGTATCCAGTATTCGGGAGATAGTAGGTTCGAACCCCACTGTCGGCAGCCCTGAAAATGGTTTTCCGTTGTTTCCCATTTTCACACCAGGCAAATGCTGGGGCTGTACCTTAATTAAGGCCACGGCCGCTTCCTTCCCACTCCTAGCACTTTCCTGTTCTGTCGTCGCCATAAGACCTATCTGTGTCGGTGCGACGTAAAGCAAATAGCAAAATAGCAAATAGCAACTTACTTGCCATTTATGAATTATGAATCTGAAGATTACCCGGTTTTAGACATCTGCTGATGTAATTCCTACCTGTTTCAAACCAGTTTTGATTTTGCCAATCCATTTCCTTGTGTCCATTTTTTCTTTACTCCTGTTTTCATAGAATACGGCTGTTGTTTGGTAAGTATTTCTGGATGCATTCTTTTAATATATCTGCTACCGAGTTTTCGTGGATCAAAGAGATTAAAGAAGGTGCGGGCTGGAAAGGGTCTATCTACGAGAGTCAAAGATTAATTTAAAACTTTAAAATAAAGGTTATATTTCTTTTCAGATGTTAAATTTTAACAAAAAATAAGATTTCAGGTACAGTTAGTTAGGTAATAAATAGAATAAAAAACAGGAAAGGCCTAGAAAAGACTAGTTACGACTTGAGTTTCAAGCTCGTAATTTACAAGGTCCCAACATCGCAACTGTTGCGTTCGACAGACAATGAGACGAATCTCCCAAATGTTTTACAGGTCATTTTAGGTTACAATTATCAAGAGCACTATTGCTCCAGAGGTTACAAGATATGACCTTCCAAAGGCACCATTCAATATCACACAAGTATATTTACGTTTTGGGAAAGAGCCAAAATGCTCTACAACTTCTGCCAAGGAGACCGCGCCACCAAACCCTTGCAGCCTACTCAAGGCATACATACATACATACATTATCATTATAGACTGTTATGCCTTTCAGCGTTCAGTCTGCAAGCCTCTGAGAATTTACTAAACGTCGCCACAATCCTCGATTTGCAACTAGTGTTGTGGCCTCATTTAGTTCTATACCTCTTATCTTTAAATCGTTAGAAACAGAGTCTAACCATCGTCGTCTTGGTCTCCCTCTACTTCTCTTATCCTCCATAACAGAGTCCATTATTCTCCTAGGTAACCTATCCTCCTCCATTCGCCTCACATGACCCCACCACCGAAGCCGGTTTATGCGTACAGCTTCATCCATCGATTTCATTCCTAAATTAGCCTTTATCTCCTCATTCCGAGTACCATCCTGCCATTGTTCCCACCTGTTTGTACCAGCAATCATTCTTGCTACTTTCATGTCTGTTACTTCTAACTCATGAATAACATACCCTGAGTCCACCCAGCTTTCGCTCCCGTAAAGCAAAGTTGGTCTGAAAACAGACCGATGTAAAGATAGTTTCGTCTGGGAGCTGACTTCCTTCTTACAGAACACTGCTGATCGCAACTGCGAGCTCACTGCATTAGCTTTACTACACCTTGATTCAATCTCACTTACTATATTACCATCCTGGGAGAACACACAACCTAAATACTTGAAATTATCGACCTGTTCTAGCTTTGTATCACCAATCTGATATTCAATTCTGTTGAATTTCTTACCTACTGACATCAATTTAGTCTTCGAGAGGCTAATTTTCATACCATACTCATTGCACCTATTTTCAAGTTCCAAGATATTAGACTGCAGGCTTTCGGCACAGTCTGCCATTAAGACCAAGTCGTCAGCATAGGCCAAACTGCTTACTACATTTCCACCTAACTGAATCCCTCCCTGCCATTTTATACCTCTCAGCAGGTGATCCATGTAAACTACGAACAGCAAAGGTGAAAGATTGCAGCCTTGTCTAACCCCTATAAGTACCCTGAACCAAGAACTCATCCTACCATCAATTCTCACTGAAGCCCAATTGTCAACATAAATGCCTTTGATTGATTTTAATAATCTACCTTTAATTCCATAGTCCCCCAGTATGGCGAACATCTTTTCCCTTGGTACCCTGTCATATGCTTTCTCTAGATCTACGAAACATAAACACAACTGCTTATTCCTCTCGTAGCATTTTTCAATTACCTGGCGCATACTGAAAATCTGATCCTGACAGCCTCTCTGTGGTCTGAAACCACACTGGTTTTCATCCAACTTCCTCTCAACGACTGATCGCACCCTCCCTTCCAAGATGCCAGTGAATACTTTGCCTGGTATACTAATCAATGAGATGCCTCGATAGTTGTTGCAATCCTTCCTGTTCCCTTGCTTATAGATAGGTGCAATTACTGCTTTTGTCCAATCTGAAGGTACCTTACCAACACTCCACGCTAATTTTATTACTCTATGAAGCCATTTCATCCCTGCCTTCCCACTATACTTAACCATTTCAGGTCTAATTTCATCTATTCCTGCTGCCTTATGACAATGGAGTTTATTTACTATCCTTTCCACTTCCTCAAGCGTAATTTCACCAACATCATTTTCCTCCTCCCCAAGAGCTTGACTGTTTGCAACACCACCATGAAGATTTCCTTTTACATTGAGAAGATGTTCAAAATATTCCCTCCACCTCTCCAGTGATTCCCTGGGATCTATTATGAGTTCACCTGAATTACTCAAAACACTGTTCATTTCCTTTTTCCCTTCCTTCCTAAGATTCTTTATTACAGTCAGAAAGGTTTCCCTGCTGCTTGACCTAGCCTTTCCAGGTTATTACCAAAATCTTCTCACGACTTCTTTTTGGATTCAACAACTATTTGTTTCGCTCTGTTTCTTTCATCTACGTACAAAGCCCTGTCTGCCTCAGCCCTTGTTTGGAGCCATTTTTGATAAGCCTTCTTTTTACGTTTACAAGCTGCTCTCACTTCATCATTCCACCAAGATGTTCGCCTTTTCCCATCTTTACACACAGTTGCTCCTAGGCATTCCATTGCTGTTTCTACTACAGCATCCCTGTATGCCACCCATTCTCTTTCTATATCCTGAACTTGCTTACTGTCTACTGTTCGAAACTTCTCACTAATCATATTGTACTTCTGTCTAATTTCCTCGTCCTGGAGATTTTCTACTCTTATTCATTTGCAGACAGATTTCACTTTCTCTACCCTAGGCCTAGAGATACTTAGTTCACTACAGATCAGATAGTGGTCTGTATCATCGAAAAATCCGCGAAAAACTCGTACATTCCTAACAGATTTCCTGAAATCAAAGTCCGTTAAGATATAGTCTATTATGGATCTGGTACCCCTAGCCTCCCATGTGTAGCGGTGAATAGCCTTATGCTTGAAGAATGTATTCGTAACAGCTAAACCCATACTAGCACAGAAGTCCAGCAAACGCTTCCCATTCCCATTAGCTTCCATATCTTCCCCACATTTACCAATCACCCTTTCGTATCCTTCAGTTCTATTCCCAACTCTCGCATTGAAATCGTCCATTAGCACTATTCTATCCTTGCTGTTCACCCTGACCACGATGTCACTCAATGCTTCATAAAACTTGTCCACTTCATCCTCATCTGCACCCTCACATGGTGAATACACGGACACAATTCTAGTCCTAATTCCTGCAACTGACAAATCTACCCACATCATTCGCTCATTTAGGTGCCTAACAGAAACTATGTTGCGTGCAATGGTATTCCTGGTAAAGAGCCCTACCCCAGACTCTGCCCTTCCCTTTCTAACACCCGTCAAGTACACTTTATAATCTCCTATCTCTTCTTCATTATCTCCCCTTACCCGAATATCACTTACTCCTAGCACATCCAGATGCATCCTCTTTGCTGACTCAGCCAGTTCTACCTTCTTTCTTCCATAAGCCCCATTAATATTGATAGCTCCCCATCGAATTCCATTTAGTTCGCCAAGTTGTTTCCAAGGGGTCCCTCGCCTGTCAAATGGGAGTGGGACTCCATTACTCTCATAGGTCCGAGGCTTGCTTAAAGTGTTCTGAGCTCGGTAAATTCATGAAGCAGGATGCTGCCCTACTTGCACATAGTCCAAGTGAGGATCTCTCCTCTAACGGGTTATGGACCACCGGTGAATTGTATAGTCCTAGCCTCCTGAGCACAAGGAGGGCCACGACTCAGAATATGTCCGAGATGCCCATTCCCATTCCATAGCAACTGGTATCCCGACTCTCAGGACCACTTACTAGGCCACTCAGCCGTTGCCCATGGTTCACGAACTAGGACGTGACTACAGTAACCCACAAACATGAACCAAGGCAACCATTAACTTTTACTAGAGCGTCTTTGCTCAATAAACTTATACTTTCAGGCCTTTCTAGGCACAACCTACAATTTACAACACTATATCTATTACCTTTTAGTTTACACAGGGGCATATCGTATCCATTCTTCTGGGTCTTAATGGAAATGAACAGGTTTAATTACTGGCCCCAAAAACAAAATCCATGGAGGCAAAGACTTGCGCTCCTTGAAATTAAGAGGATAAAACCCTACTTGGGCTTGTGGCTCGATGATGCAGAGGCTAATCCCACACTACTGAGGTGACTAGATGTACAAGTTAATTTAAAAGTTACAAGCGGAAACGCTTACAAAATCACAGTCACCTCAAGATTAATCGAAATGGGAATTCGAGAGGGTAACGCACTCTCTATCCCCGGATTACAGTTTAAGTACTCGACTTACTTGAACTTTTACATTAGAAGTAAGAAAGTTTACATTTTAGGAAATTGACGGTTACATAGTTAAAGACTGGAATCTTCCCCTCAGGTCAGCTTGCGGAGATAACTACTTAGATGGTAAAACTGTTGGCCATTACCTTAGGTGATGTTCTGCCTGCCGAAGAATGAATCCCCCGCCTCGTGTCTTAACACACACACTCTCAGTAAGACGACGATAAGTAAGACAAGTTAACTCGAAAAAGCGACAGCTTTTTTACCCGAGAGGAAGCTTCGAGAAGGCTCTGAACTAAATCCGGACACACCCTCTCATTTTATTGGATAGACAAAAAGTTACAAGAAGCCTATGATTGGCTGAAAAATACCCTCCTGGGCAATCTAACTACAAAATATCCCCTCATGCAATACTTAGAACTAACTCCAGCCACTGCAACCTATTATTAAAACACGTGACGAGATAGGCCTCTTCTGTAATGGAGTGCAGTAGACTGAAGTCAGGTGATGTAGGAAATATTAATAATAATGTCATGTTCACCAGAGTGGTTAAGAGCAGGACTACCAGAGCTGATTTTACTGGGAGATTTGAAGAGTAGTCTGGGTAGTTGCGGGATAGATTACTGCCTCCCCTTCAAACATGAGTGATGGTAAGAGCTCGTTGCCAAGCGACGAGAGGCAAGCAAGAGTAAGGCTGGTAAGACTTGGGGGTAAGAAGAAGAGATGCTCGACTCCGTGGTATGTTTCGAGCTCTCAGTGGAGAATTGTCATGGAATAACATGAGTAGACGAGTAAGCTTAAGTGGAACTTTTAAAAGTAGGTAAGATCGTAATAATGAAAATAAAGTTGGAATTCAAGAATTTGAGCAAACATTCATGTATTCGTAGTACGAGGAATAAGGTATTGGAATACATTGTCAACGGAAATGTTCGATAAATTTACAAATTCTCTGAAGATGTTTAAGAAAAACCTAGGTAAACAATTGATAGGGAATCAGTTGTGATAGTACATATATCACACCCCAGAATTATATGTAGAAGTGAGAGATATTATTGTCTGTATTCTATTTTATTATTATTATTATTATTATTATTATTATTATTATTATTATTATTATTATTATTATTATTATTATTATTATTATTATTATTATTTCATTTGTATACTTTGCCATTTATATTGGTAAGCTGGAAGATATCCACATATGTAGGTATGAGTAATTTGTTTTGCACGAGTGGGAAAACATTGCTGTAATAACTCTGGTAATTTGAATGAGTCATATGGCTACCCCAGTGTCTGTTGTGATGTACTTGTGTCGGGAAATTCATGAGTCATGTATATATCCCAGCCTGATGAGATGAGCTTGTTGTTGTACCAGGGAAATTTGATGATTCATGTAAAACTCCCGAGAGTTTGTTATTGTCTTGGGAGGAAGAAGTAGTTCAGGGCTTGGTCTTGACAAGAGGTTCACTCATGATTGGTGGGCAAGCACCAATCAAGACTTCTCATCTGAGAGGAGGGGGATGTTTATGTCTATAAAGGTTGATCATACGGCGGCAACCAGGACATTGTAAGGAACATTGTAAGGGTGATTGTAGAGGTGATTGTAAAGGAACGAGAAGGAACTACTACAACTACAAGCAGTAACACTGTATGAAGGAACGACAACTGACGCACTGTACGGGAAGGAAGTGGTGCTGATACACGGTACTGGAGTGACACGGCTGCAATGGACTGGACTTCAAACGTTCGTGAAGTGTAGTCTTGTTATGTTTGTGGAAAGTGGCTGATTGTGGAGAGTGCTTGCGCATTAAGTATTGTAGCACTTGTGGCGGCCTAGCATTATATGTTGGTGAAAGCTATCTCAGACTTTCCATAAATTTATATGTTGAGGATCGACAGACGTGTGTATATATCTTTACAACAAGTGTTAAAATATGTGAACACAGTAGTACAAGGTACAGTATCTGTGTGATGTGATAACTGCCGATTATGAGAATCGGTAAATCGAATTGATATAGAGACAGTGAAGGGTGTTTATCTTCATACATGTACATTGTTCATCGGACCATCTACAAATGGTAGCTTAGTTCTCGCTTTCGCTTTCCCACGGTTTTCATTATTGTTGTTGTTGTAAATATGGAGTCTTCCAGCAATATTTTATGTGTGTATTATATGTATAATGTTGTATGTTGATGAGGTGCTCATGCACGGAATTTGTTAAGAATATAGTTAGCTATTTTAGAATCAGTGTTATTGATGAACCTAGGTGCAGTTCCTACCTAATTAGTCGTTTTCAGGAGGTTAGGTAAGGCCTGCAGCAGATGTACCAGTACGCAGCATTATGTACACGCCCTGGGATATAAAGTTTATCATGCTCTTATCTAAATTCGAGGGATCCATTCTGGTGAACTCTGGCGCCCATACTACGGACATTTCGGTTAATTATGCTTATTAATTTTATTAAGTTTTGAGTAATTTTATTTATATATTTTTATTCATGATTTTATTTATTTATTATTATCAGCACAAAAAAGTTACACAGTCACCTGGGCGACAGACCTGCTTACATCAGTTCTGACACTGTGCATTTCTGCCTCAAACGCTGAACCAGCGTGGGACGCCCCTGTTCGTGTGAAGCAGGTGGATTTTGCTTTTAATACATTTTATTATTATTATTATTATTATTATTATTATTATTATTATTATTATTATTATTATTATTATTATTATTATTTCTATTTGCTTTTACGTCGCACTGTCACAGATAGGTCTTATGGCGACTATGGGATTGGAGAGGCCTAGGAAGTGGAAGGAAGCGGCCGTGGCCTTAATTAAGGTACAGCCCAGGCTTTTGCCTGGTGTGAAAACGGGAAACCACGGAAAATCATCTTCAGGGCTGCCGACAGTGGGGCTCGAACCCACTATCTCCCGATTACTGGATACTGGCTGCACTTAAGCGACTACAGCTATCGAGCTCGGTTTGCTTTTAATAAAACTGCACTGACCGTGACTACACACCTGAAGCCAACCCCAGTACAGAACCTGTTTTCGGAGACGTCAAGGTGCCGCAATTTTGTCCCACAGTAGTTCTTTTACGTGAAAGTAAATCTACCGACACGAGTCTGACGTATTGGAACACCTTAAAATACCATCGCACTGAACCAAGATCGAACCTGCTAAGTTGGGGTCAGAAGGCCAGCGTCTTAACCGTCTGAACCACTCAGCCCGGCAGGAAATATTAGATTAAATTAAAACTTGAAATCCTAAAGAAAGTAGATGAAAATTGTTATTTGGGTAGTAAAATAACTAACGATAACAGAAGTAAGGATGACATAAAATGTAGACTAGCACAAGTGAGGAAGGCCTTTCTCAAAGAAAGAAATTTGCTCACTTCCAACATCGATATAAGAATTGTTGTTGTTGCTATTTTGTTTTACGTCGCACCGACACAGATATGTCTTATGGCGACGATGGGAGAGGAAAGGCCTAGGAAGTGGAAGGAAGCGGCCGTGGCCTTAATTTAGGTACAGCCCCGGCATTTGCCTGGTGTGAAAATGGGAAACCACGGAAAACCATCTTCAGGGCTGCCGACAGTGGGGCTCGAACCCACTATCTCCCGATTACTGGATACCGGCCGCATTTAAGCGACTGCAGCTATCGAGCTCGGTGATATAAGAATTAGAAAGAGAATCGAATTTTTGGAAATGTGGTGATACAAAACAATGCTGAAGGTGAGGTGGCTAGATCGAATCACGAATGAAGAGAGACAATCAAATTGATGAGAGGAGATCTATTTGGCTAAATTTGACGAGGAAGAGAGATAGAGCGTTAGGAAACATCTGAAGACACACAGGACTTGTTCAGTTGGTGCTTGAGGTAAGTGCAGGCTGTAAGAACACCAAGGGTAGACCAAGTTATGACTATGATGAGCAGATTATAACAGATGTAGAACGTAATAATTACGCAGAAATGAAATGTTTAGCACAGAGTAGGGTTGCATGGAGGGCTGCGTCAAACCATTGTATGGAGTTGTGACTCAAACAAGAACATAGATTTTTACCAAAAAAACCAAAACCATTTTCACTCCCATTCCCAGCCAAACTGTCCCAGTAGCCATTAATCACCACTGATCTGTCCGGCTCCATGGCTAAATGATTAGCGTGCTGACCTTTGGTCCAGAGGGTCCCGGGTTCGATTCCCGGCCGGATCGGAGATTTTAACCTTAAATGGTTAATTCTCTTGTCTCGGGGACTGGGTGTTTGTGCTGTCCCCCAAAATCCCTGCAACTCACACACCAGACATGACACTATCCTTCACCACAATAACACGCAGTTACCTACACATGGCAGATACTGCCCACCCTCATCGGAGGGGTCTGCCTTAAAAGGGCTGCACCCGGCTAGAAATAGCCACACTAAATCATTATTATTATTATTATTATTATTATTATTATTATTATTATTATTATTATTATTATTGCTATTACCACTGATCTGAATATAAGGCTATCCTCGAGGTGAGACATTCACTAGTTGTTAATTACCTATAATTTTCTTAAAAGATTTCAAAGAATTTGGATATGTATCGAATGTCTCTCTTGGTAAATTCTTCCAATCCCAAATTCCTCTTCCTATAGACAAATAATTGCCCCAATTTATCCACATGAATTCCAACTTTATCACCATATTCTCTGGATAAATGTTTAGCGTGGTGGCCTTCAGTTCGAGGCGACCTGGGTTTAAGTCCCAGCCGGGTCGGGGTTTTTAACATTCATTAGTCAATTCCGATGGCTCGGAGGCTCGGTATGTGTGCCGTCCTCAGCATTAGAATACATCAAAGGCAGGACCACCTCCATGGACGCGCAGGCGTCAACTCGAGAGATACCAAGTCTCTCTGGAGATCACACGCCATTATTATTATTATATCTTCATTTTATCTGTCCTGCTTTGAAGAACTCTTTTCAAGCTCATTTTTGTCTACGTATGTCGTTCCACACCATCTCTGCACTGACAGCTCGGAACATACCAGTTAGTCCAGCAGCTCGTTTTCTAATTCCTAAGTCTTCCCAACCCAAAATTTGCAACATTTTTGTAACACCTCCCTTTTGTCCTAAATCACTCAGAACAAATTGTGCTGCTCTCCTTTGAATCTTTTCCAGTTCTGGAATCAAGTAATCGTGGTGAGAGTTTCATACCAACTATAACAGTGAAACTCACCACATTACTTAATAAACACTGGTGGTGATTGTGATTCTCGCTTTAAGAGGAAGTAGATCAAGTTAACCATCCTCTCTTAAGACCAATCAGAGAGGAAAATGAAGGTAAGGGCAGGGAGGGGGTGAAAATGAAATATGCCTGTCCACAGAGTGCTCTCCTATAGCCAAGTGTCATGTGTGGCTAGTTGTAAGATGGTGACATTATTCTCTTCCACGTTGGTACTACGCTACTTTTCTAAGGTTAGTCGTACAAATTGACTGGACTCTCCCTCTGGTACAACCAGAAGTTGAAGGAACATGTTCTTGAAAGTCTGCCTCAAGCGAATTTTAAATGGACACGTAGCCTTTATCTGATTTAAACTCGTGCTTCTAGATACCTTCAATGTGAGCAATAAATATCTCGATCGATAGAGCCAGTATCAGTGAACAAGGTTGTTTAACTCGCTTGGAACAGCCAATTTGTGTAAGTTATATCGTCTGTTCGTCCATTCTCTAATACTGTCTGTTCAGAAACTGCCTATCAACTGTGAGGACTCATTTTTAATGATACAAATGAAAATAGATTTTGAAAGCAGATAACATGGTAATGAATAACTGTGAGGTATATTCTGTCCATGAACACAGCTTTGACAGTGGATTTAACACATCTCTAGCTTAATGTATTCCTTTGTTGCTCTGTTAATAATCTCTGGAAAAAATATGTACTGACCGTACATCATCTTAAAAACATTCAAGTTTTTAGGCCTTTTCAATCGTGAAATTACCAACATTTAGCCCCAGTATGGCAGTGCATTTCCACAACTTTTCAAGACGCTGGCGGCTAGTGTGCCGTTAGGACACCACTACAAGTCTCCTATGTAGGACAATTCAGTGACGGTGCACTAGGGAAAGTATATACCTCAACTTGTGCTTTGCTGGTGGGACCGAGTGTTTACAGTGCACTATGTCTTCTGGTATAGGCTAGAGTAATTTTGTTACTTTCATTGATCTGTCTCTGTGTCATCCTTAGCTTTGACAATATGAAAGTGACTGAGGTTTGAGCGATGTTAGTAATGCCATTCCTTATGCAGCCAGTCCCTGCTAAGAATGGTGTGAAACTATTGCTCATAGGGTAGGTTGGTGCATGAATTTCAGTGGGCTTGGCAGACTGATATGTAATAGCAACTTCTGGCTCAGTGAGGAAAGCAACGGGAAACTACCTCACTCCTCATTTCCCTAGTACGCCTCTTCAGTGATGCCTAGGCCATCTATGACAGCTGATGGCGGAGCTGTTGAGGATCCAACTAGCCTTCGGGCTGATGACTAAACACACACATGTATAACGACCTTGAATGTTTTTAATAAAATCCATGGAATTAAATTATGGTTTCCTTTCGGGAATGTAATATGCGATAGACCTATAAATGATAATCTTGTTTGACTAAACGGCCTTTCTATAAGAGATTAGATATCAGTTGAATTTCTCTCTGTCTGTCTGTCTGTTGTTATTGTGTGTGGTTTTTTTTTTTTTATTTTTTTTTTTTAGAGGTAAGCCATATTTCCCAGTGTCGACTTACTTAGTCTAATGTAACTTTTTAGTCTGTCGAAAACACTAATTAGAACATATATAAAGAAATGCACACTATTAAAAGAAATAAATGTTTCGTTCTATAAGAACATCCTGAGATTATATCAAATCACTTTAAATCTTGCGCGTATATGTAGAATATTGCTTACTTTGCGTGAACATGTCAGTGATTGAGAGTTGGTGATATTATGAATCTACTCCCTAGTACATCATAACATTAAGAAGCAGAATGGCCTACAACACACTCCTACCCTCTCCGCGGAACAGAGTTGAATGCCCACAGAATTTTTCACTCACCCCTCTGCTTATCTATACGCCAAGGCCACCTCAGTCCGGAAGCAGCTGTTGAAGGTGACCGGCTATTCATGAGCAGCTTAGATAGGCACAGAAGTTAATTAGGTGATAGTTGTGTACAACCACACTCATTATTTTTCAATACTTCCATAATATCACATATTATATGCGCATGATTTAAAGTGATTTGATAGAATCTGAGGCTGTTCTTGTAGAAGGAAACATGTCAATATTTGCTGAATAGTATGTATTTTTTACGGGTGTGTTATAATTAGTGTTTTCAACAGACTGAGAAGCTTAAAAGTTACATGTATGTATGTATGTATGTATGTATGTATGTATGTATGTATGTATTATCGGCACACTTTTTCTGGATAGATTTGTGTACGGGGTGAGGAGTAAGGAGGGAGTTCTTCCGGTTCCGGTAGTGCTGCCAACTGAATGAAAATGATATCTGAATTGATTCGAGAATATGATCGATCGATATGAAGTTTCTAAACCGTTATTATCTTAAGCCAACAACTGTGTCACACCCACATTATATAACATTTCTCGATGCGAATCTTGTTCCTAGAATGAATTCTATAGTTTGGCTTTGCTGTGTAAACAACAACAGTACTAGTACGTAAAGTGTACGCCAGATGTCGCACAGCGATGCATAAGCGATTCATAGTTTGTGTTTCAAAGGTTGCCAGTACCAATCTCGAAGATCGCCGAGGTCGACCGATTCAGCACTAGGGTGTAAATCTATCCAAAAAAAGTGTGCCGATAATATGTGTGTATGTATTTTATTTTTCTAATTGCTTTACGTCGCACTGACACATATAGCGACGATGGGACAGGGAAGGGCTAGGAGTGGGAAGGAAGCGGCCGTGGCCTTAATTAAGGTACAGCCCCAGCATTTGCCTGGTGTGAAAATGGGAAACCACGGAAAACCATTTTCAGGGATGCCGACAGTGGGGTTCGAACCTACATCCCCCGAATACTGGATACTGGCCGCACTTAAGCGACTGCAGCTATCGAGCTCGGTGTATGTATGTTGGCTACGTATGCGTGTATGTACAGAATGCGGGAACACGTACTCTATCTAATATCACTGGTACAGCATGCGTTCAAACTGTGCACCGTCATGTCTCACTGCATTGTTCATAACGGTCATGTACAGTAGATTGTCGAACATGTTGATGACCACAGGTTGTCGCAAGAAAAGAAAAAAATGACAGTATCTTCACCCATATTTCGGGAACATTCCTAAAAACCGGAATCTCTCATCATAGCCTATATTTAGACATTCGGGGACGTGAGATGTGGGGAAAAGAAAGGGTACGGGAATTCTGTTCCACCAGAGAGATTCAATGAGTGGCCAAGAGTCACGGGAAAGGGTGTCCCATTAGAAAATGTGCCGTGTATCATCCCTAAGCGTTGCAGCTAGCTGCAGCGTAGCTGAACAGTCTGTCACAGACACCAGTGTCGGGAAGATGGAAACACGTCGCGAGTTAACCTTCTTTGAACGTGGAATGAACATCGGCGCACGGTGCTTGGGTCATAGCACTGCGGAGATTGCGCGCGAATTCGGGTTTCCGGGGTCAACAGTGTCGAGAGTGAATCTTAAAAATAGCAGAGAGAATGTTACCAACCGCGAAAGCCACCGCACGGGAAGACCACAGGCTTTTAACGAACGGACTTTACATTGCCTCCGCAGAACCATACTGGACGCTCGACGGGCTACTGTGAATCAGATCACCGCCCAGTTGAATATTGTTGAATATTGCCTACCAGGATTGTAAGGAGGCAACTGAACCGCATAGGCTTCAGCGGCCGACGACCAACTCGTGTCCCTTTGGTGACACCTCGACACAGAGCTCAACGAGGTACATGGGCCTGCGAACATCAGCAATGGAACAGTTGCAGCGTATGGTATGGTCCGATGAACCCCGGTTCCAGTTGTATCGAGCTGAATGTGCGCGTGATAGTGTGGCGTATGCCTCATGAAGCTATGGATGCTGCGTGTCAACAAGGTTGTGTCCAGGTGGGATGTGGCTCAGTTCTGGTCTAGGTGGCGCTCTCATGGTCGCAATTAGTCCCCATTTTCCGGCTGCAGGGAGCGCTGACAGGTGCACTTTATGTGGACATTCTTATTGCTTGTTGTTTAAAGTGGCCTAACATCTAGGTCATCAGCCATGTGGACATTCTTTCAGGCCATTTGCATCACTTTCTGTTTATAGAGTATCCTGATGGAGATGCCATATTTCAACAGGAAAATGCGCCATGTCACCGCTCTGTGGTAGCACGCAGGTGGTTGGAAGAGCACTCCAGTGAAGTTACGACCATGGATTGGCCCTCCAGATCCCCAGATCTTAATCCAATCGAACATTTATGCGATGCTGTCGATACTGGTGTACGCTCTATAAAACCCGCACCAACTACACAAAACCAATAATTGTGGGTAGCAGTGCAAGATGCGTGGATCCAGATCCGTCCAGAACGATTCCAACACCTTATAGAGTCGATGCCTCGCCGTCTTTCTGCCGTTGTGAGGGCTCGCGCAGGAGCAACTCTTTACTAACATTACATTCAGTGTCTTCCCATGACTTTTGGCCACTGAGTGTAAATCGATCTCCAAAGAGAAGGGCGGGTTGTAGACTGTAGCTGCACCTTGCGTAAGTGTGGTTAGAATGAATTCTTGCAAATACTTTGAAAATGGTCACCATTATTTCGATGTTTAAAATGATTAACATTCAATCGTGAACAATGACAAAAAAATGTATAGACTGAACACTTAACGGAAACATTTGCAAATTCAATTTTTCTTGGCCAATACTACCAACGGCAAGCTTCGCTGATAAGACAGTATTGTTAAGTCGTCATGTGAATAATGGTGAAGTACATGACCACCTCCTTTAACCAGGAAGGTAATGAAGATGCCAATCAAAATGCGAAGAAACACGTGAAGGATACAGAAGTAGAAGAACAAAGGGAGGAGACGACAATAATCTTGGAGGGGGATGAGATATGGGACTCTCTATTCCAGAGTCGTAGGAAAACAATGTGATGGTTTACAACACCCTAACGCTCTGATGATGACGGTGATATTCATTATGATCGTTTCCAAGTATCCTCAAATACTGAAAGCGCTCCAGTATAAAGCAGCCATAATAGCTTTATCACAAGTTGGGTTTCCACAGGGTAGTTTGTACAGTGAAATAGATACTCAAGATTTTCAATTGCACCACAGTCTCTATCAGCATTCTTTGTATACCTCCATTGTCTTATTAATGAAAACCAGCATGATTTCGTACTAGCGAGCTCTACAGTCAGTAATTCAATTGTTTTAATGCTGAAAATATTTATTAGCAGACAAAGTGGGGGTCCCCAAACTGTGAAAAACGTAAAATGAAGCACTATCCTCAATTGTGCCGAAAGTTGAAGAGCTAAAGGGCCCGGGAAGATTTCAAATTGTGAATACTAGACTTAACTAAAGTTGGCGTCTGACAGGTAAGGTTGGATGGAGGAGGACTGCACGTGCCATTTCACGATGTTGCCACATTCCAGCATTCCTTTCTACATACTCTTACCCCCTCGCTTCCGGCTCACTTGTTCCCTCCTTCATTCTGACCGCTGTGATCTGTTGTAGACTACCTGGCCAGGAGGTGTCGTCCCATTTGCGATCACTCTTATACAAACAGGCAGGTTCTTATCAGTGACAGTGACAGGTTTGGCAGCTCCCAGCAAGACGAGCTGCCCTGAAGTTTTATCTCCATGGCAACCTCAGTCACCCCACCCTCGTTTCCATGGCAAACACACAGCCGCTCCCTTTATCCCGCCTCGGCAGGCAGTAAACGGACCTCCCTCTAAGATATGTCAGACACCAACTCTTATTATTAGCAGTATAGATAGTTCTATCACACTAAAAAAAATCAAATCTCGAAAATCGCTTCCGGCCCAAAATGCAGTTGCGGAAAAGCGGCTAAAAATCACTTGTTAGTTAGCTGCCTCTGTGGATCAGTGATAGAGTGGCGGTCTCCGGATCCCAAGATAGCGGGTTCAAACTCGGCAGAGGTAGTCGGATTTTTGAAGGACGGAAAAATGTCCATTCGACACTCCATGTCGTACGATGTCGGCATGTAAAAGATCTCTGGTGACACATTCGGTGTTTACCCGACAAAATTCATTAAATCTCAGCCATAGACGCCCAAGAGAGTTTCGGTTTACACGGTCTGCCATCTAGCAGGCCTAGAGTAAAACGGAACGTCAAAATTGACGAGCAGATAGCCAGATGGTGTCAAATTGAAATGTCTGCACACGGTAGCTGAGGCCATACGATTATTATTATTATTATTATTATTATTATTATTATTACTTGTTGGTTTACTCGTTTTCTTTTTGATTCAAATCCTAGCCAAATTAACACGCGAAAGGTCGCACCCGCGG